>NC_135538.1:152741336-153041336 GCF_045843805.1 Urocitellus parryii | reverse complement strand
TTAAGATGCCTCAAAATGAAGATACCCTACTGTGTTTTAAGCGTATGGCTAAAATAGTTAAGACTATAAAAAGAAAGAGTATTCACAGGTAGAAGCAGCAGCCGGGCCTTTAGAAACCCGACAGGCTCTGAACTGTGTGGTTTCGGGAATTTTCATGCTGTCTGCACCTGTTTTTTTCATCAATAAAATGAATATTTGGGACAGAAAATCTCTGAGTCCTTTTTGGCTCCAAGTTTATAAAGTCCCTGAGGAGCTGGGGAAGCTGAGTGGACGCAGCGGTGGGTGGGTGCAGTGCACGGCTGCCTCCAGCAGGTCCTGGGATCTTCAGAACCAGACAGGTCCAGGAGGAGACGTGCAGACTCCAGCTCTTCACCCGACAGCTCCCGGCGGAGACTCGCAGGGCCACACGGAGGGCTGCAGGGCCCAGGGCACCTAAACCTCAGCCAACGCTGGAAGCCTTCAGGTCAGAGCAGTGGCCACCTGTAGGCGCTGCTCTGCTCCTGCCAGCAGTTGAGCCTCCTCTTCTGTCCATCCTAAGCAAACAGGAAAATCTGAAAACTTAGAGGGGGAGTCATGCTACTCAGACTTATAGAAAGATCTGCCTTAAAGAATACTCTTCTGTCCATGGGATGAAGCCTAAATTGTTTTAGAAATAAATTTAGTTTCTTCTGGGTATTAAGTGGATATCTACTAGTTATTAGAAAAACTTGGTATATATGGAAAATCAGAAGCAATAAAGTGACCATCTTGTTCTGTACCTCAATACCAGCCTCTGGGAACGTGTGTGAACCTGTTTCTGTATATGTGACCCGCCAATTCTTATTGTTAGGTCAGTTTATCTCCAGTATTCTGCTGTCACAACTAATACTGCAAAGGATAGTTTTGTACAGAATTCTTCACCAGTATCGTTGCTTAATTTCCTGTATCCTAAGGTCGTAGGTTATGAACTTCGGTAAAGATGCAGATAAGTCTTTTAAAGTAGGAAGAGAGCAAACCTCAAATCATGAAACATAAATATGATACTGTTTTTTTTTTTTTAAAAAAAAAAGTCATGGCAGAAGTAGTTCGAGGAAGAATGGAAAACTAGCAATGCCTTCGGGGTTGGGGATTTTCCTAGAAGAAGCAGATGTATACACCCCCAAAGAGAGTTTAGTACACAAACATCAAATTAAACAGGTCCATTTGGACTCATGAATTTTCTTTGCCTGTCAAAATGACTGGATTTTAAAATAATGTAGTAAAAAATTCCCATTCAGTGTAATTTTGTAAGTGAAGGAGGATCTTGTCAGTCCAGTAAAGTGTCCAAATTGTGTGAGGCACACAACATTTTTTAAATATATTCATATATATTTGGAGACAACACCTTTATTTTATTTATTTATCTTATGTGGTGCTGAGGATTGAACCCAGTGCCTGGCACATGACAGGCGAGCGCTCTACTGCTGAGCCCCGACCCCAGCCCCAGCACACAACAGTTGGAACCTTTAGGTGTCTGACAGGGAAGTGCCGTGCAGCTCCATGCTTCATGTTCAAAGGGGCGGCCACGGAACACGCTCTACTATCCAGAGGGAACGGAAGCGAGGTCTGAATGGAAGAGAAGCCTGCTCAGGCACCTGCTCCTCAGCTCCCTGGTTTAACTTCACTGCTTTCCTGAGCTGCTGCAAGTTGCACTCTCACCTTCGCCTGGTTCTCTGGGGCTCCATAAATCATCCGTGATTTTCCTCCTTTATTCCTGCAGCACCATTCAGCAAGGAGCCTCCTCATTCCTGAGCAGATGAGGAAATGGACGGGGAGAGAACTGAGGGAGTGACTGAGGATATCCAGCAGCCTGACTCCCTTATGAAATCCTGTCCTGCTAAAGCAGAGCAGGAGCGCACCCAGAAATCATGTGGCTGTGCAGGGACCACACCTGCCGCTGGTGCCCAGAGGTGGCAGGTTAGTGGGAGGAAATTATTTGTGTGTCATGTCTCGGCTCCTGTTCTCCCTACAGATAGAAGCTGGTCGTGGTCTCAGAGATTCAGGGAAGAGGGACGCCCCACCACTAAGCAAGGCATTGTTGCCAGAGGAGCTAGATGGACCAGAAGCCGACCACCAGGAAAGGTGAGCCAGGCTCTGATCCCAGGTTGCAGGAGACGGAAGCCTTCCTGGAGCACTCCCTCCTCTCCCTCCCCTCCCGTCCTTTCCCATCGCCCCCTGGGGACTCCCATGTAGCATCAGACCCAGCCACAGCCCTGTCTCCTGTTGCTTTTCCTTAGGGAGCCCCTTAGATTAGCTGCCAGAAATTGCATCAGATGATGGATAAGTTATAGGATCTAAAGAATGAGATGCATCTTGGAAACGTTATTTTTAAGCCAATTCCTAACCTCTGTAGGCATCCCCGCCCCCTGCCACCCCAGAATACCCTTGCCAAGTGGCTGGCTGTTTCCCAGAGCCAGCCTACAGTAATGTGGGAATAATCCATTTGTAAACAATTAATCCTATCCTAAGCCTATTTGGCCATTAAAATTTATTTCTTCTCTTATTTTTTTTATCATCTGTTTCTTTATAGATTCTATTTTCCTTTACTCCCAGTTCTTTAAATATGCAAATAATAATAATAAAAAAAAATTCTGACCCATCCTTCACATGAGAATCCTCCCAATAGTGGGCCATTGTTCCACTTCATGGAATGATGATTTTTTTTTTTTTTATTATTTATCTTGAGACAGAGTCTCACTAGGTTGCTTACAGCCCCACTAAGTTCCTGAGGCTGGCTTCGAACCTGAGATTCTCCTGCCTCAGCTTCCCAAATTGCTGAGATTACAGGCGTGAGACACCACGCCCGGTGGGAGTGTTTTTTAATGTTACTTTTGCTTCATAAAAATGGCTCTACACGTTAATTATTTATTTTAAAAGCTAAATCCATGTGAAGCCAGGGCTTAGTGATACACAGCAAAAATGTATAGCTAATGGAGGGAGTGGAAGTCCCCTAGTCCTCTCTCATATGTAAAAAGAGAATCCTTGGCTGTGCACCCAGCTTAACCCAAACGCAGCTGTTGATGCATGAATGGGCAAACTTTATAACACACAAATGTGCATAGCAGATGAGACAGACCATGGACTCGTGACCTGGGGACTTGGGTTCCGTGCTTGGCTCTGCACTGTCTTCCCATCCACTTGATCTTGGAGCTCTGTGAATGTCGTACTTAGGGTTTGTGTCATGTGCTTCCCACATCTCTGAAAGAAGGCTCATCCCAAGATCCCAGGTTCATTGTCATGAAGCTAAAGAATATGACAAAGGAAGACTGCAGAAAGGATCCTCTCGGTGGGAAGGACGTGGGGTCATCTGATATCTGAATTTCCTTCTGACTTAGCCGGGAAAGAAATGGGGAGAAGGGTCTCAGTCAGGGCGCTCACTGCATATTCTTCTGTCTAGGGCCAGATTTCTGTTCACTGCGCTACGGGCTGGCTCTCATCATGCATTTCTCAAACTTCACCATGATAACCCAGCGGGTCAGTCTGAGCATCGCCATCATCGCCATGGTGAACGGCACCCAGCAGCATGGTCCATCCAATGCCTCCACCCAGGGGCCTCTGGCAGACACCCTCCACAACCCAGGCAGATCCGCCAGGGAATTTAATACTAGGGTAAGTGTGACGGAGAGCAAGGCTCTTTGTTGAGGAGAAAAAAAAAAAAAAACTGAAAGGAAGGCTTGGGTCTTCATGCTGCAGAGTATGGAAATATGAACTTTAATGACAAAGTAAAAATAACTGGAATTATTTTTGAGACATTGATTACTTCTGTGATAACAATAATCTTTCATTCTTCTTCTTCTTATTATTATTATTATAAGGTAGAGGAGATGTAGGAAAATATGTAAAAGACTGTAAAATGGAACAAACAGATTATGGGTATCCTCAGTGGAAAACCGCTTACTGTCTACATGCCTCCTTCTGGGCTAGCCAATTGGATTTTGATATCTGCACCTTTCACTGTTCTTAAGTTATTTTGCAGCTCTGCGGTTATATACAGTGAATAAAAATGCAAATGCTTCTTGTCTATAGCTTTGCAAATGAATTCTGTCCTGTGGAGATTCACCTTGTACTCTCCTCCTCTCAACAATCCCCATCCCACCCAGTTGGATAAACCAGTTTTGCCGTCTATTTAAAATCCATTTCAAAACGACTGCCTACTTTAATATGTGTGGTTCTTTGAATCTTCCTTTGAACGAGCTGTAACTTCTTACTGATACCCTCATTGGTCAGTGAGTTAAATACAATCTGTGTCACAGTGCATTTTATATTTGTATGAGAATCATGATTCTACCCAATTTTAAAAAACTATTCTTCGAACTATCCTTTACTGAACACTTCTAATGTCATTCCTGCAATTCACAATTTACAATGTGATTTCATAATGACATGGGGCCCGGCGTGACTGTAATGACTCCCCACCTCTAGTCTTTCCATCACCCATTCTGCCGCTTTCCTGTGCTCAGGACTTTCAAGAGAACAAACACTGCGTCCTCCAGACACGCTGTGCCTCTCTAGAACTTGGTCCTCAGTCTCAGTGCTCTTCTCTCTGCTGCCTGTGGCCCAGGGAAAGTCTGGGCTGAGTCTGCCACCGTCCCTTAGTTTCTGATCTCATGGCATCGTGACAAATGCTGGAAGCCTATTTTTGCTGTTTTATCCAATAAGAATCAATTTTCCTTTTTCTCTTCATATAAAATTTATAGTCATTCTTCAAAGAATGGTTCAAAGACTGCTTCCTTCCTGGGCCTTCCCAAGTAATTCTTCCCTTTTCTCAAAGATCCCATTTTATTTATTTCAACCTCAAATATTAATTCTAGCATGAATCATATACCTGTACCATTTATGATTATTTTATGTGAATACAATATTTCTAATATTTTTTTTTTATACCGGGGGTTGAACCTAGGGGCGGTTAACCACTGAGCCACATCGCCAGCCTTTTTCTTTCATTTTTTCTTTGAGACAGAATCTCACTAAGTTGCTGAGGCTGTCTTTGAACTTGTGATCCTCCTGCCTCAGCCTCCCAAGCCGCTGGGATTACAGGCGTGCATGACAGTGTCTGGACAATGTTTTTTATTTTATATTCTTTGTCTATTTAATTTATAATATGATGCCATCCATGTATCTAGTAGACATGTTCCCTGAGTTATATCAGAAGAAAAGTGTGATCTTCTACATTTGTAAAGTGTGTTGGGAATTTGGGTCTTCTGGGGCAGACTCTAATTTCCTAACTTGATAATTCTTTTTAATTAGGGGGTTATTCTTTGTAAGGGTTTATTAGACTTGTGTTTAGATAATTCTTTCAAAGGAGAGTCGATGTCACTCAGCGCTTACAGACTAGTTGAAAGGAAGCTCTGAGTGAACAGGTGAATTACCTCTTGGCCACTCTTTCCACATATCTCCTTCTTCCCATCTTCACATGGGTGACTGTTGACCTTGGTCTCTGATTTTCTCTCCTTCTAAGAGTAGCTGACTAGAGGTGAAAAGGTGGAGCATGTGAATTAGGTGAGAGAGAGAGAGAGAGAGAGAGAGCAAGAGAGAGAGAGAGAGAGAGAGAGACATAGGTATTTTACTGTAGGGTCTCACCTACCCCAGGAGGCTCTGACTGTAAATAGACTTTCATGAAAGGACCTTGTAGCAAGGAGTTTTCTTTACTCCTTTTTCCTTTTTATTTTTTGCTTTCATCTTTTTCCCAGGCCTCTGTGTATCAGTGGAGCCCAGAGACCCAGGGCATCATCTTTAGCTCCATCAGCTACGGGATCATCCTGACTCTGATCCCAAGTGGATATCTGGCGGGGATCTTCGGAGCAAAGCAGATGCTGGGTGCCGGTTTGCTCATCTCTTCCCTCCTCACCCTCTTCACCCCGCTGGCTGCTGATGTCGGAGTGATCCTGGTCATTGTGGTCCGGACAGTCCAGGGCATGGCCCAGGTATCCAGAGGCTTGCTCATTCTGAGTGGGGTACAGATTCCCAGTTCTGCGAAAGAGCAGAAGTCACACCGCTTTTCGTTGCAGGGCATGGCGTGGACAGGCCAGTTCACCATCTGGGCCAAGTGGGCTCCTCCACTGGAACGAAGCAAGCTCACCAGCATCGCGGGCTCCGGTAAGGGCAGGCATGCGCCCCAGACTTGCCAACTGGTCCAGCCTTCGGTGGCCTTCCCTCTAGAAATCAGAGGGCTGGGGCGAGAGGGGAAAGTGCTACTGAAAATTCAAGAACATGGCCAGGTACCTACGGAAGGAGGGGGACATCTGTGCCATAGAGACACCAGGGCTGAGAAGCAGAAAAGCCCCTGGGAGCCCGAGTCCAGCAGCCCTGTGGGAGAAGGGCGAGAGCTTGAGGGATGGCCCAATGGAGGAGGTCAAGTGGACCATCTGAACTCCATTTTACCAAGGCCACCAGAGCTCAGAGCCGCAGGGAGATGAGTTCCCAGGGCCAGAGGCATGGGAGTCACTTCGCTTTCTGCACTCAGGAGTCCTCACCTCGACCCTCCTGTGTGAGGCGACTTCCTTCTCCAGGGAGGGGACTTAAGGGAGGTGGAGATGAAATAAAGACCCAAATGCAGAGAGCCAGTAGGCAGTACGGCTGGGACTTGAGCCTGGCAGTCTGGTCCAGAGTGCGCACTCTGGGTCCTGGTGCTGGACCTCCCTCCAGCGTGCCTGGTCCTGCTGGGCCCTCTACCGCCTCGCTGCTTTCCCCGACCCGAGGAACAGCACTGCAGAACCGCCTTCCCTTCCGCTCCTCAGCCCCAGGTCCCACGGGCAACCCCGTCTGTGAGCTCCCCTCCCAGCAGCTCTCCTGTTGGTCAGTGCCGTCCCCACCTCCTGCATTTCAAATGCTCCCAGCTGGTCCTGTTCTCTAGATTGGTAGAAACTTCTTCAGGCTTCTCTTCCCATCAAAGCCAAGTTATCTTCTTAAAGTTCAGATGGGGCATCTCTGCTCAATTTCCTGAGCATCCTCAGAGCGCTCCTCTACGATCAAGGAGTGGAGAACAGGAGGACGCGAAGGTGCTCTGCCCTCTGGTCCCAGCCTGCGTTCCACTAGCTCCCTCTGCAGCAGGGCTTGGCGGGCTTCAGTCCCCCAGGGTCCCCACATCCTCACTCTGCTCCCCTGCACTCTCCTCCACGGGCTGCTATCCCTGAAGAGTTCCCTGACCCTGGTCTTCTTGCCTACATGCCACCATCTTATTGCTTGGCTCATATAAAAAATTCTTCCATCTTATAATCACTGTTAGTTTATCCTCATGGGTATTTCCATAGAAGACATGATAGCTTTATTTTCATATTTCTATCCTATACCATTTTTTGAGTTGGAAATTGAATTCTATGACCCATTAATAGATGATGACCACTAAGGGGTCATAAAGTCAAGTTAGTGTGCCGCAGTCTGGCTGGGCACAAATCACGAGCCACTAAAGCAGGAACAAATTTTATTTTTTCTACTGCAAGAAAAAACCTCACACACGCTCCTGGGGAATCCTCCCGAAAAGCCACGAGGCTCCTCCAGCAACCCCCAGCCGGAAATATCTCTCCGGGAAAACCCTCCTCCTGCACTTCGCCAACCAATGGGAACTCCCGGGGAATCCCCGTGAGAACTAAAAATAGCGCGAGAACTCAAAATTAGCGCTAGAACTCAAAAGTAGCGGCAGAGGCGGATATTAACGCCTTGCCTGTCAATCAATACTGTTGGCAAAATGCCAGGGGCCATACAGACTCGGCTGTGGCTCTCAGCATCTCCCCCCTTCTGTTTAAATAAACAACAAGTAATGTGGCTTAGGGACCGTGCCTGTTAGGTAGTCCAATTCAACATATGGTCCTTACCCGTCATCGGATGAACTGACCTCTAGGCGTCAGCCTCCTGTCTTAGGTTGGTACCATTGTAATCGGATCATACCCGTCACTGACTACCGGTCCAGCATACAGCCATACTTGTGGATAGGCCTTTGCACCAGTGGGGGGGTGAGGTTCTTTGCCTCACCTCTGTTGGCCCCCAAACTTGTCCTTGGTGCCAATGGGGGGGTGAGGTTCTTTGCCTCACCTCTGTTGGCCCCCAAATTTTAGACCATCACTAGTAGAAGGGAGGAGGATGAAAAATGCCATTTCACCAAGCCAATTGAGGGCTCCTTTGAAAAATTGTACCACCAGTGACACCATCAGCAAAGATGCCAGCATTACCACAATTCGCTGCACCAACAGATAGTTCACAATGCATACAAGTGATACATAGTCCAGGCAAGTTCTGCAAGCAGTTCAAAGTAGAGGAATCTGTCAATATGTCCATTTCCTCCCAAAGTAAATCTACTCCTTGATTGAGCATTACTTGTTGAGTTATTATTCACTGATGCATCAGTTTATACAGTTTGTTGATAGCTACCGAAGAAGCTGTAGTTTGGTTTTATCTTTGTCTTCACCGGCACTGGGATGAAGATAGGAATTCTGGCAATGATGCTAGGAAAAAAATTATGTAACATTCCAACAGGCATTAAGAAAACAATTTTTTGAACAATTTACATTATCCTGAACAGAATTATTAAATATAATGAGAAGGAAAGGTGAAAGCAAACAAACAGATCTGTTAACCTCCTTATTTGTTCACATATTAAAACAATTTTCAACAGCTGTTTACCCAATCTAAATTAAACCATTAAAATCACGTGAATAAAAAAAAAAAATTCGGATCCATTTATTCATGAGCGCTCCTCATATAAGATATATGGACATACACACATACAGACATACAACACAAAACAGAAGTGTGCGCACATAACATACAACATATAAGACAATAATAAAGGCCTTGTAGCTTTACCTAGGTGAAATCTCCATTGCAATGTTTAAAAACTCCACAGTCAAAAAATAAAACACAGTCAAAAAACAAAACTGATCAGAAAAACATTAACCTAGGTTTGTATGAGCTCAAAAAATAAAATAGAACTTTATGATGTGGGAAAAATGCAATAATAAAATAGATATTGAAAAAAGGCACCGTGGTTAATCACTGTCGCAGATGTAAGAATAGCCAAGCTGGAGCTCTGGATATCAGCTGTTATGGATTTCAGTCAAATCATCTTCTTTTTCTGTAGAAATTGTTTTGGTTAACCTCTCTGGAATCCAAATCGGCTGCTGTTCTCTCTGTGGGAACACACAAACGGAACCCCGACTCCAGACAATAACTGGGTCGGGACCTTTCCATTGTCCTGTTAGAATATCTTTCCAAAGTACCTTAGGTTTATGTACATTTTTCGGATACATATGTCTTTCCGCAGCACTAAGTCCTGATGAATCCAAATTTAGAAAGTTTAGAGTAAAAAGGGTTATTTTAAGTTTATCTTTGGGGGATATATACCCCTTTCCAATTCCCTCTTTTTGCTTTAATAAGTACGTTTTAATAGTTTGATGAGCTCTTTCAACTATGCCTTGCCCCTGTGGATTGTATGGGATTCCTGTTATATGAGTAATACCAAAAGATGAGCAAAATTGTTTAAAAGAGTTAGAAGTGTAACCAGGACCATTATCAGTTTTTAACTGTTTAGGAACACCCACAGTGGCAAAATTTTGTAAGCAATGAGCTATAACATCTTTAGTTTTTTCTCCGGCATGAAGGGAGCCCATCAAAAATCCGGAAGAAGTATCAACTGTAACATGTAAATATTTTAATTTTCCAAATTCTGGCAAGTGTGTGACGTCCATCTGCCAAATATGGTTAGGTATCAGTCCTCTAGGATTGACTCCAAGATTAACTTGTGGTAAAAAGGTCACACAATTTTGACATTGTTTTATTATATGCCTGGCTTGTTCCTTAGTTATTTTAAAACGCTTTTGTAAAGTATTAGCATTAACGTGAAACCTTTTATGAAAATTTGTAGCTTCTTCTACAGTAGAAAAAATATGTATATCATGTGTAGTTTTATCTGCTAAATCATTGCCCAAACTAAGGGCTCCAGGCAATCCTGTATGTGCCCTGATATGTCCTATAAAGAATGGATCTTTTCTATCCCAGATTAGACTTTGTATAGTGGAAAACAAAGAGAAAACAGTAGAGGAAGGGGAAATCCTACCAGCATCTTCAAGGGATATTATAGCATTAACTATATACTGACTATCAGAAAATAAATTAAATACAGAATCTTTAAACATCACAAAAGCTTGTAAAACTGCATTGAGCTCTACCTTTTGAGCTGATTGTTTGGGAGCTAAAAATGTAAAAGTTTGATCAGGGGTAACTACTGCTGCTGTACCATTATTAGACCCATCAGTGAATATATTTGGAGCATTCACGATAGGTGTTTTTCTTGTCATTTTAGGAAAAACTACAGGATGCTTAGACCAAAAAGACAACAAAGGATTAGATGGTAAATGATTATCAAATGAAACATTTGATTTACACATGATTATTGCCCATGTATTTAACTCATTAGCTAACTCATCAATTTGCTCCATAGTATATGGAGTAATAATTTTATTGGGAGAAATTCCAAACACTCCCTTTGCTGCTTTTATTCCTTTCAGTATTAATTGTCCTACAGCCTCAGGATACCTAGTAAGAATAGTGTTAGGAGAGTAAGATAAATGTATCCACAATAATGGACCTTCTTGCCAAAATACTCCTGTAGGAATATTTTTTGTTGGTATTACAATGAATAATAAAGGCAAACTTATATCAATTCTGTCCAAATGCATATTTTCCATATATGTTTCAATAATTTTTAATGCCTTTCTTGCTTCAGGAGTTAATATGCGGGGTGAATTTGGATCTGATGGACCTTTTAGGATATCAAATAAAGGTCCCAACTCTCCTGTTGGTATGCCTAGATAAGGCCTTATCCAATTTATATCTCCCAACAACTTTTGAAAGTCATTAAGCGATTTGAGTTGATCTACTCGTATTTGAATTTTAGGTGGACGGACCATGGTTGAGGATAATAGAACTCCTAAATAATTAATTGGAAAATTTAATTGTACTTTATCTATTGCTATCTCTAGATTATAATTTTTTAACAAATTTGTAAGTGTGGCATAACATTCCAACAATGTGTTTTTATCTTTGTGTGCTAACAATACATCATCCATATAGTGAAATATTTGTAGTTCAGGATTTTGATTTCTAAGTGGCTGGATTGCTTTATTAACATAAATTTGACACATAGTTGGGCTGTTAGCCATCCCTTGAGGGAGCACTTTCCATTCATATCTCTGATCAGGACCTTCATGATTCAGTGCAGGGATAGTAAATGCAAAATGTGGACTATCCTCAGGATGAATTGGAATTGAAAAGAAACAATCTTTAATATCTATAGCTAAAACATACCAGGTTTTTGGTAAAGCAGACAATTGAGGAATCCCTGATTGAGCAGGTCCCATAATAACCATCTCATTATTAATGGCTCTTAAATCTTGTAATAATCTCCATTTACCAGATTTCTTTTTAATGACAAAAATGGGAGTATTATAGGGAGATACAGAAGGTTGTATATGTCCCTCCGCTAATTGTTGTTTGACCAGGTCATGGGCTGCTTGTATCTTTTCTTTAGTCAGGGGCCACTGAGAAACCCATACTGGTCTATCTGATTTCCAAGTGATTTTTATTGCCTCAGTGACCCCTTCTGAAAACCCAGTCCATGTCTATTTATTCTTTGATCTATTTGTATTGGTGCCGCTATACCTTGTTCTTGTTTTTCTAATCTTTTTCCTTTCCTAAAACCTTGTCTAGCCATAATAGTGGGTGCATTTTGATTGATATTATTTGTTAATGTCAAACCTAATTGATCTAAGACATCTCGTCCCCATAAATTTACGGGAAGATGATCCAATACATATGGCTGTATAGTTCCTTCACATCCTTCAGGATCCTTCCAATCTAAGACCATTGCACTTCTATGGGGATTAGTTGCCACTCCTAGGCCTCGAAGCGTTTGAGTGGCTTGTTGTAATGGCCAATGTTTTGGCCATTCTTGACGAGATATGATGCTAAGGTCTGCACCTGTATCCAGTAGCCCATTAAATTCATGTCCTTGAATATTTAGTTTTAGCATTGGGCGAGAATCTAAATTCAAAGACAGCATAGCCCAATCTACACCTGTGGAGCCTAAACCCCTGGAACCTCTTTCCATAGTAGTACTGGAAAATTTATCATGTAGGCTGGATATTATTAATAACTGTGCTATTCTATCTCCTGGTGAAATCACTGATATACCCTTTGGAGAACTAGCTATAATTTTTATTTCACCTTCATAATCGGGATCAATTACCCCGGGACTTATCATAAGTCCTTTTAGCGTAGAAGAACTACGTCCTAACAATAAGCCTACTGTTCCTTGGGGAAGAGGTCCTTTTACTCCTGTGGGAATGATTTGAACTCCCATCTCTGGAGTTAGTACTGCTCTGGCGGAGGCGCAGATGTCCAACCCTGCGCTCCCTCTGGTTCGTCTGATGAGAGATCTGATGGATAATGTGTCCTGGGTACTACCCTGATGGGGTTGCTGGGTTCCTCCATGGTTTTTCTGGGTTCCTCCAGTGCCCCGTACATTTGTGGTCGTGGGCCCCGGAGCATTGGGCCCCTCTGTCCGTTTTTTGGCAATGGAGCCTGATGCCTTTCTCCACGATATCGTGGGTAACCACCTGGTCCTTGTCCATTTTTTGATAATGGAGTACCCTCTATGGTGGTTTGAGAACAGCATTCATTAGCCCAGTGTCTCCCTCTACGGCATCGTGGGCAAATATCTGGTGTTCTATTCCTTTGATACCTAACTTTGTTATACCTTCCTCCTATGGGGCAACTCCTTTTAAAATGTCCTGTTTGTTCACAATTGTAGCATGTTTTTGGCCTGGCATCTAAAGCCTGTTGTACTGCTGCCAAGACTTGTCCTTGTTCATTAATGTCTCTACATAATTTAATATATGTGTTTAAATCTTCATGTCTCCATGGTCTAATGACCTCTCTGCAGCAACGATTTGCTTGGTCATAAGCCAGTTGTTTTATAAATGGCATTGCTTGTTCTGTGTCACCAAAAATTTTGGTGGCTGTTTGAATAAGCCTATCTACAAAGTCAGCGTAAGGTTCATTAGGTCTCTGTATTACCTTAGATAGCTGACCTTGTAAATCTCCATGTCCTTGTAAAGTCTTCCATGCCCTAACTGCGTCTGCAGCAATCTGTGCATATACAGCAGGATCATATTGAATTTGTTGCCGCTGACCCTCATAAGGTCCTTTTCCTAGCAACATCTCTAGACTTCTTTGAGGGTAACCGGCTGCTGCATTTCGTCTAGCTGTCTCCCTGCAAAATTCCTCATTGGCAACCTTCCATAACAAATATTGTCCTCCATTTAGCACAGATCTACACATGCTAGCCCAATCTGCTGGAGTCATGTCCAAGTTAGTAATGGATTCGACCATGCTTACAGTGAAGGGTGCATGAGGACCATAGGTTGTTACAGCCTCCTTTAATTGCTTCACTGTTTTGAACTCTAACTCACGGTGAATTCGCTGCCCTCCTGCCTGCTCAAGTACAGGGCATGCTAATCTTTGAGGTCCTGTCTCAGGATCCCATCTATCAACTACGGGGGTTGAGGGGGTTGAGGGCCACTCAGCTATCTCCATAGGTGGAGCTGTTGGCTGAATTACACCCTCTGGTGATAGATCGGTGTTAGTAGCAGCCTCCTGTTGTTGCTTCCCCCCTGATAGCTGTTTCTCCTCTAAGCTTTCTTCCTTTAAATTTTCTTCCTCTGTCTGACTAGCTTGAGAGACCTTCTCTTTTGCTTGATCTAAATTATCTTTCTCCATGGTTTGAACCTCTAACAATTTATTTAACACTCTTTCAGTTTGTTTTTTACTAATTTCTAATCTGTTACAAAGATAACGCAACCCAAAAAGATAACACAAAACAAGACCGAAACAGAATGAAACAAAAATGGAACAAAAAATCGTTGTATCAATTTTCCTATTTTCTGGACATGTGCATTTGTGGTCTATTTCTATCTCTTCCTCAGGGGCAAACAACTTCAAACCTTGAGCCAACCATTTTTCCCAGTCTGCCTGAGAAAATTCTAGGGATAGGCAGCTTGAAACAAAACCAAAACAAATCAAAGCAAGAACATATTGTTTTTTAAAATGGTCACCCATTCTCTTGCCTTCCCTTAGGGGTAAGCAATTTCACTTACCCCGAAGCTTTAGACGTTCCCCGTCCGGGCCGCCAAATGCCGCAGTCTGGCTGGGCACAAATCACGAGCCACTAAAGCAGGAACAAATTTTATTTTTTCTACTGCAAGAAAAAACCTCACACACGCTCCTGGGGAATCCTCCCGAAAAGCCACGAGGCTCCTCCAGCAACCCCCAGCCGGAAATATCTCTCCGGGAAAACCCTCCTCCTGCACTTCGCCAACCAATGGGAACTCCCGGGGAATCCCCGTGAGAACTAAAAATAGCGCGAGAACTCAAAATTAGCGCTAGAACTCAAAAGTAGCGGCAGAGGCGGATATTAACGCCTTGCCTGTCAATCAATACTGTTGGCAAAATGCCAGGGGCCATACAGACTCGGCTGTGGCTCTCAGCATTAGTGGGTAAAAATCACTAAAGAGTGAAAGTGAATAGAATAGACGCTGCCGGGTGCTTTGCCATGGTAAAGGTAGGTATTGGTTCATGAGACTTTGGTTGGAAGCATGTGCGTGTGGTTGTGTGACAACTGTCCTTCTATTTGGTGTATGCCATGTTGCTGTAGACCAGTTGAAGATGTGTCTCCTGCCATGAGTCTGCGGAATACGCTGTGGTTGTTTCAGGGTCTACAGTGTATTATAGGCTGTGGTTGCTTCAGGGCCCACAGTGTATTATAGGCTGTGGTTGTTTCAGGGCCTACAGTGTATTATACGCTGTGGTTGCTTCAGGGCCCACAGTGTATTATAGGCTGTGGTTGCTTCAGGGCCCACAGTGTATTATACGCTGTGGTTGCTTCAGGGCCCACAGTGTATTATAGGCTGTGGTTGCTTCAGGGCCCACAGTGTATTATAGGCTGTGGTTGCTTCAGGGCCCACAGTGTATTATACGCTGTGGTTGCTTCAGGGCCCACAGTGTATTATAGGCTGTGGTTGCTTCAGGGCCCACAGTGTATTATAGGCTGTGGTTGTTTCAGGGCCCACAGTGTATTATAGGCTGTGGTTGTTTCAGGGCCCACAGTGTATTATACGCTGTGGTTGCTTCAGGGCCCACAGTGTATTATAGGCTGTGGTTGTTTCAGGGCCCACAGTGTATTATAGGCTGTGGTTGTTTCAGGGCCCACAGTGTATTATACGCTGTGGTTGTTTCAGGGCCTACAGTGTATTATACGCTGTGGTTGTTTCAGGGCCCACAGTGTATTATACGCTGTGGTTGTTTCAGGGCCCACAGTGTATTATACGCTGTGGTTGTTTCAGGGCCCACAGTGTATTATACGCTGTGGTTGTTTCAGGGCCCACAGTGTATTATACGCTGTGGTTGTTTCAGGGCCCACAGTGTATTATACGCTGTGGTTGTTTCAGGGCCCACAGTGTATTATAGGCTGTGGTTGTTTCAGGGCCCACAGTGTATTATAGGCTGTGGTTGTTTCAGGGCCCACAGTGTATTATAGGCTGTGGTTGTTTCAGGGCCCACAGTGTATTATAGGCTGTGGTTGTTTCAGGGCCCACAGTGTATTATAGGCTGTGGTTGTTTCAGGGCCCACAGTGTATTATAGGCTGTGGTTGTTTCAGGGCCCACAGTGTATTATAGGCTGTGGTTGTTTCAGGGCCCACAGTGTATTATAGGCTGTGGTTGTTTCAGGGCCCACAGTGTATTATACGCTGTGGTTGTTTCAGGGCCCACAGTGTATTATACGCTGTGGTTGTTTCAGGGCCCACAGTGTATTATAGGCTGTGGTTGTTTCAGGGCCCACAGTGTATTATACGCTGTGGTTGCTTCAGGGCCCACAGTGTATTATAGGCTGTGGTTGTCAGGGCCCACAGTGTATTATAGGCTGTGGTTGCTTCAGGGCCCACAGTGTATTATACGCTGTGGTTGCTTCAGGGCCCACAGTGTATTATAGGCTGTGGTTGCTTCAGGGCCCACAGTGTATTATACGCTGTGGTTGCTTCAGGGCCCACAGTGTATTATACGCTGTGGTTGCTTCAGGGCCCACAGTGTATTATACGCTGTGGTTGCTTCAGGGCCCACAGTGTATTATACGCTGTGGTTGCTTCAGGGCCCACAGTGTATTATACGCTGTGGTTGCTTCAGGGCCCACAGTGTATTATACGCTGTGGTTGCTTCAGGGCCCACAGTGTATTATACGCTGTGGTTGTTTCAGGGCCCACAGTGTATTATAGGCTGTGGTTGTTTCAGGGCCCACAGTGTATTATAGGCTGTGGTTGTTTCAGGGCCCACAGTGTATTATAGGCTGTGGTTGTTTCAGGGCCCACAGTGTATTATACGCTGTGGTTGTTTCAGGGCCCACAGTGTATTATAGGCTGTGGTTGTTTCAGGGCCCACAGTGTATTATAGGCTGTGGTTGTTTCAGGGCCCACAGTGTATTATAGGCTGTGGTTGTTTCAGGGCCTACAGTGTATTATAGGCTGTGGTTGTTTCAGGGCCTACAGTGTATTATACGCTGTGGTTGTTTCAGGGCCTACAGTGTATTATACGCTGTGGTTGTTTCAGGGCCTACAGTGTATTATACGCTGTGGTTGTTTCAGGGCCTACAGTGTATTATACGCTGTGGTTGTTTCAGGGCCTACAGTGTATTATAGGCTGTGGTTGTTTCAGGGCCTACAGTGTATTATAGGCTGTGGTTGTTTCAGGGCCTACAGTGTATTATACGCTGTGGTTGTTTCAGGGCCTACAGTGTATTATACGCTGTGGTTGTTTCAGGGCCTACAGTGTATTATACGCTGTGGTTGTTTCAGGGCCTACAGTGTATTATACGCTGTGGTTGTTTCAGGGCCTACAGTGTATTATACGCTGTGGTTGTTTCAGGGCCTACAGTGTATTATAGGCTGTGGTTGTTTCAGGGCCTACAGTGTATTATAGGCTGTGGTTGTTTCAGGGCCTACAGTGTATTATAGGCTGTGGTTGTTTCAGGGCCTACAGTGTATTATACGCTGTGGTTGTTTCAGGGTCTACAGTGTATTATACGCTGTGGTTGTTTCAGGGTCTACAGTGTATTATACGTTGTGATAGTGGGTTTTTCCCTCTGGACCACAAGGTCCTTGAGGACAGGGGCTGTGGCTTATTAATTTCTGTGCCCCAACTCATATGGTGCCGTGGGACATACTGATGAGCTGTGATTGAAGAGTTTCTAGGACAAACTAGGGGGCTTAGCGCTGGCTGCGTTGACATGGGGGAGCCAGTGAAGACCAGGGACATGTCACTATTATTTATTGATGCCAGTCACCTCGCAGTGTTCATGGGAAGAATGGTGAGCAGGGACCATGCTCCCACCACTCAGTAAGGCTGAGTCAGCCGCCTCACCACAGGGACAGGGTTCACAGGGCTAGACAGTCTGGCCTTTGCTGATTTCCTAAGTGTCTTCTCCTGTTCCCTTCAGGGGCAGCGTTTGGATCCTTCTTCATCCTCTGTGTGGGGGGACTGATCTCCCAGGCACTGGGCTGGCCTTTCATCTTCTACATCTTTGGTGAGTCATCGTCTCTGAGATCCTAACACCTTCCTGGGCATTGGTTTTCATACACCTTCTTCCCATGTTAAGAGAAGATATCCTCATTAAGTGGAAAACGAGGAAGAACGTCAAGGTTGGGTGACTTTCTTAATCTTTGGGGACACCCCATGCACGGGGCAGAGGAGATGACTCTGCACTGGTGCCAGCTTCTGACCAGTCAGCGTGAAACCTTCCCCTTCTGCCCCTCACATCTGCTCAGAATCTGCACATCCAAAGGCCTGGGCCATGTGACTGAGCTGTCACAGCTGGTTGAGGACATCTTCAAGATGTCTTCACATTGTGATATGATTGCTCTGCCCTTGATGCCGTTGACCTGTTCTCTTCAAGCTGAATCTTTCGAAGCTCAGTTCAAACCTCTCCTTCTCCAGGGGGCCTTCCAGGACCTACCCACCAGATACAGCTGTTCTTTATGATCCCGACTGACATCTCCTCTCCGGGTTATGGGGGGGTGCAGTCATCTGTGCCCCCTTCTCATTTTCCTTCTAGATTGGGCGATGCTTGAGGCAAGGAGTCATTAGATAATATGTTCTATGTATCACTTTGGTGGCATCAGAGTGTCTGAATTTTATCTTCAAAAAAAATGGATGAATACCAGTGGAACAAATCAAAAGAGCATTAGTCCCCAAAGTATTTTACCGTAGACTATCATTCCAGTGACAAAGCCCAGTACTGAGACAAGTTTCTACCGTTGTTCTTTTCATCAGAGCCACATGGTGTCAATAAAGATGCCTCTGGCTTGGGTCGCTTTCTCATGAGTGAGGCTAACCCCAGATGTTTTGTGTCACACGTTAACCAGGTATTATCAAGAAGTATTTCCTCTGGGAATCCGTAATGGATGTGGTTTGAATACAAATAACACTCTTGCAAAATGTGCTGGAAATCTTTCTGGCCACACTGACCTCCTGGCAGGTCGATTCATGTATGTATAAGTGCTTTCTGTCTTTGGTCCTGACTCTTCTGATCTTCCCCAGCAAGGCAGTCATGTGTGTAGTGCAGAGTTGCTGCTAAAACACATACGACTATAAACTTGGGAGTCCTGAGAACGAATAGTCGGCTGGCAATGGTTGGCTCCTGCCCCTAACATCTGTAGAGGGCTCTATTGTTACAAAAGGCAGATCTGCCCTTGGGGGTGGTATCTGAAAAGGTTCTGTGGAAGAAGTAGCTTCCTAGGATGGGCAGAAAGAGATGGAGAGTCTACGCCTTGGAGGTGGCATGCTGAGCCTGATATGGGGTGGTGGCGAAAGGCAGGACGCTGCACAGGACACTGCCCCCCACGGGTGCACACACCGACCTGGAGACTAACGTGCGCCTGCTTCCCAGGTAGCATTGGCTGTGTCTGCTGTCTCCTGTGGTTCACGGTGATCTATGATGACCCCACGCATCACCCGTGCATAAGTGCCAGGGAAAAGGAGCACATCGTGTCCTCTCTGGCCCAGCAGGTACAATGGTCCTCCCAACCCATGGGCCATGGGGAGGCACCCCGGCAGGTGTGGGCCTCCAGATAGAGGTGTTCTCGAGTCCGTCCCATCCCCCAAGCTGATTAGACATTTCCTCTCAGCCCAGTTCTCCTAGACGATCTGTCCCCATAAAGGCTATGGTCAGATGCCTGCCGCTTTGGGCCATTTTCACGGGATTTTTCAGCCATTTCTGGCTGTGCACCATCATCCTAACGTACCTGCCGACCTACATCAGCACCGTGCTCCATGTCAACATCAGAGAGGTGAGTAGCTTCCTGTACTCGTGTGAAGTTCGTGACCATGACAAGAGCTCGGTGCCTCCTGCTGCATTTTGTCTTTGCTTCTAACTTGAAGTTGAGTCTGAAAGTGGCCCTGCAGTGATGCCCATGTCACAGACATGGAGATGGGACACGGGCGGGATGACTTGCCTGAGGTTGGAGGACTGCCAATGAGAGCTGCTGCAGCCTCTTTGCCCTGACCACTCTGCTACACTGCCATGCCACCTGCATCTAAAGCTTCTCTTGGAAACTAGTGACACTCTCCCTGGAGACCAGCTGGAGGGGTGCTGTTTCTTTCACCAGAGACGTGTCCTTCCCGTGTGGCGAAGGATGCACGCTTTCCTCAAACCACTCGGGAGGATGGGGACAGGCTGGTGGTCTGTGTGACTGAGCACTGGGGGCGAAATTTGCGTCTGTAACTACTTGTCCGATTTCCTTCCTGCAGAGTGGGGTTCTGTCCTCCCTGCCCTTTATTGCAGCCTCAAGCTGTACAATTTTAGGAGGTCAGTTGGCAGATTTCCTTCTGTCCAGGAAACTCCTCAGCCTCATTGCCGTGCGGAAACTCTTCTCGTCCCTGGGTAAGGACAGCAGGAGGGTTCAGGTCAGCAGGCCCTGTTCAGCAGTGGCCTGAGGGGGCTGACAGGTGTCCTCCCTGCCCAGGGCTCCTCCTTCCGTCACTGTGTGCTGTGGCCCTGCCCTTCGTGGCCTCCAGTTACACCATGACCATCGCTTTGCTGATACTCATTCCTGGGACCAGCAACCTGTGTGACTCTGGCTTCATCATCAACACCCTGGATATTGCCCCCAGGTAGGAGCTCTGCCTGTCTCCCTGCTCCAGGGCACTCGGGTGTTAGGACTCAGCCATCACCCCACGGAGCTTCCCAGCTACTGACGTGCACCAGATGGAGGCGGGAAGGAAGTAACTGGAAATGCAGTTCCCGACCATGACCTGATGTAGCGTTCTTAGAACAAACTCCCAGCAATCATTTAGATAAATAGCTTCTCAAGCTCCCGACCAGAGATTAGACTGTGTGCTTTGGGAAAGGGCCCAGAGACAAGTGTTTGGGAAGTTTCTAGGGTGCTGACTATGTTGGCTACCATGCATGGATGGAGCATTGAGAGCCGACCCCTGTGCTAGAAGCTTCTTATAAACCAGCACACCTAATCCTTACAGCTGTGCCCCAGTGCAGGCAGAAGACTGGGGCAGGAGGGGTCACGTGGCCTGACTGTGGTTGCACAAGGGAAGAGCTGGACTGGGACCCGCACGGTTTGGTCTCCGAGTCTGTGTCCTGCCCTGTAAACTGCCTGCCAGGCTGAGTGGTGGGGTGGAGAAACTCAGCCACCCCGATAATGGAGTCTGGTATTGTGGTTATTGACCCAGGGGCAGGTGATTTCATGGTTGGTGACTACATCTCACCCTGAGGTCCTTAGGAAATTGAAAAGCCACACGAGGCACAATGATGTGCCATTAGAGAGGGGTTCACTGAAGATGAATTGTGCAGAAAACATCAATCCACCCGTAAAATCATCTTCTCCACAGATACGCAAGCTTCCTCATGGGGATCTCAAGGGGATTCGGCCTTATTGCAGGAATCGTCTCCTCCACGGCCACCGGATTCCTTATCAGTCAGGTTGGGATTGTTATTGAACATCTGCAAGTGGCAGGTATCATTTGAGGCATTGGACATACACACGGTGCTCTTAAGGCGGTGGGGTGTGATGGGGGAGCAACAGGCGTGACAGGTACTCCCTGATCCACGCACCTGTAAGTCAGACGCAGAGGTCAGGTTTCCCAGGGGGAGGAAACAAAAGTTGGGTTTCTGAAAGTGAAAGGCTGTCCAGGTCATGGCAATGGGCCCCTTGGGTGCAGCAGATGGCAGGTCTGACTTCCTGTGCTGAGAAGCAGGAAGTCCTGAGTTCTGAGCACAGTGAATGACAGGTGTCATCGGAGCAGTGAGACAGAAGGCAGGGGAGAAGGAGGAGCGTCACCAAGACTCTTCAGGCTGAAACCACAAAGGGAAAGTAAAGTGTCCAAGGCTAGTTTGAAGAGACTGAGCAGTGGGGGAGAGCATGCTGGGCATGGTGAGGAGCCTGCCATGAGGTTTGCTCCACGCTGGGAACCCTGAGTGGGAGAGGAAGGCAAGGGAGAAGGCGGAGCCAGGCTGGGATGGAGGCTGAGGAGGGTCAACCTTCAAAGCAAAGTTTTGTTTTTATTATATCAGGTTAATTGGGAAGGGGGATTGAACTCAGGGGCACTCAACCACTGAGCCACATCCCCAGGGCAATTTTGTGTTATATTTAGAGACAGGGTCTTTCTGTGTTGCTTAGCACCTTGCTTTTGCTGAGGCTGGCTTTGAACTTGCAGTCCTCCTGTCTCAGACTCACGAGCCACTAGGATCAAGGTGTGTGCTGCCATGCCTGGCCATCAGGTTAATTTTTGAACAAATTGCTGAGAACCTGCTGTGACCACAATGCTGTAAATGGCTTGAGATATTCTAGGGCTGGGTGAGGAGGGTCACTTAGGCAGACCCAGTGTAAGCCATGTGTCCCTGAGATGGATATCTGAGGGATGCTGGTGATCGATGTCAACAGCCCAAGCAAGGACACAATCATGGGGTCTTGATGATGCCATTTTAGGCACAATCGGGAGTCATACTAAATTTTCATGAATGTTGAAATCCAAATTCTAGGGAAATGTTAGTGTCCTTGGATTTATGTTTGTTAAAGAGATGACCATTCCAACTCAGAACCCACGTGCATTTAGAGTGACCTTGTTTCCCTCAGTTTCACGGACCCTCTGCTGACTGAGGATGTTAAGTGTCTCCTGCACATGGTCTATTACGTTCTTGGTGGTCAGCATCGTAGTGCACAACAGAGAGGATTTCTGTAGCTGCTGGAGGAGGAACTTGGGAGATTAATGATTGCCATGTTCTTATGTCCAGGATTCTGAGTCTGGATGGAAGAATGTATTTTTCTTGTCCGCTGCGGTCAACATGTTTGGTCTGATCTTTTACCTCACATTTGGACGAGCAGAAATCCAGGAGTGGGCCAAAGAAAGGACTCTCACTCGCCTCTGAGGAAGTGGAGCTGCACACTTAACTGTAGTACTGACTCTTGGCTTTTTGACATTTTTTACTTATCACCATTCTTTCTTTACATTCCTGACCGTAGACATGGAGGATCTCCACCCTGGCTGAGTGTTCTGCCCTCTTGGGGAGCCTTCAACCATATTCTGGTGCCTGGGTCTTCCTCCAGAGATTCCAAATGAATCAGCCTAGGGTGGAGCCCAGATCCACTCATTGTTAGACTCCCAGGAATTTTCAACATGCAGCATCTGTGTTGACAATTGCTGAACAAGGCTGAGAAGTCAATTCCTGTTGCTTTCAAATTCTCCTCTTTGGGAAGTACTAGATAAATAAAATCTATGTGAAAATAATCACTGATAAATACCTTCATGGGTGTGGTTATGAACACAGAGATCTGCTGGGAATTGCAGCCCTATGCCAGAGAACTCAGCTCAGACCTCAATTTTAAAACTGTAATCCAGAGAATTAACATTCATTGTTTTTATAGGCTGTGAAACAGGGATGCTTATTTATGTGGTTTAATTCTACCAATATTAACATGCTGAAATTAAGTAGGGCATTTTAAATCTATTTAGATTTGGATTATTTCCATCAGGCAAAGCAGATATTTGTTTATCCCAGCTAAACTCCAGATTAAAACCAGAAAATGACCAGGAAAAGATCAAGTGAATGAGGTTAGCTAGAATTCAGGGAGATATGACAGAATCGGAAGGCTCTTACTGTGATGTGCGGGCAACAGTGTGGGCACAGGGAGATGTTGAGACCAGGTAGAGAAAATCCCGGGGAGGGGAGAGAGGCGTTTTCATGGGAAATGACAATTTATATGGGGGGGGGGGGTTGCTAAAGGTGTGAGGGGATACAGCAAGGCCCAGAAAGGTAGGACTTCAAGGAAGCCCCTGTGAGCCTAGAGAGGTCCTTCTGCCTTCTCCATGTTCTCCTTAGTCTCCCAAGACTTTTCCTCATCGTTGGTCCAACGGAAATTGATTCTGGCTCCGGCACCTCAAACACATCCTCCAGGTCATCTCCACACACAGCAGATTCTGGTTTGCCTCAACTTTTTTAGAGAAGTTCCCACCCTGTTAGAACCACAGGACCCGAACCTTGGACTAATTCAGCAGGTGAAGAGAATCTGCCAATGCTAATCGACAGGCTATTTTGTGAGATGTTTTAAGGAAAACGGAGGGTGAGGCCCACAGGGTGACCCTAATATGAGAACACATCTGCTGTCCGGAGATTGACAATGTATTGAAAAGGAGGATTCTTAGAAAACTCAAAGAAGAAAAGAGAGAGACAGTAAAGTGAACAGGAAAATTATATACAGGACATTTTTTTTTAAAAAAAAAAGGGGGTGGGAAGCCACCCAATAGAAAAATGGGCAAATGACTCAAACGGGGACTTCAAAAAAGAGAAATCTAAGTTGCCCATCTGTATAAAAAATGCAGTCAACTTCAACAGTTATTAGAAAAATGAAGATCAAAGCTCAAATGAGATACCATGACCCACTTAACAGGATGGATAAGATAAAACAGCAGATGTTGGCACAGGTGTGGGGCAGTTGGAACTGTGTACACTAGGAATGTGAGTGTAAGTTAGAACTTTGGACAGCCACTTGGCGAGGTCTCCAAAGCTAAGCGGGCGGTTTCCACAACTCAGACATTTCGTTTAGAATTTCACACACATGCAAAAACATGCACAGCTATGTTCACAGGAGCCCTACCGAGAGTGGCCCAAAGAGGAAAGAACTAAGTTTTTACCTGGAAAGAAGAGAATAAATAAATAAGCCATGGTCCACTCACCCTGCAACAAGGATGGACAGACCTAGATGCACCCCAGCACCGATGGTTCTCACGATACAACACGAGGAGAAGAAAACAAAAAGTACATTTTGTAAATCAGACAAAATGAACATATCCTGTTAATAATCAAATTAGTGACTTTCCTCGGGCAGCGGCGGGAGTCGTGCTTGGATGGGGACTGGTGATATCTTAGCTCTTGACACTTGTACGGTGGCTCAACGTACGGGAAGGTGCCACTTGGTGAGAAGTGTCCGTCTCTGAGGGTGCACTTTTGTAAAGGTGAAAAGTAAGACATTTACTTGAAACATGTTCAACATTTCACCCATTTCAAAGTTTCTCTTCTCTCTTTGGCTTAGGTGTGACCTGCGGAGCACTTGGGAAGGGGTCTTGGTCCTCTCCTTTCACGTTCCTCTTTGTCCCCTCTCTCCTCCCCTGATGGATCCTCTAGCATCAGAGCAGGAGGGACACATCGGGCAGTCCAGTGGTCAGCTCTCGGACCAAAGGCCAAATGATGAGCTCAGGCTTCCAAGAAGCCATGAGCCTGGAAGCCCCGGTTTCCCTGAGAGGTAAGAACCACGCCACGGTGGCCTGCAGGGCTGCTTGTCTGGTGTTCTGGTGGACACCTGATAGATAGCATCCGCCGCGTCAGAGACTCTCGGGCACCTTTCCCTGCTTGACGGTTTGAGGAAGAATCGCCATTCTCGCTTCCTAACGGCTGCAGAACAGATGTGACCGTGAGCTGGCAGAAGGATCTGGGCCCTCCCTCATCCCTGTGAATTGTTCTAACGTGAATGTGCACACGAATTAATCCACTTTCCCCAAATAGCTCATTGCCATCTACTTAACAATGAGGCAGTCTTTTCAGCTGTTAAAATATTATGAATTCTATTAACATTTCTTCATGCTGAGCAATTTTTTCCTTGATATCCTTTTACCGTGGGCTTTGATTCATTAACAGTTTATTCAGGGCTTGGTCTGCTGTGTCGGCATGTGGTCTGGCTCTGTATGATTTTGCTTTGTGTGAACATCAGGTGTGGAGATGAGGCGCAGGCCCAACTCACAAAGAGAAAGAGACACTTTCCTCAAGCCCTACACCCTGAAAATGATGAACTGCTATTTTTTTAAATGACTCTTTTTATCTAAAGACTTGAAAGTGTTAATTTATAAAACTTAAAGCCATTTTGAGGAGAGTTCTTTGATAACTTTCTCAATTTCCTTCACTGTATTGTTTTTTTAAGTGTGTGTTTACATTTTCCTTGATCAATATTGACTATTTTCATTATGTTGAAGGTCATCCATTTTAAACGTAATGTAAAATGCTTTGGCAAAATATTCAAATGTTTTGTCAAATTATCTCTTCATAATATACTCATTTTTATCCATATCTGAGGTTTTGGCTTCTTTTTTACTTTTGAAATGATGTGTATATACTCCTTTCTGTTTCATTGGGCCACTTAGTAATTTACTGATTTTGTTTTTATATTTTGCTTTATTTTATTTTATTTTATTTTGGTACTAGGGATTGAACCCAGGGGGCTTAACTACTGAGCCACATCCCCAGCCTTTTCTAATATTTTATTAAGAGACAGGATCTCATTAAGTTGCTTAAGGACTTGCTAAGTTGCTGAGGCTGGCTTTGAACTCACAATCCTCCTGGAGATTGCCCCAGAGCAGATGGGGATTACAGGCATGTGCCACCGTGACTGGCTAATTTACTTATTTTAAAGATAGATTGTCTTTTGACTTTATAATTGTTTAAAATTATCTTTTATCAATCTTATTTCCTACTTCTCTTTATTTTATCGACAAGTTTGTTTTTGAGTACTTAGTTCATTTTCATTCACATCTACTTAATTATGAAAAAGGGTTAAGTCTCAGAGGGCCGTTCTTCTCCAACTCACTTGTGTGGGCAGATTGCATTTTGATGAATTGTGTCCCTTCCATGGTTTTCTTGATACTTTATTTCTGCAGTTAATAACCCATGGAGTAAAGCAGCCACGGTGCTTTCCCTGTGCATCCTCTCATAACCCATGATGCAGAGTTCCTTTTTTTCACATTGAGAAAAAGTGCTTTTTTTTAAAGTTTGTATCAGTGAGGATGTTTGTGTTTAGTTATTAAAACCGTCCTGGCTTGGGTAAGCGCGGGTAGGTTATTCACAGACACTGAGTGGAAACAGGGTCAGATGCTGCCGTATCTTAGCTGCCGATGGCTCCCTGCTGAAACCAGGGGGCATGGACCAGCGGCGTCCATTCTCCTGTCTCCCTGCTCAATATTTAAGGTCTCCCAGAGAATGGTTGGTGACATTTAGGTCACACTCAGTGGGCAAGAGTTCTCCAAGATAAAATATTAGAGATATAAAGTCAATTTTTCCTTTTTAAAGTATGACATAGGACCAGTTCCGCCTAAGCCAGATACCGCTAAAGCAGAGTGAAGACACTTTTTTCCAGGGGCTCCTCCTTGCTGCCCCAAGTACCTCTGCAAGCCTCAGGACCGGACACAGGGAGGCCAAGCGTATGGAGACCCTGGATAGGATCCTTCTTCTCGACGTTGCTTGAAAATTCAGGCCAGTCTGGCACGGGGAGCTCCACTATTTTTGCGGTTCTCAAGACTAGTCCTGGGAATGAGTGCCATTTAGAGAGTGGCACAGGAGGATGCTGGCACACAACGGTTGGATGTAAATGTGTCCTTGTCGTCATACAGATAGCTATGGGAAGGAACCCAAATGCATCAACAGGCTCAGAGTGGTGACCGAGAATACTATTTATAGGGCCTAGAATACCAGGGCACAGGAAGGCTGAGGAACTCTTTCAAGCAGACACGTCGTTATTCCCACATTCTTTCAAATCTGATCAGCGCCGGTGTTTGCACTGAGCTCTTGCCCAGCAGAGCTGCTTGCTTCCTGGCTGCTCAGGAGCGGTGTGCAGAGCAGACTGCAAGAGTTAACTCCTGCTGACTTTGCGGGTTGCCCCATTTCTGTCCAGAAATCATAAGAAGCCAGGTGACCTCTTACCACGGTGAACAGGCCCCTGCCTGGGTCCGTCATGCTTGGTGGTGGTGCCCGTGGGCTTGGTCCCATGAAGGGCTGCCTCCACACCTCGGAGAGCTGAGTGGTTCTGCTGGCTGCTGGATGGCTAAGCACCCTTCACAGGGCCTGGGCTTTTCTCCACCTCCATCTGCTTTGCTTTGCTCCATGTTTGGCACTGCGCCTGGCACTGCTGCTAACTCAGCAGTTGCAGGGTCATTGCCCTGGTGCCCCAGGGACAGCTTATCACGGCATCTCCCAGCCTGCCCTGCTTTACACCCTGATGTTGTCATCACTGCTCCCCCCGCACCCCCCCCCCCACGCGGCGGCTTTCTCTCCTCCCCACTCCTCCTCCCTTCTGTGGGCTTGTTTCTTCCTTAGTGTCATTACCCCCTGTGTCCAGAGCACCTGCAAACCCTAAGTCTCTGCAGGCATTGGGCCTTGGGGGTCTGTCCTCAGCCGGTGTGGATAATCCTGGCTTCCCAAGCTGCTGGTCTTGCACATGGTACATATACAGCCCCCCCAAATAGTATGCGAACACTCTCTCCCCTAAACTGCCTTTGGCACATTCCAGACAGACTCAGTCACCTGCAGTGTCCTGTCTTACTTTAAGTAAAGTTCTGCTCTTTCATTTGTTCCCCCTGAATGACATCTTCTAAAGAGAAGCCACCATCGTTTCCTTTAGTTTGATTCTTTAAAACTAGCCCAACAATAAATGGGTACGTGATGACAATATTCTGAATGTGCATAACTAAATGAATATTTCAAGATTCTCTTCTGCTCTCAAGGTTTTATGATGCAAAAGAAAAATATCTAAAAGATCTGCCTCAAATTCCATTTGTACTATGATTCCAAATTTTAAAAAGTGGGATTAAAATATTGACATGGGGAACAGATGAAATTGAAATTTTTTCGTGTGCTAGAATGGTGAAAGATAGACATTTTCTTATTGTTGTTCTCCAACATTCATTTTAAATAGCAATTTAAAAAGTATATGTATATTAATGTATTTGAAACCCTTTCTGTTAAAAAGACAATAATATTTAAATCGTTGCTATGAGGATGCCTGGAAAGCATTTCTCTGATTTCTTCAGGAAGGAAAGAGGGTCAGGAGAGCATGGCTACTAGGACTCTGCTCTGTTTCTGTTTCTCTGTTTACTTTCTACCATTGCTTTCATAGGTTTAAATGTGAAATCACGTGGATGCATCATCACATGCTCAAAAAGGAACTTCTGTTTCAAAATATGTAATATTCACTACCAAAGAATTCTGAATTGTAGAGCCAAAAAATACTTACAGGAAAGTTAATGACATTATCTCATTTAATTTTTAATGAATTATAAAATATACACAATTAATTTTTTTCTGTATGTAATTTTCACAAAGTGATACACACGTATAACCAGCTCCCAGGATTAGCAGGTCACCACCATTATCATTTAATAAGCCCCTTCATGGTCCCTTTATTCCTTCGGTGCCCCAATGGAACCTCTACCCTGCATTCTAATAGCATAAATGTTTTCATTTTAGAATAATTTTAATTTTTAGGAAAGTTTTGAAGGTACTACAAGAGAGTTCTCATAAATGTCTCTCACTTTCACCATTTTATATTATTATGTTCGTTTGTCAAAAATAAGAAACAGGCCATTAAAACTGAAATCTAAACCTCTTTTGGATTTCTCCACCTTTTCCCTTTTTGGTTCCAGAACCCTCCTGGGGTAGCACGGTGTGTTTAGTTGTCACACCTCCCCAGTCTTCCCTGCTCTGTGACTGCTTCTGTTGAGCTTCTGATGACCTAAGTCCTGAAGAGTACTGGCCAGTTGCCTTTCAGTGTTCCCCACGCGAGCTGGTTTGCTTCTCGCATGACTTTACTGCAGTTATGGATCTGGGGAAGTAAAGTCGTAAAGGCCACATCCCACCAGGGTGTACGTGATATCCACATAACATCACAGGCCTTCACCTTCATCACCTGGTAAAGGCCGTGCCTGCCAGGCCTCTCCATTATCAACTTGTCATTGTTCCTTTCCTTTTCTCTCTTCTTTGAAAGTGCATCACAAAGCTAGCCTGCCCTTAACTCATCAGCATTTTTCTTTCATGTTGATGTTTTTGGGCTGTAGCCAAAGCTTCACTGACTACCATCAGCTCCTGCAGATGTTCTCCTATGTTTTATCCTGAAAGAATGACAGTTTTACAGTTAGACTTAGCCCCCTACATGACCAGGTTCGGCTTGTTTTATGAAATGAGTGAGGGGTGTCTATAGGCACATTGATTGGCCTGTGCATACCCAATTGTTCCCACATCGATTACTGGTAAGAATGATTTTTCCTCATTGACTTGCCTTTCTTCTCTGAATGACCTGTGCCCTTTGTCCAAGGTCAGTTGACAGCGTCTGTCTGGTCTCTGTGCTGTGCCATCCACTCAGGCATCCCCGGGCCAGTTTTGCACTGTGTTGAGTCCGGCAAGTCTCCGTGATGGTCAACTCTGTGTTTCAGCCTGACTAGATAAGGGGATGTCCAGGTATCTGGTTAAAACATCATTTCTAGTTGTGTCTGTGAGGATGTCTGTGGCTGAGATTAGCATTGAATAATGGTTTCAAGCAGATTGTCATCCCCAATGTGAGTGGACATCACTCAATCCACAAAGGGTAGAAGAAAAAGCAGAAAAGGAGGCAGAGGAAGGGAGAATTTCCCCCATTTCTTTTTCTGCTTTACTGCTTGAGCTGGAACATCTTACCTTCTCCTGCCCTTGGACTAGGATTTACTCCGTTAGTTCCTCTGGTTTTCAGCCTTCGGACTGGACTGAATTACCCCATCAGGTTTCTGGGTCTCTAGCTTGTGGACAGTAGACCTTGGGACCGTTCAGCCTCCATAAGTACTTGAGCCAATTCCTTGTAACAAATCTAGTGGTTCTGTTTCTGTGGAGAACACAGAGTCCTAAAATCAGAGAATATGAGCCTTCCAACCCTGCTCTGTTTCAGAATCATTTTGGCTAATCTCATTTCTTTTATAAATTTTGGAATTATTTTTTAGATATCAATCAAGGGGAGAGAATTGACTTTTCTCACAATGTCGAATCTGCTGATCCATGATGGTGGAACACCTATCTATCTAGATCTGTCTTGATTTATGTGTTGACTTTCGCAGAGGTGAGAGCTGCCCGGCCCCTCTGTGGAACAAACCACTGTGGTGTGCAACTCTGAGCGCTGTGGCATCCTCAGCAACGAAAGACATGAGGAGGGTGTGGGGTCTGTGGCAGTGGCAATGGCTGTGGAGGTACTTAGTGGCAAAAGTTCTTGGCACAGCAGGATACTGGGGACCATAGTGGGTTTCACCAAGTAACTGGTAGAGATAGCCACCACCCTTTATTGTTCTCAGCCGTCTGCAGATATCTAGATTGCACAGGTTCACCCAGGGATCTAGATGGGGGAACAGATAAGTCCTATGGGCCATGTCATGAAAGGCTGGGGATGCTGATGACTTGCCCTGGTCTCCTCTGTGATGGGGAATCATGGGCAGAGTGGATCCCTCTTGATTGTGCCATGCTCGGGAATAGCACTGTGCAGGTAGCCACAGCTGTTCGCTTGTTTGTGGAGCTGTGGATAATTTTTGATGTTAACCTATTGGTTGTTCACTTTGGTGCCACTATATTTCTGTAGCTTTGCATCTGGACTCCTGAGCTCTCTGGAGTTATTGTCATTTGTGGATAACTGTTTGTTTTTCAGGCAGGAAAAGGACTGGGATTTTCTATTCTGCCATCTTGCTGACGTGCCCTCAAATATCTGATCTAGTATGTTACGTACATTTTCCATTAGGGCCTTTAACATCCTGATTATCATTCTATCTCTTCTGCCTGATAATTCTAACATCTATGTTGTATTCAGTGTGTTGTGAAGACCGTGTAATTTTTTTTGTTGAGAGACGATGTATTGCGTGAAACAGTCGACACTGAAGTAAACAGTGGGTTAACCTGGAGTCTATGTCTCTTGGCAGACAGTCAGCAGTATGTGAAGTTGGTTGTAGCTTAAGCACCAGGAGCTGCCCACTCCTTACCTAACCTCATGCTCATCCTCCTGCTTGGCTTTGTGTCTGGTTTGGGCTGCTCCTCGAGATCCCTTGCCTCTGCAGCTCTTCGTGCTGTACTCGATGGCTGCCTATCACCAGAGGCTTGTGGTGGTGGGATGCAGTGCAGAAAGGGCATGCTCTGTTGTTTTGGCTGGTCTCAGTCTTTGGAGTGCACAGGAGCCTCTGTCTCAGGATGTGATTTACACAGGTGTTTGTTTCTTCCTTCCTCCATCCTTTAAGGGTGGAGTTTTGGCCCAGGCTACAGTTCCCTCTCCAGGCTGCACCGTGTCCCCTGACATTCCCAAGTCTATGTCCTTAAGGTCCTACCCTCTGTAGACTGACTTTCCCGATAGACGTGGTGGTGCCCATTTGTAATCCCAGCAATTTCAGAGGCTGAGACAAGATCACAAATTGAAGGACAGTCTCAGCAACTTAGCAAGGCCCCGTCTCAAAAAACAAAACTTTACACACACACACACACACACACACACACCCGGAAAGTGATGGTAAACTGCTTTAACTCTCCTTCATCTACTTCAACTGACATGTTGTCTACATCATTCAAGCGCAGAGGTAGGCATAATCCTCATATGTGTGGAAATATAGATGACTGCATTGGGAAAGTTCTAGAAGTGTGTGATACATTAACAACCAAGACATTGGATTGGAAAATATTTTCACACTAGATTTTTCCTAAGGGAAAAAAAAAACCTTAGAATTATCAAATAATTGTACAATCTGGAATCATTCTTCCTCCATCCACTTGTGCTGATTTGGCAGAAAACCCCTAAGACCACACATAAAGAACAGACCTGACTCCTCCACAGTTCTGGGGAGATCTAGACCTATTCTATGGGAAAACGGCCGAACATCTTGGTTTCCACACTTCCACTTAATTTACTGTTAAAAAAATGCCATCACTGCCACCTAGAAATTTCCTTACCCATGACAATTGCTTTCAGGAATTTTAGGTATTTGGCCAAGAACAGGTGGCCATATTAGGACTACTGCCAGTTTTACCTGTCACTCAAAAATATAAGTACTAGGTTCAAGTGGAACTCATCGAACATTTGCATTTTAAGGTATGCTTTTTAACTCACGGGCAATTTTATGCAAGCTTTTTAAAAAAACACTTTTGTAAACATTTTGTGATTTAGATAACTAAAACTGAAACTTGGAAAATTCTCTGCTTTTGATGGCAAACAAGGTATGTGAAAGCTTAGATCTCTGCAACCAGGAAGACATGTTAAATTATTAGCTGACCGAGGCAGGGTATGTGTCTGCTACCCCCAGCTGACTTGAAGCCCACATTCTCACTAGCATTGGAGAGCAGATACACATCATTCACCCATTACAACAACACTCTCCAAGGTTACTGCAAATCCCCCAAACTTGTTTCCTGCCTCTTAGTTTCCCACCTGCACTTTTTCTTCATACATTCTTATTCTAACCCTTATAAAAAACAAGTCTTTTAAAAAATCAACCCCTATAACAGGCCAGTCCTGTTATATAACTCTTGGATCAATACTATTGGTCAAAACTTATGCAAATCAGGTTTTGAAAAACTGAAAAAGCACCAATGCTATTGGTTCAGATTTATGCTAATCAGGACTTGCAGGTATCACTGCTATTGGTTAGTCCTGAAATCTCTATTTTGGTGTGTCCTGCTTTTATTTTCCTGCTGTTCTGGGGCAGTGGGAGATTTAGCGGGTGGTGTGGCCACTTGGGGTAGGGGGCTGCAGTGCTCTGTGGAGCCAGCCACCACCCCAGGCCTGGACATGTTGTCCTTATGCCTTGGGTCCCGGTGCCTCTGGAGAGTGCAGTATGGCAGGCTCCTCCTAGGCTAGGTCCCTGCTCGTTGTTGGCTGGGTCCACAGCTCCGTGCCTCCTGGACAAGGGTTTGGCTTCAGTAATGTACTGGCAGCCAAAGTTCTTCAAGCTTCTGTTCTCAAAGAACAGATGGGAACTATTAGTGAGAAAGCTTATTATTAATATCATTGAAAGTATAGTGGACATAGACAAATCAATTGAAAGAGGAAAATAAGGTTTCAGTTTTAGTGGATGGAAGAACTAGTATGTTAACTCATTTCATCAGGCATGTTATAGAAACAAGTAAGCAATTCTTAAAATGGGCTTTTTGGAAAATAAGAAAAAAATCTGCTATAAAAAATTGTTAAATGTGAAATTACTAAAATGTAAAATATGTATAGCAGAAAAGCTTGTTTAAACATTCTTAAATATACCACAGTGATGTTCATATTTTTTTTCAGAAATAATGATCTCTGATTATCTGAGGGTTGTTGAGTCAACATTTCTGAATGATTTTCAGGATGAAAATAAAAGGAATGCGTTTTGGCCACTTGATTTGGATTTGATGCTATTTGCAGTCAGCCTATTGTTGGGGCCTGAGTGGGACCCCAAGTTCCTATGCTGGGAGCCATCCCTGAAGGCACATGGTAGGGAGGTGTAGTGATGGGCAAAGGTGCGACCTGTGCAGTTGAAGGGAGAAAGAAAGAAGGTCCACGTGCTTATGCTCTGATTAAATGCTTTATTCATTCAAATCACTCAATTCAATTTCGCACAATAGGTTCTTAATCAAGAAAATGGCAATCCTTACTGCTGGGCACTGCAGTAGACATAATCAATTCACAGCAACAAGTCTAAGTTAACTCTAAGCACTGAGAACACACTTAATCATGACAGACTTGTTACAGACATTCCCTCTGCATGCTAAGCTCAAGTGCCAGATCTGCAGTCTCAAACCTTAGACCTTAAGTCCAGCAGATTCAGACTCAGGGTGCAGTGATCAGGCCAGGAACGACAGAGGCTTCTCCTGGTGTGGAGTTGAGGGCTGGCTGAAGAGACGGTCGGTCCTAAGGAGACGGCACTGTTCTCACCAGAGTCAAGAGGCTGCTGTAGAGTTTGAGAGTGGTGAGGACGATGCAGAGGATCAGGCAGATGATGAGAAGAGTTGGGATGTCAGTCCAGGTCCTCACCAGGCTCTCCGGCATGTGTGCCTAAGTATCAGCTGGCTCTAATGTCTGTTCATTAAGTGTTGGGGCTTCCGCTTGACCTTTAGGTCCCTATCAGTTGTTACCAGGGTTTTGAGTGACGTCTTACATTTTAGAGTCAGCACATATGGTTTGGTGATTTCTGCCCTGATCTTTACTCATCTTTACTCTTATCAGGGTGAAGGCAAATGATATGTGACTTCACTCTGAATCTTATCAGGGTTGTGGAAAGTGACTTGTCTTTATTAGGCCATGCCTGATTGACATATTGGAGGGCTCTGTATGCTGATGCCTGGTGGGACTGCAGGTTTACTTAAAATGGAGTTGCTTAGACTAAGGCCATCCTTACAGGAGGTGAGTCCGAATGAGTGTTAGGAGTGTACAAATGCCGTGTGTGGAGGGCCCTGGGAGTGGGCTTACCCTCCCCACAGTGACCATCTGAGAAGTGTTCTTCCCCTTCGGAGTGCAATAGGCAAATCCCGTTTTAGAAGCAGTGAGGCAGATACTTCATGCAGGTACCTTCACCGCCTCCAGCGCTGTGAAGGATACAGATGTGTTCTTTATGCACGGTGTAGTCTATCTTGTGCTGTGTCAGCACAAACGGACAAGAAGAAATCTAGACTTATTCTCTGGGGAACGCTGTTGAATACCGTGGTTTCCACACATCTACATTCCTTACTGGGAGTTGAACTTGCCTTCACTATCACTCTCGAAATTTCCTTATTGACACCAGAATTCAGGATGACATAATACTTGGCTCAGAACAGATGACTGTATCAGGAGTACTGCCAGCCTAAGAAAATCAACTTTACCTATATCATAGAAATAGTGTGAAAGTTATGTCCAACATAAGATTCATGAACTACTTGACTCCATCTTTAAGGGCCTGATTCTGCAATATTGCTTCTGCTCTAGGAATCTGAATGTGACGGGAGGTGACTCAGTTATGTCATCAAGGATCCAGGCTTTCCCCACTTTTCCATTCCGCTAGTCATTTGCACATAAATATTTACTTTCTGTCCTTGGAAGGATTATACTTCTCTGCCTCACTAATACCAAGATTATTCATGTGACTTACTTTGAGCAATGAAATTTGAGCTAATATGACTTGTTTCATTTTGAATCAGGAACTTTTTCATGCTCTTCCTTTTCCTCTGTCATGAGACTTCTTGTGTCCTGGATAGAAGCTGTTCCCTCTTCCTGTACCAGTGTGAAGATGAGGTAGAACAGAGCAACAGATTGAAGACCATGTAGAATGAAGCAGATTGTTATAAACCACTGGAAGTTGGGGGTTATTTGTTACTGCAGCATAACCTAGCCTGTTCTTACTGATACAAATGTTATCAAAAGTGAGGTGCTACCATAAGAGAAAGATACACGCCTATGAGTGTGTGTGCCTACACCTACAGAGAGAAAGAGATTGGGGGGGACATTTTTTTAGAAGGTAGAAGGATAATTTTTTATACACTTTAAAGACATGTTTAGGAAAACTTTTCCCTACACACTTGAAAGGCAGATAAGATCCCTCATGAGCTTCCTGATTTAGATGAACTAAATACAGGAGAATTAGAACGACATGGGCAGTCGGTGCAAGATGGCAAATGAGGACCCTGTGAGCACAAAGAGGGTCTCCCAATAAGGTCAACTTCCTAGCTGATGAGTGTGTTGTGGATATGAGAGGGGGACCCCACAGAAAGACTACCGTAGACTCATGGACAAAGGGGTACCAATAAGTGATAATAAGGAGAGGTGGAGATGGGAGGAGATAGAAAGGGGGGAAGGCCCCAAACCTATGAAAAGAACAAACCAGTACTCCCCCAACTTACTTTAGCTCTTGCAATAAAACTGCTGCTTGCTTGCTGGATTTGTGTCCTATTCTCCAATCCTTTGCTGAACGAGACAAGAAACCAAAGACCTCCAGACCGCAACATGGCTGGGATGTTGAATGTTAGCAGAGTGTCTCTATTACTTCTGGCTGCATTTAACGAAGGTCTTCAAAAACATTTGAGGCCAGAAAGTCATCAGCCAGTTTCAGAATGTTCAAACTTATAGGCATGTGAGAAGAAGCATCTTCCCAATTGAGAAATGACTTAAGAAACAATAAAAATATAAACATTCAATTTTATGGTAAGAACCAAAGCCAAAACGTTGAGAGAATAGTTTAAACCTCTGAATTAAGATAGTGCTCAGTAAAGACTTTTGACTTATCAAAATAGTTCAGGAAAATACAACAGAATTGATGACTTTCCCACCAGAGCCAGATAGGCTCAAAGCCCCTAAAAACTCAGAAAAAGTTGGAGACAGAGGGATAAATCTTCACATGAACTGGGGAGAGGGGAGGTGGGTTATCGTGTGAGGTTGGTTGTATTAAATAAGCAAAATGTTAATGCAAACCAGCCTGGACTTCATAAGAGGTGTGACATTCAGGACTTCAAATGCTGCCTTGGGACCCGGACCCCTTTTGGAGGGATGGACCGTGGAAGCTGCTGGGTTCCCCGACAGGGGCATATTCTACAGAGTCTTGTGCACATGTGGCCAAGAAGAAATGGAGAAGGAGAGACTTCCTAGACGTAGAGCCAAGGGCCAGGAGGAATCCTGAGCCTGGAGCTTCGGCGAGGATGCCCAGTCAAAGCTGTCCCCTACTTCCAGGGAAGGACACCTGTGCCATACGGCAATTTCAGAAACTCCCTGGACAAGTGACCCTTCTCTTCTTTCCAGTCTGCAGTTCTGCTCCTGTTCCACCATTGGACACTGGGTAATGAGCTGGGGGGAGGGAGGCAGACTAGTCATGTTAGTTAATTGATTTTCAGAACAAAAAAGACCCACATCCATACTGATGTCAAGATTGTCACGAGACCCTGCACCTCAGTTCTGGGTTGTTACTGGGTCAGACTTTGTGGTTTTCCTCCTTGGGGAAAGGGAGAGTCACCCACTGAATAGAGTCCCTGTGTGGAAAAGAGCTCTATCTACACATCCCAAGTTTGGTCTGTGATGATTTGTACTTTTTCTTTAGAAACATTATTGTGGGGGTGGTCAGCACCCCACCAGGGCAGTTTTTTTGCTCAGGAGGGAATGAGCCACCCGAGAAAATGAAAATCTGAAGTAGTTGGTGAAGAATTAAGAGTCAGAGCCAGAAAATAGGTTTTACGGAGTGCCTGATAATTCCCTCCAGTCCACACAGGACCTGGGATAGAAAAGCTAGGAAATGGCTCTGGTCCTTTATGTGAGGGAGTACACCAAAGACAGGGACGAGGTTCCAAGGGGGCGGAGTCTTGCTCCTTGGTGTGGCAGGGGATTCGCAGCCAACAGGTTGATTGGCATCTTGGCAAGCCACACCCCTCTCCTAGAGGCTCTGTGTCTGTGTGGGCCCCAGCAGGTCACCACGACTCTGGTTCTGTGCAGAACCTGTGGCAGAGCTGGATAGGAATTCACGTGTACTTGGGCAGTCTCACCGGCAGGAGTGCGGCTGGGAGTTCCCAGATACCAGATGTTTCTATTCAACGGCTTCCATGCTGATTTGGCTCTTGCACAGTTACCAGATGGCTTCCCCCTATGATGCTGGCTCTTCTACCCACCTGGCTTCGGGTTGTCCATGTGGCCTGCCTTGGTCAAGGAGGTGTGAGTAGAAGCCACATGAGTCACATCCACAATAATCTTTGAGTAAGCTCATGGCTCACTGCATTTTTAAATTTTCTCTCCATAGGCAACTGTGTGCATTCCACATAGATTACCCTGTCAGCTGTGGTCCTGAAGCGGGTATCACAGGGAACAGGGCTACAGCCAGTCTCGATGGGCATGCATTGTGAACAAAATATAGGACTTTATTTTTGTGAACCATCAAGATGTTCAATTCATGGGCACCTCTAGGCTAACATACCTATCTCACCTCTTCTTTCTTTTTGTTCGTAGTCCCTGGATGCAAAGCCAGATCTCACATTCACTCTCAAAGCAGGAAAGTACTTACATGTCCTTGGACAGAAATGTGCATCATGATTTCATGTTGCAAAAGCAGGCTTGAAATCTGAGTTTTAGTTTTTAGAGGTTTTGTGAAAAGTAAATAAAAGCAATTGGAATAGTGAGTTTAAAATAGAGTTTGGCAAAGGCAACACAAATGAGGAATTTGCAAACTGACCTGCTATTTTTGTCTACAGATGGGTCATGCTCCAGCCTCACGGAACCACATTTCAGGCCACAGTACCTTATGGCCTCTGTGAGTTTTCCATAGGGCAATGAGAGCAGAAGTATTTCTGTTTGGGTTATGGTAGCATCCACTTGTGGTGCCAAGTTCTGGATTTGTCAGAGTAAGGTAGACTCTATGGTGTTAACTATAAAACCTCGTTGGTTAAGGAAGCGAGGGTTTCTTCCTTCCTGACATCACTGTCCGACGCAGGGTGTTCAGTGGAGACAAAGTGACTTGAAAGGAGACTGGGAGATGAACAACCAGTGGCCTAGGGAGAGCATAAGTCAGTGGCCCTCTATGATTGCGTTTCCTCAGTGGATGAAACAAAGCGGTGCCTGCAGCTGACCTGGCAGCTCTGTTCCTCAGTTTCTGCATCATGTGGGATGGTGGTGGCTGGGGCCTCAGGAAGCGTTGTTAGGAGAGTTAAGCTATGACTTAATGTATCAAAGCACTTTGAACAGGACCGTCCCCATATCAAATGCTATGATATTCATTTCTTTCTTTGCTATCAACAATGCTGCAATGATTATGCTGTGACTGCAGGTAAAAATATGAATTTCAGGACCTAAAGTAGCTGTCTTTTAAATGTCAGTAGCAATTCCACACTGCTCTCCACAGAGAGCCTGTGTCAACAATTTATTTCATTGCTTACTTCACTACATTCTTATCAACAGTGTATTATAAAATTTTGGATTTCTGAATTCTCAATAGTAAAAATAAAATTGCTATTTTCTCTTCTATACGTTCAGTTAAACATCTTTCTAAGTGGTAAAACATTTTAGTCTTTGTCTAAACATGTCTTATTTTCAACCTAACCCTTAAACTGGCTTAAATTGCTACAGAGAATTCCAGACAGAAATGGGTTTTGGCACAGCACTTTTAGGAAGTGATTCCATTGTTATATGACTTCTGTTATTGCTGATGACAGAAATCATAAATGTAATCCATGATACAGGTTAAAGGAGAAAAGGATCATGCGCATCTCAGGAGTTGCTAAATGGATAGATGCGAATGTTTTGCATTTATTTTTAAAGAAACGCTGCTAATAACATGGGGGTAATATATGCCAATGAAATTGTAGAGTATACTTGAGAAGTTAAAATCTCCTATTACTATGATGTTTTTAAAAATCTCCTTGGACTCTCCTACAATGCATTTAGAGAAGAAATTTCTCACTGAAAATATACAGCAAAGCAACCCTACTGTGTGTGCAGGGAGTGGTTCTGCCAGGCACCTGGCGATGATGCCGGCCTGCACTTGGTCCACACGGCCAGGGGGCTGTGCTCTGGTCCACCTTGGCAGTGCCCTGTAGTCCTCGCTGGAACAGGGCAAGAGGAGCTTGAGATCTGTCTCCGTGCCCTTTATCGTCATCTCCCCATCTAGGCGGAAGTCCTCTCGTTTCTCACCGGCCACCTGTCCAGCTCCAGGGCGGCAAAGGACTTTCTGTACCTGATGTGGCCGTGACATGGCCTGGCTGCAGTTTAGGACTGGCACCTGGGGTGTCATGGGTCATCTAGCTTTTCTAGCTCCGTGTCTTGCCATGGAACTAGGGAAACAGGAACGAATACCACACTGGTCTTGCACTTGCTCCCTGTATAAGGAGTAATCTATGCTGGGCACGGTCTGTGTCTTCTCAGGTTCATGTGTTAGATTCTAACCTGTGATGTGACGGGAGAAGGAGGTGAGGCCTCAGGGCAGTGTCCTCCTGAAGGGGATTAATGACCTTGTAAACAAAGAGGAGAGCTGGCTTTCTCCCCACTCTCCCTTATGTGAGGATCTGAGGAGAGAACTGTCATCTACAGACCAGGAACTGGTCACCTGACCCAGATCTGATGGCACCTTGGTCTTGGCTTTCTTAGCCCCCAGAACCGTGAAGAGTACATTTCCGTTGGGTAAGCCGCTCAGCCTGGGAGGGGTGTCTGGCAGCCCACACTGACTACGGCAGTCTATCTAAATATCTAAATCTATCTGGGCTCCTGTCTCTTTTCAAGTCAATTGTATGAAACTTCAGCAAACCAGTCTAGTTACTTCCACTGTGCTGTTGCCAAGGGACGATTTAACTGCTCCACAGCTTGCTGTTTACTGAAAAATTCTAGAGGAAAACTGAAATGATAGAATTCAGCAAAGCAGCCAGGTGTGATATTAAAACACAAACATATGTCAGCCCTGCACAGAAAAACAGTAGAAATGGAAAGAAAAGATGAAGTATAACATGAGTATAACAAAATAAGTATAAGTAGAGAATGAAGATTTATCTCAAATTCCCAGAAGTATAGAGAAATTAGGTAATGTAAATTAAAGTACCCCCAAAAGGCTGAGAACATTATGAAGAGAGTTTAAACACTAAAGAAGCCTTCAAACATAGTATGAAAGTATAAGTAAAAAAAAAAATTAAAGGAAGGGGGTGGGTATTGGATCGTAAGTGGGACCATGAAGCACAGGCACACAGTGCTATGCAACTTTAACACTGAAAGACTGAAAAAACGTTTTCATTTACAAGGTAACTATGGCAAAGATGGGGGGAAATTTACCTCTCAGCCCTCAGTGTTGAGCTGATTGGATAATTCACAGCCATCGCATTACCACCACCACCAAGGAATTACTGGCAGAGACCCAGTGACTGGAAGAATAGTTTTCAAAACTAAAGGGGCTCTGAAAACGTCTTAGTTCAAGTCCTGGTAACCGGACTCAGGGCAGCAGGTGCACTTGGCAAGCATTGGTACCTCACAAGGGGAGTCCTGTGAAACTTGTGTCAAATGAAGTATTGACAGAACTAAAGTCTGGTCCATGAAAGAACTTGGGAGACTGTCCCCAGGTTTACTTCTTTTGGATGGGGCACTTTCAAGAGGCCAGACTTTAAAATTACAAAGCCAGCTACAGGCTCCCGCCTATCCCTTTTCCTAGTCCCTTATCGCCTCTCACTTTCTTTTCTCACTAGAGGGCGCCATGCGGCCAGGTTGGCGCCTGGGCTAGGACGCGCTCCTCCGCGCTGCTCCGGCGCTGGGCTGCAGCTCCCAGTTGGCCGAGTGCACGGCCAGGGGCTCAAGGGCAGCCATGCAAAACCGGCCGGGGCCGGTTTACTGGCGGCTGTACCTGATGGCCTGAGATCTGGAGCTGGCTGGCAACGCGGCCCGCGACAAGAAGTGGAGCATCAGCCCGCGCCACCTGCAGCTGGCCATCCGCAACGACAAGGAGGAGCACACAAACTGCTGGGCAAAGTCACCTTCCAGCAGGGCTCTGTCCTGCCCAACATCCAGGTGGTGCTGATGCCGGAGAGCCACCACAAGGCCAAGGGCAAGTGAAGCCGCCTACAGGAGTCCTGCTTTTTGTAATAGAAACAAAAATAAAAATAAAAAAGCGGGGCAGGGAGATGTAGAAACAAAGCAGTTAAAAACAAAAACCCACATTGCACATCAGTAGCTCAGGAAGTCCCTCCCTGGCTTTCATTAGTTTGTCATTCTCCTCCTCACTTGTCCACTTTTAGCAATATTATGCATCATTGGTTTCCTTAAAGCTTAGTTTAGATGGGTGCATTTTGCCTTTACACAGTTTTGTGTGTGTGTGTGTGTGTGTGTGTGTGTGTGTGCTGGGGATTGAACCCAGGGCCTTGTGCATGTGAGGCCACCACTTTACCCGCTGAGCTACATCCCCAATCCCCAGTTTCATGTTTTTAATGATATTTTAATTGGTGTATTATATTTGATAAGATTCATTGTCACATATTCATACAGGCACATGCATAATTTGATCAGTTTCATTCCCTAATACCCTATCCTTCCCTCCTCCCCTTCTTCCCCACTGCTCCACCTGCTCTACTGGAAAAGGATGGGTATGTACTAATCAGTTGAGGGTTTCACTCTCTGAGCTGAATTTCCCCCAAGAAATCACTCATGCATGGTCAGTAGGATTAAGATGGAAAGGGCCACAAGTTAGAGGAGGCTATAATGTAATATTGTGTAAAACAGCCTATTTATTCCTGAATGGGAATCTATACCGCTGGTTTAGATTGATCTCTTGCACAACACCAACTCTCAGAGTAAGAGAATCTTGCCTCTGCCATGCATCTACCAGAAATAAGATGATGTGATGGTTAGATGGCTTCTTAACTGTACACAAGCAGACATAAGTCAAAATATGCTATGTTAATTACTCTTACTAAATAGGACACACTGAGTTATTTCATTCTATTTTAGAGTTTGTCTTTTAAAAAAAGTTTGATATGCACTTATTGACTAGTGAAATACAGTTGGATGTGGGAAACAGCCAATCAGAGTATAGGCACTGCATAAACACAGGACTACAGTGGCTCAGATGGTGATCAGTATTCTGAGCTGAGTCAGGAAAATCCTTTCCTGGAGCTTTTAGACTTGGAACTTGAACACAGCTACTTTTTATTTTCTTTCAGCATGTGAAGAGTGAGACTCCAGAAGTGATGGCAGACATTACCTGTAGCTTCTTAGAGAAGATTATGAGGAGACAGATATTGAGGATGTAGTGCTGATAGAGCACTTGTTGAGTATGCATTAGACCTAGGGTGAACCTCACAACCATTAAAAAAAAAAAAATCAGCAAACAACAAAATACACCTGTGCGCCCATGCCATCAAGAGAGCTGCCCTGGCATGAGGTGTGCAATTCACCTGGAGAAGACCACAATCATCCACACAACACTGCAGAAGCAAGCTATTATAAAGGAAACAGCTTCCCTTAAGACAAGCTCCCAGCTTATTTATACTCTGGTGGAGGCTTGTGACTGTTCTGACTGCTGCTTGCTATTTAGCCAATCAGAGAGCCTGAAAGATGTCTCCTCATTTACATACACGGCAATATCCAATCACGTGCTGATGTAAAAAGCCTCCATTAGAGCTCCACGCCTATAAATACCACGGTTCTCTACAGGAGGTTCCCTCTTCCGATTTGCCTTTCCACCCAGTTTCGGCCATGCCTGGGCTTGCTGCAGGCAGCGATGCCTCTTCTAAAGAAGGTGTTCCTTCAACTCCTAAGAAGCGAGGTGGTGGGGAAAGCGTAAGAGACACCACCAAGAAAGCTCACTACAACTACGAGGTGCCGAAGCAGGGTCACTCAAATACTGGTGTCTCTTCCGAGGCAGGGGGCTCCGTGAATACGTTCCTCAAGGACATCTTCCAGCGTGTCGCGAGGGAAGCGTCGCGCCTGGCGCACTACAACAAGCCCTCGACCGGCGCTTCCCAGGAGCTCCACACGGCCATGCGCTTATTGCTGCCTCGAGAGCTGGCCAGGCATGCAGGGTCCGAGGACACCAAGGCTGCCACCAAGTACACCTGTGCCAAGCGAGTTTGACCGGTTGCTAAAACGAACGCCACAAACCAAAGGCTCTTTTCAGAGCCACTCAAACTTTCTGAGGAGCTGCACGCTTGGCATCTAATAGGATGGAAAACCAAGGAGAGTGCGGAACTCAAAAGACTAGTCATATGACTAGTTGCACACCTAGCAACACCCTGAACTTACTGTTTCACTTACAAAGGAATTCCAGATTTTAAGGGAAGGAATGCAGAGGAGGAGATGTCCAAATATCCCAGGTCTTCATGGGTGTTGCTGTGGATGAGCTCCATGGGCGCAGCTCACTATTTTTCTGGGTCGTTCCAGTATGCCAGTCTTACATGTAACTGCGTCTCCAGAGCAGCCATGGTTGGCGTGGTATTCGGGGCGGGGGAGTGGTGTAGGCTGGAGGAAGGTCCCTGTAAATCAGGATACTAGTCTCAGGTTGCTGGAGTCTAGCTATTTCAATGTCTATTATATCAGACAAAAGGCATTGAAATGGACTGTCTTGAAAAGGAAGAATCACATTACTACTTACCAGAAAACTGGTGTAGCTGGAATCTTCAGTTTGGTTAATTTTTTTTTTAATTGCTTCTTGAAATTTAGACAGCACCTATTGTAAGGTCAGGCACCAGTGGCCAAAAGGAGGCAGATTAAAAGCTGCTGAATGAGGCTTTATTGAGGTTTGCTCCCAGGTGAGATCCTCCAGTCCAACAGAGCGGGTCGGGGGAATTGCACCCAGGCTCAATAGAATTGGAATTTTTATCGGGCTTAGGGCAGAAAGGGAGGTCTTGGGACAGGAAAGGGAGGTTTTTAGGGTCCCTTGTCCTCCTGGGGTTGGTCAGGGGACCTTGCTGAACTCCATGTCCTTTCAGGATTAGTCAGGATACTCTGCTGACTGACAGGTAGTCCCGGTTTCCTGGTGCTTTGTTCCCTTAGCCACCTCAAACTGACCTAACATCTGTGTCTTTAAAAATGTTTATTTTAGAAATTACGGTTCTCTTTGAGATGTCCACAGCTTCTGAGGAGGAGCTGTGGTCACAGTTCAAAAAATATTTCAGTAAATTGCTTATAGTCAATGTAATAATTGCAGGTGCTTAAAAATGCTACTGTTAATCTATTATCCTCAATTAATTCAAATTATCTACAAAAGCATTTTAATAAGTAAAACAAAGTAGAGCTTTTTTGTTGAGTGCTGGCTGTTTTTCATTTATATATTCAGAAAGCTATAATAAACAGTAAAATAGATGAATACTCATTGCAATAGGATGATGTAAAAAAAGGAATTAAAAACAAATGAAACTGGGAACAAACAAGGATATATAAGCTTCATGTTAAATCTCAGAGGGGGAATAAATGTACCTGATTATTCTCTAAAATGGGCAAATGAAGAGCAGAGGGATTAAGGGAGCAATCTTGCTCTAATATGGTCTATTACTCAAAAGACCAAACAAGGAAACTGTCTCACTGTTGTGAGTTAGGCACTCCAAACATCTAACCTGGGAGCAATAGCAAAGAGCAACAATACCCAGAATTCAAATACATGAACTGCGTAGCAGAGTTGAGATACCCAGAATTCAAATACACGAACTGCGCAGCAGAGTTGAGAGTTTTTGAATTCTTTTTCTACAACATAAACGAAGCAATACATTTTTCTGTATGAATCATACTCAGAAATACACAGACATAAGCAACAGGCAGAATGAATGTTTTCAGAAACAAAGAGCCACTGTGGAAGGATTCTGAGGTTACTATTCTAAATTATCCTGTGCTATTGCTTTCTCAGGTATCCTGCTTCACAAGAGGTTAATGACCTGCTATATGGAACAAGACTGGGATGTTGGGGCATGTCCCCCAGGCAGTCAGCTCAGCACTCAGTGTTCTCAGTAAGGACTGCACTGGCTGGGCCTCGCCAGGCTTCAGAGCATGGGAGGACTACCAAGCTCAGCCCGTAGGAGCTTTCTGAGGATTTTCAAACCTGGAGATTAGGGATCCCTTCCATTTTTACTTGCTCTATCTCAACGATGAGTTTCTTTCATTTGTAAGCAAATCTCTCTTGTAACTGAAGCAATGACTTTAAAGTTGGAACAACAAAACCCCCACCCTAACACCTGGTCAATTAAATGCATCTGCTCTTTAGCTCCACCCCTCGCCCCATGGCTCTTTTTGGTGAAATTAGACAGCCTGGTTCTTAACCAGGGAATGCCGTAGGACAAATAAGGAGTACAGAAGGATCGTGAAATGAAGCTAAAGCATGGGATGTCCCTCTTTCTCCTAATGCTATAAAGCAACTAAATGACAAATTACGAGTGAAACAAGGGGGTATGGATGACCCTTTGAGAAAATCTGGGATCGTCGGAACATCCTGATCCCGTGGGGTGATTAATCCAAACACTGTGCTCTCAGTTTTCCTCACTCTGAACCAAATACCTGACAAGATATTTGGAGGGGAGGTTTGTTTTGGCTCACCGTTTCAGAGCGTTCAGTCCATGATTGCCCATTCCACTGCTCTAGTGAGAGACAGCGCCATGGCGGACAGGTGTGGCAGAGAAGAGTTGCTTAGTACCTGGCAGCCAGGAGAAGAGAGAGAGCGAGGGAGAGACCCTGTGAGAGCAGCAGAATGGACGGACACTCGGTTTCTCTGTTGACCCACGATTCTTCTGAAATCCTGAAGCTGACCAAAACTGGATCATATTTAATTAGATTTGAATTTAAAGTCTTTCTATGGGGCAGGAATAAAATTAACACCCCATAGTCTTTTCCAACTCTAATTATACTTTCTTGTAGGGTCCAAGCAAACTCAGCACTATTAATCAACCAGCAATACATGACCATGGTGCAACCCTGAAATCCCATGATGCTGGGAGTAAAAACTAAGCTGGCTGCCTTCCCCTGGAATATGACAATGTTACTGGACTGTTGAGGACTTTGCCCCTTAGAACTACCATAGCAAGGCCTGGGGCTGTGGCTCAGTGGCAGAGTGCTTGCCTCGCACATGTAAGGCACAGGGTTTGATCATCAGCACCACATAAAAATAAGTAAACAAAATAAAGATACTGTGTCCATCTACAACTAAAAATTTTATATATCTATATCTTTAGAAATATCATAGCAAAATTAGAGATTCCCCAAGTGAGTCAGCCTCCTCTCCCTGTCACCACAGAGAAACACAAGTATACATGATGTAAGACATTTCATTCCTAGAGCCTTTCTTCTGATTCCTCTTGATGCCAGCCATTCAGGTTACACTTATACTATAGTTTGGTATCTGAGTACTTTATGGGTAATGGCAGGATCTCATACCATCTAAAGGGCCCAAGTCAACCCTAAAGGCAATAATGAGTAACCCTGAGTGTCTTCATATGAGACCGAAGCAGAGAAGACACACAGAAGAGAAGGTAATTTTTAGACAAAGGCAGAATTGGAATCGTGCCTAATTTTCCTGGCAGCAATCAGAACTAAGGAAGGGACAGAGGACAAATTCTCCCCTAGAGTATTTAGAAGGACCTAATCCTGCTAAAACCTTGAATTTAGAATTTTAAGAGATATGACACAAATGGCAAGGGACTTTATTTAACATAGAGAATATACAGAATGTTCAAAACTCAACATAAAAAAACAAATCCAATTACAAAGCAGACAAACACCATGAATTTTTCAGAGAAAATGAAAACAATGAGCATTTCACTGGGAAGGAGGTGCTAATAAGCCCATGGAAGAGTGCTCAACAGCATACGCCGTTATGAAATTGCAAATCAAAACTACAGTGAGACATCACTTCACATGTGTCTGAATGGCTAAAATCCACCACATGGACATCACCAAATGCTGGCGAGGATGTGGGAAGAGGAGCTAATTCTTTGCTGGTGGGAATGCAATAGGGTGAAACCACTTTGGAAGGCAGTTTGACAGTTTCCTATAAAGCTAAATATTTTTACCATGTGATCCAGCAGTTGTGTTCCTAGGTCTTTATACAAATGAATTGAAAACATATATCCACACAAAAACCTACCTATAAATGCTTATAGCAGCTTTGTTCAGAATTGACAAAATCGGTAACAATCAATAGGTAAATGAATAAATAAACTTCTATGTCCATACAAATGGAGAACTTACTATGCACTGACTAAAAAACAAGACATGGATGAACCTTAAATACACATTGCCCATTAAAATGAGTCATTCTGAAAAGACTACATATTGTACGAACCCAACTTTATGACATTCTAGAAATGACAAAACTATGGTCACACACATACACACACACACACACACACACACAAAAATCAGTGGCTGCCAGTTGTTTGGGGATGTGTTGCCATAGTAGTGGAGGGATAAACAGGTGGAACTTCTACAGAATGCTATGAGCTAGCATTACCCTAAAATCAAAGCTAAGTAAGGGTGACACAAGAAAACGTGAAGCTAATCCCAATTGCTAGAGTAGAGGCAAAGTCCCAAACAGAAAACAGAGAATTTGATCAAACATTTTATTAAGGAAAAATATGTTGTGAAAATACATGGCTTATCTTAGGAATACCAGTACATTGATGTCTTAAAAGGCATTCACCCACTCATTAAACAAGGGTTACCGAGCTTAAACGTGTGACAGATACTGTTCTTGGCACTTGAAAATGAGTGAGTGGCACACTAGACACTATTTCAGGAGTTCATTGGATAGAGAAATGGACAATAAATGAGTTGGATCATTTAAAAAACCTTAAGGGCTAATATTAATAATGTTGTTGCAAGAAACTGTACCTACTCAACATTCCCATAGCTACTGCTTAAGAGTTTGATTTGGACTGGAGGGAGAGGTGGGAGAGAAAATTTCCCCAGGAGATGAATATTTGAACCTGGTCTGGCGGAGGGTGCTATGAAGTATTATGCAGGGGAAAGGGCAAGGTCCATTCTGAGAGTCATCAAAGTTGAGGCGTGGCCAAGGATGGCTTTTCTGAGCAATAAAGACTAATGTAATGGCTCGAGGAGCCGGGCATGCAGTGGGGAGATATCATGGGTAGTAGCTGGAGGTCAGTTGACACAAAACTTTGCATGATATGCTAAGGAGACTGGAATTTCTAATCCAAAGGGTAGACATCCACAGCTCCAGGCACAGGACTGAAATAGATGTGCAAGTATTCAAGAAACTGGTGGCTCCGGTGCGGATGGATTCTGGTGGGGAGAGATTAAAAGAGGAGCTCTCATGCCTGTCTGGTTTGCTTGAACCACAAACTTGGTTCCCTTAAGCACAGGACTCTACTCTGAACACTCACACGCTGACTGTCACCACGGAGCAAACACGGTGCAGGAGCTGGTGTAGTAAGTGCAGGTCACAGGGGCCATTTGCTAAAGTTTTGGGAATTTAGCAAGAAGGTTGTTAAACATCACCATTATTAAAGATTAATAACATGGCATTTTAGATAAATAAATTAAGCTTATAACAGTGAACATTCTCTTCTAACTGCTTGCCAGAATTTCCCCATTCGATGTCTATGTTCTTGCCACTTGCAGCGGAGTTTAAAATGCTAGGAATTGATCTGGTGGACTTTTTTGTAACACAAAAATAAATAAATAAACTCAGAACTTTATTGCTTTTTTTATTGCCTAGACTTACAAAAATCGTGGGAGAAAATTTTAACAGTGCAGATTAAACTTACAAGTATGACATATCTGCAGCTACTGAATCTGGAATAGACCAATATAGCAAGGGAATGTTATTTCAGTATTCAAAACCTGGTACTTGATTCGGGAGAGTGACTTCTGTCATTGACAGCTAAGCCATGCTCTGATACACTTTCACTTCAGTGAGGTTTTTTAAAAAGAAAATAGGGGCTGGAGATATAACTAGTTGGTAGAGTGCCTGCTTTGCATGCACAAGGCCCTGGGTTCAATCCCCAGCACCACAAAAGAAAAAGAAAAAGAAAAAATAGAACCAACATTGGTATCATGACTGCACTCAGTCCACGTGTGTGTGAGTATTCTGATGAAATAAATAATAGTAAGTAAGCAATTATCTGCCACCAGATTTCATAATACTTGCTGACAACAAGATTATTAAAATGGACAGTAGATTTTGTAAGAAATATCACATTGAAAGTTCTGAGGGATCAAAACCACATGGTCATGTCAGGGGATTTATTGATTGTCCCTTAAAAGTCTCTCATTTATTTGAAAAAAACAAAACAAAACTCTGTTTCTCCCATATTTGATCTATAAAAGTCCAGTTAGAGGTTTTCTTTAAAAAGTGCCACTATATGAGAAATAAATTTTCATACTTGGAAGTGAATTCACATGTTTGCACTGCAGGAGAGAAAGAATCACTCATGAGCAGATTTTGCAACTCTGACAATAAATTGGATTCCCTCTAATCAGTTTGGTGAATTTGAATGTTTATTTTGTCTGCAAATAATAATTTAAATAACTCATCACATCTTATCAAATTAACTTTATCATTTACCACCAATAGCATATAAATAAGGAAACCATAGTCAACTCCAGCTTTTATTTTGAAAACTCAGTTGCTCTGAAAAATCTTTGGTTTCTGACCATCTTGGGCAGCTCATTTGCAACTGAAGCCCTAGCTGACTGCGTCTGGTGTTGTTCTCCAGAACACAAGGGCATCCATAAAGGAGATTCACAAAGCAAGTTGACACTGACAAAGTGTTATATTCATTTTTAAAAAGTTACTAAAATGCATTAAAATATAGCTATAGTTCTATTAAATTTAAAAATCTTTAGTTAACTGGAGATCAAATTTTATATCCTAAAAATAGGATAGTGAGTGGATTTGTCTCCCCAATAAAACCCAGAACCACTAGTTCAGCAACGAAGTAGTTTATTGGCATTAGAATCAGGACCTACCCCTTAAAAAAGTTCTTGTCATCACTACACATCTCGTTGTGGAACATTAGACAAAGCGGCTGAGCTGAGAACCTGACCACGGCCAACGCTACACAGACTTTTGGGTGAGTTAACTGTCCGTCTGTGTGGAAGGTGGCTTCTAAGACAGCAGCCCAGTTTCCGTGCCTCTGGTGTCTGTAACCTTGTGTAGCTCGCTCTCACACTGATCCAGGGTTGGACTGTCACTTTGAGGATTAGGTTACAATTGCTAATGCAGCTGCATTCAGTCACAAATTAGGATGCAGGGTCAACACAGCAGGCGATCGATTCACCAGTCATCAGCTGTCAATAAAGAGAAGCACCACCAAAACTCTCCTTTTACAAGTTCATAGTACTTTTTAAAAATGTGATTCTAAGGACAAGGGTCTTTCAGAGGAATTCACTGAAGATATCACCCAAAGTGGTTTGCAGGATGCTTATGCTGATATCGAAGAGGATCTACTTTAGACCCAGTTGCAGGTGGCAGAGCAGAACCAGCACATTCCTGTAGAGCACTGCTGGATAGTTACTGGATTCGAAGAGCTAGTTGTTCTAGGGAAAAGGAACAAAGTGCAGTCATTCTATTTTTGTGACAAGCAGTTCTTAAAAAGGAGGAATAAATATGAAGATCAGCAAAATATCAGAGACATATTTTAAGGGTTCTATTTCAGTGATGTAAGAGCAAGACTTAAATGCTGTTTGCATTAGAAGGAACGGAAGGAGGCGTGTTCATTTACAGCTTTGAGCTCACCTGATTGGAGGTAGAATACCTCAACAAATCAGCCACGGAATGACACCAGGCCTCCCAGGCTCACAGGTTCATCCAGGGTCTGCCAGCCAGGAATACCCTCCCAAGAAACCTAGTGTTAAGTGCATACTGAAATCCTGTGTGGCGAGATTAAAAGGAAGAGGGCTGAGGGGAAATCAGGTCAGGAGGAGAAGCCTCAGGGGTGATACTCATGCCCTTCAGGAGGAGACAAGAGAGCCCACTCATGGCTCTTCACCAGAGAAGACCCCACTGAGGACACAGTTGTCTGCAAACCTGGAAGAAGTCTACCAGACGCCAGCTGCTGGTGCCTTCCTCTTGGACTTCCAGCCGCTAGCCCTGTGAATGACGAATTCCTGTTATTTAACTACCCAGTCTAAAGCCTTCTGTTATAAATGCCCAAACTGAGTCTGACGCTGAGTATATGTTGACAATGGGAAATCCAAAAGGTGGAATTCATGATATCAAGCTAAAAGTTTCAAAAGTTTGTTAAATTAAATCATGCTAAAAGGTCATTTTTCTTTATTATTAATTTTACATGAAAAAACTGTTTGGTAAAACCAAAATGGTAGGATTCTTAATATATTAAAGTCCAATATCATGTTTGAAGGTAAACTATCAGAGCCATTCCCAGGAGAGTCAGGAATGAACAACTGAGTGTGCACACATGTACATTTTTTTTTTCTCTCCAAAAGAAGCAGAGTGTGGTGGCATATGCCTGCAACCCCAGCAACTCAGGAAGCTGAGGCAGAAGGATCACGAATTCAAGGCCAGGCTCAGCAACTTAGTGAGACCCTGTCTCAAAATAAAAAGGAATGGGTATGTGGCTCATTTGGAGAAGGGCCTCTGGGTTCAATCCCTGGTACTAAAAAAAAAAAAAAAAAAAAAAACAAACAAGACAAAAAAAAAAGACACAGATACATTAGCAAAAATATATTTCCTTTCCACTATGTAGAAAATATAAATACAGGACAAAATCCTATGAAAGCAATATGCTCAAAATTGTTCCCAGTGTTTCATTTTTTGGATAAATGCTAGAAGTAAATGATAAAAGAACATCGACACTTAGCATGCATGGCCAGCCTTGGTCCAAATCTCTCAGTATCTGCAGATATGCAAGATGAGAAGTCTATGGTTGTACAGGTTGACCCATCAAGAGTGAGAAACTGCACAAGGACCTTAACAGGGACTATTTACTCTCAACAACCATCAACTCTAACAGTTAACAGGGTTTGGCTACCAAGAAGAAAAGAGAACTCTAAGGAATAAAGGATGAGCCTCCATAGGCAGGAGCCACTCACTGCCCAGGAGCTCAAGAAGAGCATCAGGGCTGAGAGCCAGGCCCTGCTGGAGGTGGGGCAGGGGGAGAGGGATGAGCTGAGGTCAGCAGCTCCGTGCCGTGATTCTGCACCACTCGAAAGGGCTGGATGTCCAGCTGTGTGGGGTCAAGCTGGTCACAGAGGGGTCTGCTGGAAGTTAAGACCACATGAGGGAGGTAGTGCTGGGGGGCTGTGGGCTACTGGCTGCTGCTGGCTGCCCTGCCCTGAAGGAGCCAAGCAGTATGTGGCCACAGTGGTTGGACCATCTCCCCGGAGTCCTCCCAGGGAGCACTCCAGATCCCAGAAACAACCCCTTTACCCCCACAGTGTCTCTCCAGTGCCCTCTGGATACAGCTTCTGAGCCACCTGACTAAGGTAACATTTTGAAGCACCACGTTCATTTTCACAGAGCGGACGAAAGGGTAAACTGGAAGCTGAGAGACAGTAAAATGGATCTATTAGAGCATGGCTGGCTGTTCCAGGGAAGAACCCAGGGGTTCCCTGGCATTCCTGAACTCTTCCCCGCCCAACCCTAAGTCAAGCTGGGCCTCCTGAGAATGAGCTGAGCTGGTAGAGGAGCAGCTCTGACCTTCTGCAAGGCTTCCCTCCCGTTGTCTTGTCATTTTTGCCTCAAGTTCATCAAAACCGTTTATTCCAAGGCCCTTCTACACTGCAGAAATGGAAGCCAAGGCCTAACCCAGATTCCACAGACGCTACTCCTCAGCACTGTCAACCCAAGTCACCAGCGTGGGGCCTCTCAGGCAGGAGCCTAATTCAATACTTCGATGCCAGCAGGACAAGAGCTACAGAACTGCCTGCTCCAATTACATTTACCAACCTGATTTAAAGGGCCTGCAGCTCAATTCGTTTTTACTGACATAAAACTTAAAGTTTTTATAGGAAAATGGTTTTTTTCTAAGGGCCACCAGATAATGGGAGGACCTGCTATGACAGGTAAACTAGAAGAGAACTCTGTTCACCGACTCAAGGAAATAAGGATCTTTTCTCTCTTGCCCCTTAGAGTAGGCAATTTAAAAACTCCTCAACCCTTCCTATAAAATTAACTTCTGGCTTGTGCATACTTTAGTGTTAGATTCAAATGTATGCTATTTTTGTTTTTCAGAAAGATTGAAGCAACATAGTATACAGAAAAGTGGTCTCAGTTTAGTTTACTTAGCAGAAGCAAACACAAAATCTCTCTGGAGAAATAATATCTTGAACACTAGCAAGGTTCCCGTAAGTCAACTTTAAAAATAAGCTCACAATCTGATGTTAAATAGTATGCCTAGGACGATCCAGTCAAGGGAACACAAAAGAATTGGACATCTTTCCCCAGAGCTTATAAGAAGAAATTGTATAAATTAAGGATAAAACCCCAAGAAACCCCCACAAACTAGTTACGAAGACCAGACAGAAATGGAAAAAAGGAAAAGGGGGTAAATAAAGCCTCCAAAATGGAGTTCTTGAAAACAAAAATGAGTTAAGGTGCTGATTAAGATGCTGCTGAATTCTTCAATGGTACAGAATGGCTTAAATAGAATTTCATTTTTCCCAGTTCAAAACTGGTATACTGGCTCAATAAAGCTGGAGGGATCTGAGTTTTTAATATTTTTCTTTGCACACATGGGGTAGAATACAATACTGTTCACAGATATTGCTGCTTTTCTTAGAGGCAGGATTGTACTCCAGCCCCATCATGTCTGTTTGGATCACCCGACTACTAACTCTGATCAATGCAATCAGAGCAGAAGGAAGGTGTAATTTCTAGACATAAGTGTTTCCACATCCCGTCTTTTCTCTGCCTCTACCTCAGACTGGCTTCAGATGCAGGTTGCCCGTCTGCCTGGTCTCAGTGAGGACAACATGGAACCCAGCTGCTATGGCCTGGCCTGGACAAGGCACAAAGCAGGCTATAAAACCATGTTGTAGGCACTAGCTGAGGTTCACTTGTTGCCAAGGGATAACTGCACCTTTGTTAACCAATACAGCAATTAGTAGAAGGCATAGCACAGGATGCTACTGTACATTAAAAACAAAACAAAACATTATTTCACTTTGGTTTCATGAATGAGAAGGGAAAAGGGAAAAAACATTTTAGGGTTTGGAAGGTCACTAGTCCTCAGTTTGCATTATTGAGACATTTAGAAAACTTAAAAATGTATCGTTTCCCTACTGAACTTACTATTTTTGTTGAAGCTCTTTGTGAAATCAATGTAAATTGTACAGTTTATTATTGACTATTTTTCACAAACTATTACTACTACAAAAAAAAAACAGTAAAAGCACTAGCTGGTTTGAAAATAGGGATGAAAGAAATTGAAATGAAAAATTTTAGACTGAATTGAAAGATGAAAACAGTTGAAGAGAAAATTTAGAGATAATTTAAGAAAGTTTTTTGATTTTGTTTTGTTTTGCTTTGCTTTGCTTTTTCAGTCTAGGGATTGAACCCAGAAGTGCTTAACCACTGAGCAACATCCTCAGACTTTTTATTTCTTTCTTTCTATTTATTTATTTATTTTGACACAGGATCTCACCAGAGTGTTTAGGGTCCTGCTAAGTTGCCGAGTCTGGCCTCAAACTTGTGATGCTCCAGCTTCAACCTCCCAAGTCTCTGGGAATACAAGCATGCACCCCTGTGCCCAGCGAGAAAGTCCTCTTTAAGCTTAGTGTAAGTGTCAACTCAAGGTGGTGACATGCGTCGATTAAAATCCCTGAAAGTAATAATGTCATGTAAATAAATTTAGATAGTAAACTGATTCTAAATAAAAACTCTTCTATTGAAACTTATCCCAAATTAGAGGATCTTATATGAAAAAGAGTAGTAATTGTGACTCCTGATACGGGTAATCAAATACATTAGAAGACAGTTAAGAGCTCCAGTGCCTTAAGCCAAGCCCTTGTGCCGGAGCTGCGGCAGCCAGGAGCAGTGGAGAGCACCGCCATGGCCCTTTGGAGCCCACTGTGCCAGTGCAGGCCTTAGGTGAGGTGAGTCAGGGCACAAGGACCTGTCTTCGGTATCCCCTCAGGGCTGGGGCAGAAGCCCAGAGCATCTTGAGCGCCTGGGAACCCAAGATCTCGATCTCCCGCTTCCCCACCAGCAGCAGAAAACAAGGGAGGCAAGCCTGAGGGGACTGCAGGGCTAACCAATAGTGTTGGTACTTTCCAAACCTGATTAGCATAAATCTTAACCAATAGCATTAGCAGTTTTTCAAACCCTGATTAGCATAAATTTGGACCAATAGCATTGACTCAAGTGCCATTCAAATCCCCAGATTTTCACACTTTGTGATACCTATGGGAGCTGTTTTCTTTCTTGCTTGCTTGCTTTATCTTTCTTTCCTTCTCTCTCTCTCTCTCTCTCTCTCTCTCTCTCTCTCTCTCTCTTTTTAGAATATCTGAGTTCAGTTTGCATTGTTATGACTTTTATTGCTGATTTGCATTTGCAAGACAAGAAATTTTGGGTGAGCTACTGAAGTTTAGTTGCAACACTGGAGGACACAGTTTGCTGTTTGTAGGTGCAGTATTCAGAGCTGCATGATTGCTCAGTAGTAGTTCCACCAGAATCACTAACATAAGTTCCCATAGCTGCGAAAGCCTGCTGTTTGCCTGGGTCCCACCCACCAGCAAAAGTGAACAGATGAGTTTCATCTCATTTTTGTTTTATAAGGGCTGTCAACTAGATGGAGGGTGCTATGATTGATGGAAGATTTTAGTGATCCTTGTGTTTTGTTTCCTTTGTTGGTGGGATGAGAAATCTTATCTGCAGGGACTCTTCAAAAATGGCCAAGAGTTATTGAGAAGGAAGAGATACCCCGAAGATGGGCTGGGGGCTAAGTAGATGGCTTTCTGGGGAACCAGTCATGTGTAGAGCCACAGTAATCCAGTACTGTTCTCCACCCAGGAGAGGGACGCTGTAGGACAGGTTCTCATGTGATGACCCACTCCTTGCTGGCTTCGTTTTTGTCTGTAGTTCCCTGATATGACATGGTGTGACAGGCTACGTGGAGCAGACACTTTGTCTTGTTTGTGAGTTTCTTCAATAGCATGCCATATTCAAATAAAGAAGATAGGGGCTGGGGATGTGACTCAAGGGGTGGCGCGCTCGCCTGGCATGCGTGCGGCCCGGGTTCGATCCTCAGCACCACATACACAACAAAGATGTTGTGTCCGCCGAGAACTAAAAAAATAAATATTAAAATTCTCTCTCTCTCTCTCTCCCCCTCTCTCATTCTCTCTTAAAAAAAAAAAACAAAAAAAACAAAGAAGATAGTGTCAAAAGTTCTGATGCCATCGAGTTGGTTTTCCTTGAGAAGGAAAAATACTTTGTGTGTGTAGAAAGGATGGAGGTCCTCGGACCTTGTTTGGAAAGGATACATGTCTCTATCTTGGCTAAGAGCATTTGCCCAGTGTTATTTGAGTGGAAATGACATTGAGGGGAAATTTAACAGCCAGGACTGGTTTGCCACCATCTCTTCTACCTTGAGACCGTTGATACTCCAGCTAAAGCCCAGTTAAACGGGGTCTTGGAGTGAGAGGAGTCTGGTGCAGAGCTGTAGACAGAACACCACACAGTGGGCAGGAATTAGACCCTAAAGCCCAGGTCACTGGTTATGTCAGTGTAGCTTAGCTCATCCTGACTGATGGTCATTCTCAGCTCACTGGCTTCCATTCTCATTCTTGTGATCCTGGGATCATCAAATAACTGCTACAGCTGCCAACCTGACCCAGTCAGGCAGGAGAAGAGGAAAAAGGGGGAAGTTAGGTACAGGGCAACTTCTTCTTAGGCTTTGAGGACCAGAAATATGTTAGTGCCGTTTGTTTCGAGGAAGCCACAAAAAGGAGGGTTGATTTTATAACCCTCATAAAAGGCACAAGTTGGAGACAAATTGGAAATGTCGATGGGCCCAGCCAATCAATAGTGCCTGCCTCCTGAACACCACAGAGTAGCCTGCTGCTGCCTCTCCCGGGGGCTTGCAGTCTACACCTGCTGCAACACTCATTATCTTTGCAGCCTCTGACTTTCAACATGTGGTTTGGGTCAGGGTTATTTCACGATTTCTTAGGTGCAGTTCCACTTAAGCTACCAGTTCTGTTGTAGAGCCAATTAGGCTCTGACACGCCACCAAATCACCTGAATTAACTAAGCAAACATTTATTTTGATTGGTGTTACAGATAGTGCAGATGGGTCATCTGACCTTGGGGGTCTCCTCTAAGCAGTGACTCAGACCCACTCAACTTCCATTCTGTGAAAATCCCTCATACAACACAGACCAACTGCTAAATGTGCTGGGAAACACAGCAGTCCAGGGTGCTCAGGAAGATAAATGTTTTGAACACATACCGCTGACTTTTTCACAATAGGTCAAATACTCAGAACAGTTTTTGGCAATTTCTTTAACAATTCTGTTCCAGTATTTGGTACCTGTCAGGTGGATAATAATAGTGCTGGTCTCAGAGTTGTTGGGAAGACACAGTGAGTTTATATGTCCACAGTACTTGAAACAGAGCCTGCTCCGTATTAAATACTACGTGTTTGCTGTTATAGGTCATGTTCCGTTTACAGCCAGTCACGACCCTTTACCTCCTCCAACTCAGACCTGTACAAGTGTAGTTGCGGGTAAAAACCTGCCATGTTGAGTTACTGGTCACAGATTTTGAAGTTCAAATACTGATAAACACTGCCAAATTGCACTTTTTATAGAGACCATAACAATCTTAGTCATCTTGGACTCCTATGAGAAAATACCACAGCATGGGTGGCATCAACAGCAGACATTCATTTTCTCACAGACCTCGAGGGTGGAACTCCAAGGTCAAGGTCTGGCAGGGTTCGGTTTCTGGGGAGTGCTCTCTTCCTGGCTGCAGATGGCTGCCTTCTCTGTATCCTCCGTTGGCATGGGGAGGTGGGCGGAGAAAGGGAGGGAAGAAAGAGTGAGGTTGGGGATGGAGAGGGAGGAGGGGCGGGGGGAGAGAGAGGGAGGAAGAGAGGGAGGAGGTGGGGGAGAGAAGGTTTGGTCTCATCGTCTTGTGAGGACACTGGTCTGACCATGAGGCCCTCTCATGTCCTCCTCAAAACATAATTACGTCCCACAGGCCCTACCTCCAAATACCATCGCCTTGGAAATAAGAGCTACTCCACCTGAAATTTAAGGGCACAACATTTCAGTCTATAGCACCCATCAGTACCATAGCTGAACACACATTTTTCTAATTTCCAACCAACTGTATTTTAGCACACTTTTGATCAGTACAACCTCAGAGGTGAAAATTGTCTTGGTTTTAACTTCCCTTGATTTTATTTTAAAATAAGGTGTGTGTGTGTGTGTGTGTGTGTGTGTGTGTGTGTGTGTTTAAACCCCATTTGTATTTTCCTTTCTAGAGAGTCTCTGTTTACCCAATTTTCTATAGGGTTCTTAGACTGTTTATTTATCTCTGAGATAGATAAATATCGTTTTTCTTCTTGTGATTTTTTTTCTTTAAGAAATTAGTCCTTTCTTCTGGGTGAGGTGGCACATGTCTGTAATCCCAGTGGTTTGGAAGGCTGAGGTACAAGGATCTCAAGTCCAAAGCCAGCCTCAGCAACTTAATGAGGTACTAAGCAACTCAGTGAAACCATGTCTTCAGATAAAATATAGAAAAGGGTTGGGATGTGGCTCAGAAGTTGAGTGTCCCTGAGTTTAATCCCTGGTAGAAATAAAGGAAGGAAGGAAGGAAGGAAGGAAGGAAGGAAGGAAGGAAGGAAGGAAGGAAGGAAGGAAGGGAGGGAGGGAGGGAGGGAAAGAGAGAAAGAGAGAGAAAAGAAAGAAGGAAAGAAAGAAGGAAGGAAGGAAGGAAGGAAGGAAGGAAGGAAGGAAGGAAGGAAGGAAAGAAAGAAAGAAAGAAAGAAAGAAAGAAAGAAAGAAAGAAAGAAAGAAAGAAAGAAAGAAAGAAAGAAAGAAAGAAAGAAAGAGAAATTAGTCCTTTATGGTATATCACAGTTTTTAAAATAATTTTCTTTGACTTTGTTAAACTGTAAAGTGATTTCTCGATTTCACCTGATGGGCTTGATGGCTGGGAGTTTTAGGTTAGGTTGAGGCATTTCCAACCTTATGAAGTCTGTCCTCCCCACGGAGGCACCTCCTTCCTCTCCCCCCACCTCGTTTCCCCCTCCTGCTGCCTTTTCCTCACCCCTCAGGGACCCAGAAGTGACCATGAGACCTCCTCTCACCCACTCTGCTTCCTGCCCTTCCTGCCTCTGCCTTTCAGACGGACACTTTTCTTGACCCACCTTGAAGTCCACTCACTCTCCCCTTCCTTTCCATCTGCTGCTCCTGTCCAGGGAGCTTACTCTGGTTTTCAGTTTTCAGTTCTAAATTTTTCTGTTTTTCTCCTTCGTATCTTCTTTCTTTAGGGAGAATCTCTGTTTTTCCACAGCCTGGAGTCTGACGAACAAACTGACCATGGTTCAGTGGGACTTGAGATTCCAGTCTTATTCCCTGGTTCTGCCACGATGCACTTCTCACCGTGGTCACGTATGGGTTCCCAACAATGTCTCCAGGCCTTAGCTCCACACTCATCGAGAGAAACTATGAAATGTGCTCATTCCGATTTACTCAGAAATTTTTAAAGTCTTTTTTCTTACTGGGAAGTAACCCAAAGGGGGTATTCAGAAGGTGGCCTCATGTAGCATCTTATCAAAGGAACAAAACTTGTAGAGGACTGGCAGGATGAAGGGAAGGGACTGAGGGTTGGGAAGACTGGCGTTTGGCAGGTTTGTTAGGTAGATCTCCCTGTGCTGTCTCTGAGCTGATAAGAATCTGGAATCACCTCAGTTGACTCAGAGTTGTCCTCCCCTCCCTGGGGACAGGGAAGGACACCTTATCCTGGGTCTGCTTTTCCTCCTTGCCTTCACTTCAAAATAATCCTATGCCCGAGTGGCCTGCTTTAGGGTGCACAATCTGAGCCCCTTTTGTGTTTCACATAAACATTATTATTGGCTTATCTACTGAGATCACGTGGCATCTGTTGATTAAGTCGGGTGAACTGGCATTGTCACTGTGATTTCTGTACTGACCCTGGCCTACTCTGTGCTGCGGTTTCGACATCTGAATACATGACAGGATGACGATTTTCTGCCCTGCTGTTTTCTCCCTCCCTCGCTAGCACTGGCTCTCCTGGTGGGACCTGCCTGCTCATCTGCAGAACGTTCTTTCTCTCTGATTTTAGCTTGTGCTGTGTTCGTAGCTCTCTGTGCTCTCACCATATGACTGGGTAGTACCTCCAACTTTTACTAAGCTGCCACAGGAGCCAGTTTTGTCTAAAACCTCTGCATTTTTCCCAGAAGCAGAACCCCACCCCCGTCGTGCTTAACGACAAGGCAGGGAGCTGTGGAGTTCTCTGCTTACTGGGTTGTCCGGGATCCCTGCCCTAGACAGCAGCTGTCCCGCGGGTGAGCTCCGTGCTGTTAGTTACTTTGACTTTTGCAAACTCTACAAAACATGTGACCTTGTGGAGCCAGGGCTGACCCCAGAGCCTGGAAATAGGCTCAGGAAGTGAGGGCCCTGAAGTTCGAGCTTTGTTAGCCTCCTGGGGAAAGAGAAAACACGGAGTTTCTATGACAGTTTTCTTCAGCTTGATTAGGAGGCTGACAAATAAAAACTATGTATTTGTTGTAGTCAGCCTCTTCACTGCTCTGTTCAGAAGACCTGACAAGAACAATATTAGAAGAAATGTTTATTTTGGGGCTCAAAGTTTCAGAGGTCTCAGTTTGTGGGTCTCTGTTGCTTTGGGCCCAAGATGAGACCGAAAATCATGGTGGAAGTCAAGTGGAGGGAAGCTGCTCAGGACATGAGCCAGGGAGCACAGAGAGCCTTCCCCTCGGCACAGACAAGATATATATCCCAAAGCCATGCCTCCAGTGACCCACTCCTCCAGTCACACTGTCACAACCCATCTACAGTCACCACCCAGTGAATCAAGATCAATATCAATAATCCAATCGCTTCCCTTCTGAACTTTTTTGGCATTGACTCACACATGATCCTTTGGGGGATCCTCACATCCAAACCATAACAGTATGCAAGACGTATGGTGGGATGAATTGATAGACACTGCTAGGTGAGCGTCACAGTCCTGCTACACATCTGCACCCATTGTGTGCGCCCATGATGAGAACACCCAAGACCGACTCCAGCAGACTTCTAGTATAAAATACATCATTGTTAACCAGAGTCACCAGACTGTACATTGGGTTTCAGAACTCATTCATCTTACGGATGATAGTTTGTATCCTTCTGTGGCTATACATCAAGTAACTTTATTCCAGGTACTAAAACTGATTTAATTATAATTATATAATTGAATTATAATTATAAATTATAAATCACAATTTAAAATAGATTTACCAAAAGTAAAGGCGATTTAAATACAATTCTTTGTTCCAATTCTGGTCTTCTCCAAACCCACGACATCCTGTCCAGGTTCATGAGGTCTGTTTGAGGTTGCCTTTCCCAACTTTTTCTTTCTTGATAATGTTTTTGGTTACTATTCGAACGTCACGTTACAGGCTTCTTGATTTGTCCTTCTGATATCATCAGTGAAACACTTGCGGGGGCCGTGGGCGTGGGTGTTCCTGGCTGGGGGCAGGGCACTGAGGCCGAGGTGGGCAGAGCTGCCTGGCGCTAGTGAAGACGGAGAGTGGCAGGCGCCAGGGCCGGGAGGCTGGCGCAGTTTGGGTGGTGTGAAGTCTCACAGCACCTCAAGGAAACGGAAAGGGGTGCATTCTGTCCTACGGGCTCTGGGAAGGGGTTGGGGGACTAGTAAGTAAGATGATCCCGTTTACATTCCCAACATTCTGTCTGCTGCGTGGAGAGGGAATGAAAGGGAGTAGAGACTGGGGCCAGGCAGATGGTCTTGTGTGTCCTGATGACAGATTATTTAGATAGGAATAGAGGAAATGAAACACCATGGCCTGTGGGAAAGGTGTGGGTGGACCCTGCTGGTTGGGCAGATGTTGAGTAGTGAGGGAAAGTGCGAACTCAACTCTCTCTGCAGAGTCCATCTGCGGGGGTGGAGATGGCACTGGCCACACAGGGATCCTGGAGCAACAGCAGGGTTGAAGGGGGTGCAGGAGCTCTGCTCATGGCCACATTGAGACCGAGCACCTAATGGACCCTGGAGAGTCGAAACCTGCTGAAGAGGTAAAGTCCAGAGCTCAAGGATGAGGTCAGGATGAGTCCACGGTCAGCGGAAAAACATGCAAGGTGAGGGGACCGGCCAGATCACCCTGGGTGTGACTTCACAAGCCAAGTTCAAGGGCAGAGTTCAAGACAGCTTTCCCAAGGGCTGCCTTGACAAGTGGGCTCACAAGGAAATCAAAGGCAAAGAAACACCATGCAAGCATGCACAGACCCTCTGAAATGTTTCCCTGCCAGAGGCAGCAGAGTCACAGGGTGCTGATTTCCACAGGAAACCCAGTGGACGTTGTGCAGAGAATCATAATCAGAAAAACACAAAAATCACTCAAGTCAACCTAAAGGTGCTGTTTCTCCTCTGTGGAAAACACATTTTGTCCTGTCGTCCCAGATGTGGAACACCTATAGAAACGTAAAGGTCGTATTTAATGTCATATAAGTACATAAATATAATTAGATTGTGGTATAGCTTAACAACTATGCTATAAATTAATATGATTAATTGATAACATAATTGTATTGCAGCATAATAATCCTGATATAATACTAGTATAATGTATGGACGCTCTAGATTATGATTTCAATCACTTCCATGCACTTGTGTCTAGTTCATTGAGATATTTGCAGAATTGAAACCTTCGGACTTAATGGGTTAAACAGGGGGATGGTGGAAGAGGACTCAGAAGAGACAGACAGGGGTCATCTGCGTGGAGACTGTGATGATTCTGAGACCCTGGAAGGTGACGGTGCTGGAGGGGGGCTCCAGTGACGTGGGATCCCACGGGCATGGGTTCTGACTGGGGGACCAAGGCAGGTGCAAATGAACCTGAAGCATGAGGAAGATTCTGTGAACTTGACCTGCTTATCAATTGAACAATAAAAGTAAAGTTAAAAATTAAACTACTGAGCCAATAAAACCCTCCCGGTCACTAACACCAGGGCTGGAGTTTTCGCTAATCATTTACCTGCAAGCAATTCGACAATTGCAAAAAACTGAGAGAAATTTATTTGAAAGGTAAAGAGGATCCTGCATCCTGCCTCCCTCAGGTTGGCCTTAAGATTTTGCTTTTTAATATTCTACTTTTGAAAGGTGGGGATGGGTCTTTTCCCCTTTAAGAGATGTTTAATTTGCTGCTTTGGGGGTAGAGATTGTGGGTGTTGAGGAGAACGTTTCTCTCCTGAGATAATTCTGGAAAGAGAGAGAATCCTCCATCCATTAAATCAGGGAATAAATGTCTCTAAAAGTATAGGTGTGGGGGGGGTGGGGGGGGGAGACAACATTTGGATGCAAACCAGAAGTTTAAACTATACTTTTAAGGGATATGTTGGCACTAGATGATCTACAGTAAGATTCATGCATTCATGTATTGGGCTTGTTTTGAGGAATACATTGATTTAAATAAAAGTATCGATCATATCTGTGATGAGGCAATTATGTGAACGTTTTCCAGGGGAAGATCTTTTTAATCAGGCCTAAAAACATCAAATTACTGAAAACCTACCTAGCCTTCCTTATAAACTCGTATAGGGAAAAAAACAGAAATGAAATTCTCGTGGCTCTAGGAAGCCATTCTTGGGTGAAGGGTTCGGGCAGAGAGCTCTGATTTTGGCACTGTGCATAAGAGCCACCAGCTGCTCATTGGGGCGGGGGCGGGACACAGGCAGCACTGCCACCTGAGCCGCGTCTGTGTGGTCTCTTAGGGGAAAGTCACCCCCCAGAGCAGGGGGCAGAGGCGCAGATTGTGTTAGCGGGAACAGGCACTAACCCTCCTGGTAAGGAGACGGATAAGTCGGCCCGATTTCTTTGCTAACTTTTTCTCATCTACCTGGTCTTCAGGAACAGCTAAGGCTGAGGATTTCCAGTTCTCCCTGGGCCTTCGGCCCCAAGCTGTGGGCTCAAGGACAGAAAGCCCACCAGGCAGCCTTCCCTCCTAGCTCCAACGGGCATCTCAAACTCCATGTGTCCAAAACCAAACCCTGGCTTTCTGTCTGAAACCTGTCCCCCTCACTCGTTCCTGTCTCACTGGGCACACACCATTCTCTCCTTTGCTGGAGCCTTCATCGAGATGTCTGGCGAGTCCGGCCTTTCTCTCATTCCTACAGGGCCACCTGAGCAAGTCTAACTGGCTCGTCCCCAATGTAAGTCCAGGATGTGGTCCTGTCACACAGCTGTCCCAGCCCAGCTGCCAGGGGAAGACACCGCTTCCTGCCCGGGCTCCTGGTCCTCATCTGGCCCCTTATGGACCACATACCACACCTCAGTCAAGGTGGTCCCCTGCCATCCCTAGGCCTGTAGGACCCTAAGTGGTGTGGCCCAGCCCACCCAAGGGTCTCCTCTCCTTCTGGCCCTCACACACCCTGCATGACCACACTGCACCAGTCTCCCAGGAAACACACCCAGCTTGCTCTCGTCCACCTCTGCCTCCTTCTCGTCCTTCCCATTTCAGCTCAAATACAAGCATCCGATGCAGACAAGGTCCAGCAGCTGGACTGGCACCGTCGACCCTTCTCCCTCGTGCAAGTCACCATTGAGTGCCAGGCTGCTCTTGTTTTCTTTATAGCAAGTGCCACTCTTGTGTATTCCTTTCACACTACACCCCCTCCTGGGGGTAACTTTGACCAGAGCCCATGTCTCAGCTATTGTCCCTGGATGCGTCCCTTGTCATACAGTTGTAGGGACAAACGAGGCAAGGCACCGAAGATAGCAGGAAACAGTTTTATTTGGCTGCACCAGGTTCAGAGGGTACAGCCTTTGCTGTAATCAATCAATCCCCTGAACCCCGAGTTCAGGGAGTTTCAGAGTTTTATACCCAGCGTGTAAGGGGAGGGGCTCAGCAGTTCACATAAAAGCAGCTTTTCCTTTCACTGTTCTGGGCAAGTTAACCCTTCAAGGACAACACCTGAGAAGGGGAAAGCTTCTTCTCCCCTCTTTCCTCCCCCTGCCAGCTGTTACCATAGAGCCCAATTGTAACTTATCTTAAAAATATAGACATCTCTGTGAAGCCCAGCTCAAGGCCAGAGGCCTGGTTTGCACATTTCTACAAATTACTGTACTGGATACGTTTGTGAAAAACTAGTAAGGGGGTGTCCAGCACCTGGAGTGCTGGTATCTTCTCTGCCTGTGGCCTAGTAAACAGGGTGACATGAAAATAGGAAGGTTATCTACATTGAACTCTTGCAGAGACTCTTTTGCTGACAGTCCTAAAATCAGCCATGGTGAAGAGGGCTTTTCTGTGGAGAAACGGGGTGCCACTTCAATACCACAGCGTTGTCCTATCTCTGCCCTCTCTTGCTAAATCTTAGTGTTCTCATAGGTTCCAGAAAAGCCATGATTGCTGGTTTTATGGAAAACTGGCAAGTGCTTCAGTTACAGAAAGCAAGGAAGGGGGGTGGATGAGAGAGAATCAAGTCCTCCATCATGCAGGAGAAGGGGCCATGGAGGAAGAGCGCTCCGTTCATTTATCCCACAAATGTTTACCGAACCACTGAATGAGCAGCTGAGAGCGAACTCTCGGGCATTGGTTCGCTTGAAGAGCCCTATGGCTATAGGGGAAATTTTTACAGTGAAAGTGGTCTTCAGTTCTTACAGCTGAAAAAGTCTTTTGTGTCCAACTAGCTGCCCCAGGGTGTGGCCAGGAAGGATAAACACATTATTCTTATTTTTTTACAGCAGAATGTTCCATACATCTCCCAACTATTTTAATCCACTGCAATCTTCCAGATGAAATTCCAAATAGGTCGGTCAGGTTTCCACGTCCAGTTGATGTGTCAGCTTAATGTCACAGGGATGCCGAACTAGACAGAATCTTATAGTTCACCAAGGCAATACAGGCTGGATTCCTCACTTGGAGTGACTGTGACTTTTCCAAGACCACACGATGATGGAGCTAAGGAGACAAACCCACTTACTGAGCCCAAGTGCAGTCCTCTTCCCACCCAACGGTGACCCTTCCTAACTCTTAGGAGGAAAGACTGGAGCCGTGTTGTGTAAGACACAGGACACTTCGCTGTCCTTATTTGCTTTTGTGCTTTTTTACTTCAGAGGGTGCATGCCAGTCCCTGGGAGGAGAGGACCAGCATGTCTACTGGAGCTGCTGTCAAGGGGGCAGCAGGAGACGTTTCCAGCGATGGTCATTCAAACACCGCTCAAGAGCCAGCCCCCAGGAAAGGTAAAATCATGCGTGGGGATGTGACTGTGGGAAAAACTGGGATTTCTGTCACTGCCACCTCCCTTTTGTTGGTTTACAGCATTTTTTGCTACTGCTAGTTGCCAAGAATCGTACATAGTTAAAAAGCCGTTTTACTCCTGTTTCATTTCTCACAAGAAATCTTGAAGGTAGATAGAAAAGGTGTGTAGTACAATATTATCTAGAGATGAACAAATGAAAAATGAAGCAGATTCTAAGTAGGAAACATGGAAAGCAACTTTGGCTTCTCTGAAAACATCCAGGGCTCGTGCCGGTGGATCTCTCGGCTCATGTTGCACCCATACCCGCCTCAAAAGGAGCAGGCCTTCTTTCTCACCGTGTCCTAGATCTTCCTTCCTCCTTCCTCTCATCTGCAATTGGTGTTTTGCTGGGATATGCCACAAGGTTAAACGTGGAATGCCTTATTTTACCCCAAGTTGTTAATGACTTATAACCATTGTGCATTAATTTTTCTAAGGATACAGGCTGGTCCTAAAATAATGCCTTCACAAAGCAAAACATTGACCAAGATGGAACATCTAAAAACTCAACATGTTGGCCAGTCTGTCTGTGGGAAGTGTGCATGTCTTTAAGAACAGAGGCTCCTCAGTCTAGCCCACCAAGGAACTTAGGATGCACCTACTGATGCTCATCCTGCAGCCCACCACCCTGCGATCCAGAATGAATTCTATTCCTTTGGCACTGGCTCCAGTGCTCCCTTGTCTCTATGTGTTTTGCCATCTTTTGGACTATGCCATTGGCCAGAATCTTCTATCCTGTCTGCCCTGCCCCTCAATCCCCTCCCCCCAGTCAGTAGCCAATAACGTGAAAAACTTACGTATAAAGTTGTACCGTGACACAGCACGACATCCAGGGTCAGAACAAGGGTCAAAGGCCAGGTTCCCTGAGTTGGCAGTCCTCCTTCTGCCATTTCTGAGCTGCGTAATGTGAGACAAATTTACCTGAACGTTCCATATCTCAGTCCGCCATTTCAAAAATGGGGTGATAATAACACAAACTAACTTGAACTGTTGCCCCGAGAATTAGATTCATTAGACCATAAATCCATAGACCAGCACCTCGCACCCAGTAGCCACTAAGGCACCATTAGCTATTACTACTGCCACTCGCATGCTGTCCCCTCTGCCGCCCGCCTGTTGGCAGTCCTTAGAGGGCTCATTTATACTTTGTCTAAAGGGAAATTCACGTGTGATCTTCCCCATTTCCTGCAGTCTTCTAGGACACCGGTCCATCAGGCTGCTCAGCCCTCTGATGACCACCTGGGAGTCCAGCTGTGTCAGCCAATGCCTTTGTACCCCTATGCAGCCTGGCGAGGCGAAAGGCAGCTTGATACACAGCCGTCCCTTCTGGGCAGCCCCTCCACCTGAAAAGCCAGAACCCGGGCTGCTGGCTCCGCTCTTCAGCCAGCTCCTTGTGTCTCTCGGGCACTTGCAGGAGCAGACCCTGTCTGGGTCCATCGCTAGTGTCCACACCAGCTTTCCTTCTAGCTCCCTGTCTTGTGTCCACAGGGTACTCCTAGTTCTTCAGTGTCAGACCCCAGGCCATGGCTGGGGGCTCCTCTGGGCACTGAGGGTCGCACAGGCCCCTGGAGTCTTTGCTGGGCATCACTGGGCTCCCAAGACACCTGGACACCAAGTGCAGGAGTTTCATGGGGTGTGGAGAAGTACCCTGTCACCACCATGTGCCACTCTGGTCACCTGGTCGCATCTGAATCTGCTTATCCTCCCAGGCCCCCAGAGACCCCGAGTGAGAAGGATTGGCCCCAGGTTCTGCTGCAGGGTCACTGTTCCTCCAGTTTCAGGATTCAGCTAAGGACTCGTGGGGCTGCGATGGAGACAGACCCCACGCTGCCTTGTGATCCCCTTTAGCACAGAGGCCCATGAGGTGCTGGGTCAGTCTGAGTTTGATTAGAACAACAGAAGCCTGTCTCAGCATTTCAAGAAGAAAGAGGTTCGGTACAGGGGCGAGAAGGTTCCAGAGACTCTGGAAGCCTAGGGAAACAGGTTGGTCAGGTTGGTCACTTTCGGGAAAACCAGAAGTGGTAATGACCCCATCACTGCCAACGACCCCAGCTAGGCACATGGCAAAGAGGGCGATTTTCAGGGCACCCCAGAGTCACAGGCATAGCTTCCCGCCTGCTGTCGCTGGTGCCCAGTCGCTGCCTGGAGCTGCCTCGGGAGCACCTCGGCTCCTCAGTGCACTCAGCCTTCCACACACAGGCGCCTGGCAACCCGCTGGTAAAATCTGAGCAGAATCTGTTTGCATGGCAATCCAAAGACTGCAGTTTCCACATCTGTGCCCCTCTGGGGTGCGTGGGCTCTCTCATCCATCGAGGAGGTCCACAGAACAGGGCAGAGGAGAGGGTGGCTGCGGAGTCGCTAATCCAGACCTCGGGAGACCAAGCAGGAAGCAGGTCTGATTTTATTGCACAGTTACCATGGATATATCCTCAGGCAGTAGCCAAGCAGATACAGCAGCCACCAGTGCAATGTCTGCTAACTGTCCCTGCAGCGACCAATCGAGGAGTGGGCCATGGAGCAAGTGCAGGGACGGCCTCACATGGCCTCAAGCCCAGGGTGTGCCTACGGGGTAAGCAGCCTGCCGCTCATACTCTCTCTGTGCCTAGCACGAGGGGAGTGGCCTGCCACTCAGGCGCCCTTAACGTATGCCATGGATGAAGTACACCATGTACTCGTCCCCACACGGGGACTACAGAGTAGGTCGAAGGTGGAGATGACACTGAGACTCTATAAGCAATGTCAGGGACATTTCTTTTCCTTAGATACGCCCCTGCCTATGGCACCTGCAGGCCAATCTGCAGGTAGAGCCCCTTCTGGACTGTGGAAGTAAGAAGAGGAGTCGGCTGCACACTGTGAGAAAGCACCTCCAAGGAGGCGGAAAGCAGGGAGCGGCCATTCTACAGCCTTGACACAGACCCAACACAATCTGAAAGTCAGGGAGGACACCAGGAGACGCCGGGCCCCCGTCCTGGAAGCACAGGGCAGGGTTCAGAGGAAAGCACTCTGGGGGCTCCCGCCAGGCTCCCAGGACAGTAGCTGTGCGGGCCACAGGGGTGAGGCCCCCCAGGGCCTGCAGTGGCCGGTGGTGGAGGAGCCTCCCCTCCTGGCTCCTGGGCCTTTCTGAAGATCTGCAGTTTAGCCTCGGAGCCAGCGCCACGGAGCAGAGGCCAGCAGGAGTGGGCGCAGACACCAGCTCAGACACTGGAGCGCGCTGGCCCACGTCCGCATGTGACTGCAGAGTTATCCCTTTAACGGACATGACACCACACACCACCGCCACCAGCGTGACAGCCTTACCTCCAGCCAGCAAAGGTGACCCTGCGTGGGGTGTCAACTCACAGAACAAAGCCACGTGCAGTTGGCCCTTCCAGGTCAAGGCTCAGGGGCACCACAGGGGCCTGCGTGTACATGTGTGTGAGCACACGGGGAAGAAAGGAAGGGACTGTGCTGATTACAGAGATGAACAGGCACTAGAGAAAGGCCACGGCTCATTTTAAGAGCTGTGGCACAATGGGTGCGTGTCCTGTTAGGCACTGCTCCGAACTCTGTGTGCAGTTTAACCTGAAGAGTCCCATGTGGCCCCTCAAGGAGGGCCTGCAGCAGCGTCCCCACTCCCCAGGAGCTGCCCCAGCAGAGGGAGGAGCGGCTCACCCCACCAGCCAGCGCCGCGGTCGTCACCCTCAAGTTGGGTGCTCTGCGTGCTGGCTTTAGCGGGAAATGGAGACGACTTCACCTCACACTCACTCAGGTTCTCGGTACTGATGAGACGATGGTGGTGAAGCAGCTTGTTACAGTGTGAAGCAAACCAACAGGAAAATAGAAACACGACCTCAGTGTAGGTGACAAAAGAGACTAAGAGGAAAAAGTGTCACCGCAGAACTACTATGGGATTGGCAGCAGCGAGGAGAGGAGCTGCCACTATGGGAAGTCCAATGGGCTGCGTGCAGCCATGGCCTGAGAGAGAGGCAGCCAGACTGGCCCACGGCAGGTGACAGACCTGCAGAGGGAGAAGACAGCACTCGGGGGGGGGGGGGGACGTCACGCAGCTTCCCACTCAAGGGAAGAACGTAGAACACTGAAGTAAGGAAATGAGGAAAATCACGTAAACTCAGGTGTGAAGGAGACTGAGGTGAAAAACCTGTGTAAGAAGTGGTTCTTGGATAAAGAAGAGGCCACTCACAGCAAGACAGCAAGCAATCTGCCTCTCAGATGGATCAAGCAAAGAGGAGACACCCTGCGGAAAACCGGGAGACAGAAGCAGTGAAACGTATGTAATAGACTATGAGAAAACATGCAGCAACTGATTTCCTAGTAATTATACCTATAAATATATAATTTATTTTAATCTTATATAATTATAATTCTGAAATTATGATCAAGAAGAAAAATTAAAATTGTATATTTCAAAAAACGTATAAGAAATGGAGAAAGTTGTAAAAAAAAAAAAGTTTTTCCCTTTAATCAAACAAACCAACACACAAATTGTCTTGGTTGTCTCTCTAGAAAAACTGGGAGACTCCTAAGGAGCAGGAAAATACCCGCGTAGCTTGGGTGGAAGACTTCCAAAGAACACCAGCTGATGTCGAGCGCAGGTCCTGGCTGGTGCCCTGCAGTGCACTTCCTAGGGAGAACAGACAGCCCCTGAACTCCAGCCCAGGGTCCAAGTGACAGCCGCATGGGCAGTGGGCAGCGTTGGTACCACGCAGTGAGGAGGACACAGCTCGCCTCCGCTCCTCAGGCTTCCTCTCAAAAGCTCACGGCCCCAGTGTGACCATGAGAAGACATCCTGTATGCCATCAAGGCACATTCCATAAAGTAGATGAGGGGACTCTTCAGAATGGTCAACTCCACCAAAAAAGAGAGAAGAGAAGGCTAAGAGAGTGGGTCAGAGACCCGACAACCAAATGCAGAGGGGGACGCCCAGCGGGGAAAGCTGAGAACTTTAGTTCTCAGGTGAGGCATGGGCTTCAGTTAGTGGTAGTACGTCAACACAGGTCAGGAATCGTGCAAACGTGCCTTACCAACACACAAGGTCAATAACAGGGAAAACCTACGTGACGTGTGGGAACTCCGTGATTCTATGATCCTAAAACTGTCCTCACAGAGAAAGTTTATTAAGGGAAAATGAAAATGTCCATGTCTTGATCACAGACCAAGATGGACAGCTTAGAGCTTTCTTCCTCCTCTTCCCCTCACCCCCTTCTCCTTCTTCTTGCAAAGGTAACATGTATGGCAGAAACCACACACACACACACACACACACACACACACACACACACACACACCAAGCTCAATTGTATATGCTGAATAAAATTCTAAGACAACCAAATAAATCATATTCTTCATTAAAAACAGTGTATTAAGAAGAGATATTCCCCAAATGCAAGGAAAGTCAAATATGACTAATAATCATAAGTGAATTTCTGTGAGCTGACTCACTTCTCCTCCTGGTGCCTGGAGGTGGGGCTCCATCGTGACCCCTGCTTTACAGGTGCAACAGGCGGCCATGAAGAGATCAATAATCGTCCAGGAACACACATCTCCGATACAACATCTGGGGGTGGGATTCAGGTAACTGATGCCAGGATTGAAATATATTTGAAAAAAATCACCTAAAAATGGGCACAGGATAACTTACTGCCGTTTAGACACAGGTCACACTGACTCCCAATGGCTTGCTAGATGGTGCCACATGAGAGGCACTCCCAGGACCTTCAGAGGTAGCAGGAGTGCTTGCTCCTATTGCTCCTATTTAGCAAAGTTTTGAAAATGCTGGTGAATAAAGTTAAGGAATGAAATAAATGTTGCAAACAGCAAGAATAACTCATTTCCCCATTATTTGTACATAAAATCTTTCTTTTCATTTTTTTTTTAAAGTCAAAACCCAAGGGGAAAAAATAAACTGATGAAAATAATAGGGAAAAAAAAAACAAGCCTCAGTTGCAGAAACAATGCAAGGTACTTAACCCACTGTGTGGGCCTTCACTGAAGAGAAGTAGGAGGTCTCCCTGGGACAGAGAAAGTCCTGGAGACGTGGGCAGGTGCCCTTGGCGAGGAGGAGGCGAAGCTGTAGCGGTGACGACCCTTCTCAGTTTAATCTGCTGATCCACACGGCAGTGACGGATGGTCCAGGCACAGTTAAGTGCCCCGGAGTTAGACCGAATGTCAGCTCCCAGACCTGAGGGAGCATCTGCAGAGGAAGAAGCCCAGGGTGGCCTGCTCCAGGTGCCTCTGCTCCCTGCAGGAGCTTGGGGAGGACACTCACTGCCCAGGCAGGGATCATGCGCTGCTTCTGGATTTCTCCACAGCCTATCAACCTTCCAACCATCATCAGACTCGTGTATCTTTCTTGATCAAGGGATGGCCCCACAGTTCCCATGGAACAAGAGCAAGTTTCATGCAAGCCTGGATTATGGGGACATCATTTTTGCCCCAGAGTATCCAGACAAAGATGAAAGGCGTCTGCACTCTGACCCTAGCCTACTTTTCAGGTAGCGTCTCCCCTGAGCCTGGAAACAAGTTAAATGCCCGGGTTCCCTGGTTCTATAAGCGGCATTTCGCACCATGTCAGCTCCCAGGCCAGGGACGTTCTTGCTCTCCGTATGCAGTCGGTCGCTGACTCTGCCTGTTCTCTCTCTGCAGTGCTCTTCCCAGCCCCACCCCAACCTCTCCTCTCAGGCCCTGGAGAGCCCTGCCCTCAGGCTCCTTCCCCCTGACTCCACACGCTCCTCACGCCTCTGCTCGAGCAATGCCTCTAAGGGGCTGCTGTTCCCACATCCCCCAGGGAACAGGGGTCCCCCAGACACCTGCACAACAAGGTCTGCTGTCCCCATGTTTCCATCTCAGGCAGATGTCAACCTTCTCATCTTCTGGACCTGATGGGACCTTCTGTGCCCTTCTTGCAGGTCTCTGTTCCGTCCGACATGGCCTGGCCCTCATCTTGCAGCTCTGTAATTTTTCAATTTACACCCAACAAATGAACTTGAGCATTGCCATCACAGCCATGGTGAACAGCACGGTGGCTCCCAGCCAGCCCAATGCCTCCACGGAGATGCCCCTCACGCATCCCCAGGACCCCTGGAACTCATCTCTAAAGGAATCCAAGGCAGGGGTGAGTTTAGTGAGACTCTGGACCCTTTATTTTACTCAAGTGGATCATCTTAAAAGGTTATCTCATAAAAGAACGCAACTGTTTTAGCCAATAAATGTGTTTATTGAGCGCATACTATGTGCCAGGAACAGCACGAGAGCATACTGTGTGTCTAAGGAGACTTTACGAGTATAAGCAGGAGCTAAGTTAGAATAAAGGAAACAGCCTTTACCATTTGGTGGACATAAATTCTTACCCCACAGTGATGGAAATCACCCCAAAACAAATTCCACGGATTTGAGTCTACTGTCTCTGCTTCTTTATAAGCTTTCTTTCTTCATGGACTCTCACATTTTAACTGGTCAGTTAGCTATGTCAGGGTGGCAGGGGAAGAGTGTGTTAGGCATATGCTTAAGCTTTTTTTTTCCCGTTTATGAAGTTGGTAAATTGGAAGAGTGGGAGAGAGGTAATAGGAAAGAGAATGGCGTATTTCCTTTTGCCTGCAAGTCCTCACGATATGAAGCCGACTTTGTAAGCACAGACCGGCAGTGAGGTTACCTTTGTGGCCTAGGCCCCTGCATACGACTGGAGTCCTGAGATCCAGGGCATCATCCTCAGCTCCCTCAACTATGGCTCCTTCGTGGCCCCCATCCCCACGGGCTATGTGGCTGGGATATTTGGAGCTAAGTACGTGGTCGGCACCGGCCTGTTGGCTTCCTCCGTCCTAACCCTCTTCATCCCGCTGGCGGCTGACGCTGGAGTGGCCTTGCTCATCGTCCTTCGGGTCATCCAAGGCATCGCCCAGGTACTAAGATGTTTCCCAAGTGTGAATGGAACCTAGCTTCCAGAACGATCTCATGTTCCTAAGATCAGAAATCCCCCCTCCAGGTTATGGTATTAACAGGTCAATATTCAATTTGGGTCAAATGGGCTCCCCCGCTGGAAAGGAGTCAACTCACAACCATTGCTGGATCAGGTAACTGACCTCCCACTCACCTTCACTCACCTTGTCCAAGCGCGCCGGCCACACCCCTCAAAGGCCCTGAGACCTCACATTCCAGTCACCATCACCACAGCCCTGGCTCGCAAGCCGCAGCCTGCACTACCTTGATCAGAACTGGGCACTACTGTGCACCAACATTCTTGTGTTTCCTACGTGCTCATTTCCTATGAGTCTCAGAACAGTCTTGTGAGTCAGCCATGTGTAATTCTTTTCCTCTCCCACCTAAGGAGTTTGGGGCACACATAGGCTAACAATCATCCAAGGTCACACGAGAGGAGGAGCAGGCTTTGCAGCCTGCAATCCTGGCGGTTCTGTGGGAAGCACGTGGACTCCCAAGCCCGGCTCTCACCCAGAACACTTGCATCTTCCATTCAGGGTCAATGCTGGGGACCTTCATTGTCCTTCTCACTGGTGGCCTCATCTGCCAGAACATAGGATGGCCTTATGTCTTCTATATATTTGGTGAGTCTGTGCTCTTCAAATCTTGGAACTTTCCTTGAAGACAAAGAGCATCAAGCATGATCTCTGTAATGCCGCTTACCCTGGGTGAGCCAATCCCAGTAGGTATGCATGAGCGGATCCTGGTTAGCACCAATCCTGTTGTGAATCATGCCGGCTTCTACGACAGTGGTTAAGTTTCAGTAGCCTCGGTGCAAAGCTAGAATAACCTTATGGATTTAGGGGTATCATAGGATTCTTTACTGCTTCTAAGTTGAACCCAAAGGATCCCAGAGCCATTTCTTTCATAAGACATCGAAAATGTTATCTCAGGAGAACTGTGATCACAGGCTATGTTTTAGTCTGTGCTTATTTATTGAACACATTCTTTACCACTTCCAGAAAATTGTGTGAATACAAACTAATCATAGGTAAAATACTGCCTGGAGTGGAGAATCAGTCAGTAGAGCCTGCAGGACAGACCATCAGAGTCTAAAGAGTGGACACAATACAGAAAGTTCTGGAATGTTCCAAAGGCAGTATTTACAGCTTCACGTTTTACTTTCATTTGAGCTCTGGATGGGACAGCCCTGCTGCTACCAGTTCATGTTTGTATTTTCGACTTGTGACACACTCGGATATCCCTCCTGTAAATTCCCTGGTTCCTTAGGGTGAGTGCCACTAGTATTTACATCAGAGGGTCATCCTCTTTAATCAAGGGCTCCTGTAACATTAGGCAACTACATGCATAAAAAAAATGTATGAATATTAATTGCTATAGAATATCAGTCTTCAAAGACTGTCATTAAAAAAATGCCAAAAGGGCAGATTATGAAATTTACTAAACAATGAGAAAGATTCACCATGCTGGTGATTTTGAGGATTAGCAAGCAGCATGTACAAAATAGGAATCACTAAAGACTTGTTGAGTCACTATTGACACCCTCCAACCCCAGTCCACCACATTGCTGATTTTCATGTCTATCCCCCCAGCCCATCAACTTCCTTGAGGGAAAAATTGTATTTGTGTATCCTCTAGTCTCAAAATTTAGCACAATGCTTGACGGAGGTGTCTGCTGTGTAATGTTTGTGAAGGGACGTGCATATGGCAAGCCGCTTATGTGACGAGAACACTTAAAACTCTTGAGATTCTAAGAGGAGAATTTTTTTTTTCCTTTTTGATGCCAGGGACTGAACCCTGGGGCGCTTGCCCACTGAGCCACGTCCCCAGCCCCTTTTCACATTTTATTTAGAGACAGGGTCTAGCTGAGTTGCTAGGGTCTCCTTTGAACTTAGGATCCTCCTGCCTCAGCTTCCTGAGCCACTGGGATCCCAAGCGTGCGCCACCACACCTGACTCTAAGGGGAGAATTCCAAGAAGGGTCATGTGGCCACTCAGTGCTGATGTCCAGTTCCCGGGGACCAAAATAATGTGAAAATTAGGGACGATTCCTTTCCAGAGGAATAATTTCATTTCTCTAGAAATTGGGTGATCCATTGCACCTAAAATGTGCTGCTGCTACATCTCAAGTGCTTCGGGATAAGGGAAAGACGAGGAAAGGTGGAGAAGAGGGGACTCTGTGGACGCGTGACTCTCAGGAAGGATGCTGGTTGCTACAGGAACAGTGAGAACATTTCCAAGCACATGGGACAGACACACTAATAGCTTGTGGCAGCGTGCTATGGCGTCAATACCGCTGCATTTCCAAACCTCCAAATCTCAGTGGTTTAAAACAGCCATCTCTACTCTCATAGTTCCGCAAGGCAACTGGGTGACTCCTCTCTGTGTCTGTCATCTGCTTTGGACAATGGGTCAGCAGGAGCATGCTCCTCTTGGCAGTGGTGGGCTCAGAACAGGTCAAGAACCTTGGCCACGCGGCGGGGAGCCTCCACTCAGCACAGGGCCGGGTGCTGGTGACGGGCTGCAGTGTGGGTGTCAATCATTCTGCCAACCGAGGAGTCATCTTGGGGAAGAGGCCAGCTGAAAGAACCATCCTCTCTTCCCAGGTGGAATTGGGTGTGCCTGCTGCCTCCTATGGTTTCCTCTCGTTTACAATGACCCTGGGAATCACCCCTTCATCAGTGCTGGTGAGAAGAGGTACATCGCGAGCTCCCTGGCCCAACAGGTATCCCGAGCAAGGCTCCTGCCCTCTCCCCACCTCCTGGCTCCTCACAGTGCAGAGCAGAGCCCGTCCCCCGAGGGAGCGGGTGTTGATATGTGCTCTCTTCCAGGACTCTTCACCAGGCTGGACTCTGCCCTTAAAAGCCATGATCCTCTCGCTGCCACTTTGGGCCATCGTAGTCTCTTATTTCTGTGAATACTGGCTTTTCTATACCATAATGTCGTACACGCCCACGTACATCAGCTCCGTACTTCAAACCAACCTCAGAGATGTGAGTACAGAGAAAGCTCATTTTGTTCTTCTGTTTAAATGCTTCACTCTACAATCCTCTGTGTCTCCCGTGGTTGCAAAATGAGTGGATTAGGCCCAGGACTCCAGACAGGAAATGCGGCCTCGCCAGCCGGCTTCTGGCTGACCCCAGTGTGGTTTACCGCTCTTTGGAGCAGCGGGTCACGGTTGTAGGTCTGTGTGACAGTCACACAATTCATGTTTAAGAGTCCTTTGCAAACATTCTATTCTCAATTCAGTCAACATTTGTGACTGAGACACTGCTGGCAGCATAAATAATAGACACAATGAAAAACTGTGACCGAGAAGCACAGAAGAAAACCATCCCGGGTAGAGCTTACCTAAAAAAACTGAGGATGATGTTTCTCTAAAAAAAAATTGTGTATGTGTATCACATGGAGAATAGAGTGCACGTGGGTGTACGACCCTCCAGATCTTCACAAAGTGAACGGTTGCTGGCCAGCTGGAGAAGCTGTCCGATTTCCAGTAGATGGATGTCTTCAGGTGGCAAAGAGTTATTAGAGGTGGCAGCCTGAGTGGCTACTGCCGTAGTGACCATTATCACCTCCCACCTCTCTGCTCACAGAGGCGCCTACTCAGGCAGGGTCGCCTCCAGTGGAAACGCACACAGCCGCCAAGGGACAGCTGACCTGCTTAGGGAGTCAGAGCCTGGGGCACACATGCAGGAAGGAGGCACTGACTCGAAAGCCCCAGGGAGGAGTGGCTCTGTGTCCTCTCGAAGGGGAAAATGAAATGCAACCAGGGGAGCAGAAGGCCGGGCGTGCAGGGTGCCAGAGCCGAGCGGCAGGCCTCTGAGCCTGGCTGGAGGAGCCCCAGTCTCTGGTGTCAAGTCAGGTGGGGAGGCCAAGGCTGACGAGGACGATAGTCAAATGGGAAGTCAAGTGTGGCCCAACCGTAGAGCTCCCCAGGCCGGGAAGTCCGCAGCCCAGGAGGCCTGCTGCTCTCGGGGTGCCCCTGTACCACTTAACCCGGATGGGCGTGGCTTGCCATCTGTGCACAGTTAGGGGGAAGCTAAGCTTTCCATTATTTGGATTATCCAAAGCAAAGTGTGATCTCATTTCTCCTTCGTTTTCTTCAGTAAGAATTTAACTTGGAGGTTGAATTAAAAATAACAAGCTTCAACCTTTGCAAAACTACATAATTTTGACTTGATAAAGCTCTATGAAGAGTGGAAAATGTTACTCCGGGTCTTGTCTCTGATCTGCCCTGTCTTCCTGGCCTGCTCTATTGACAGGTTGTTTGTTTTTTGTTTTGTTTTGAATTCTCACATTTTTTCCATTGTTTCTCTGTGAGAATGCAAACATACATGAGTATATATTCTTATTTTCTCAACTTCTTTTTTTCTTTTTCACCAAACCTCTGGCCTGTGGGTCATGGTTTTGCCTTGTAATCTAGGTCTTTGCCATTTAGTATACCTTGAGGTTCTCTTTATATCAGTCCACAGGAACTGTACTGGGCAATATCTAGGGTTTTCCATCATTGAACAATGTTGCAGCAAAAGCCTTTTTCATTTGTCAAACATTTGCACAATGATTTCTGGGGAGTAGATGTCTTCATGGGAGATTGCTGAGTCAGAGGGGAAATGCGCTATCCACTTATATTTGTCAAATTGTTCTGCGTGGGCACCGCTAATGTCTGTGAGGACCCCAGTCCCTGCAGTGCCACCGAAACATGTCAATCCTATTCTAATCTTTGATTCATGAAAAGTAACATCTCACTATGGCTTTATTCTAAGTGGAGTTGGGTTTGTTTTAACGTGTTTAGGAGCCTCTTGTTTTTCCTTTTTCTGTGAATTGTTTGCTCATATCCTTCATTTTTCTGCTGGACTTTGGTCTTTTTAATACCTATTTCCACATGATCCTTATATATCAAGAGAACATTTCTTTTAACTTGAGATATATGCACATCTTTCCCTGAGTACTTAAAGTTCACTGGCTCATTCCAGTGCCTGAAATGGACATTAGAACAGATGTGTCTATAAAGAAAAGCCACAGCCGTGGGCAGTCTGTCTCTCAGCGGGTGGGGGTGCATGCACTCACCTCTCTCGTCCTCAGAGCGGGATCCTGTCGGCTCTGCCATTTGTGGTTGGCTGTGTCTGTATCATCCTGTCGGGTCTCCTGGCCGACTCTCTCCTCTCCAGAAGAGTCCTCAGACTTGTCACCATCAGGAAGCTGTTCACTGCCATAGGTAATGGCCCAGCTGGAGGCAGGCGTGGCTGGGAGGCTCGCTGCAGCCTCCTGTTGATCCCACCTCTCCTTCTGCCCAGGTGTGGTCTTCTCCTCTGGGGTCCTGGTGGCCCTGCACTGGGTCAGATCCAGCCACAGCACCACCATGGTCTTCCTGGTGCTGTCCTCTGCCTTCAGCAGCCTCTGTGAAGCCGGCGTGCTGGTGAACTTCTTGGATATCGCTCCTCGGTAGGACCCCTGGCCTCCTTCTCACAGAGCGTGGCTCAGGCCCCCAGCCCTGCTGGGACCCGCAGCAGGTCAAAGAGATGTCACCTGCAGCCTACATCAGGTCACTCCGGGAAAGTCGCCTGAGCTGGCCAATCGCCGAGAGCTCAGTGCTTCCAGGTGTGAACCAGAGCCTCCTGTGGCCCCATGACAGCTCTGCTGGGAGAGTCGTCAGCCCCTGATGACTGGTCCTGGAGGACAGACACCCAGGGCTGACCGCCGAGAGCATTTGTTACGCTCCACGGGGCAGGCCCATCCTCGCCTTTGCTAAGGGGGAGGCACCGTAGCAGGAGGAGGAGTCTCCTCCAACATGGGCAAGCAGGGAGGAGACAGAGCCCCAGGCACAGCTCCGGTCAGGTCCCGTCTCAGGCAACAGGACATACTTCATCTTCAGGTGAGGAACCAGCAAACCATGTGGAGACACCTTGGTCTCCGGGAGCAGCATCTCTCATCCAGGGAGGAGCTTTGTGCCCCCAAGAAAGCTAGAAGGTCTGGCTGAATAGCCGGCACCGAGAAAACATCCACATCAGGCGCAGACCCTCCCCTGCCCGTTTGTATGCGTGACTCTGACAGGTTAGGGCTGGCTACCCCTTGGAAGTCTCAGACCCAGCCCAGGAGTTGACCAATGCTCAGCCAGCTCACTGAACTCAGGTTTAACAGAGTGAGCGCAGGGGAGCCGGGGAGGAACAGGCGAGCTCTAGATAGGGCACAGGGAGGGGAGGGAGGGGGCAGGGGACTAGCAAGGACGGTGGAATGTGATGGGCATCACTGTCCAAAGTGCATGTATGAAGACACGAATTGGTGTCAACAAGCTTTATATACAACCAGGGATATGAAAAATTGTACTGTATATGTGTGATAAGAATTGTAACGCATTCCACTATCATTTGTTTTAAAAAAATCAATTTAAAAATTAAAAAAAAAAGAAGAATGAGCACAGTTCCAGGCTCCCCAGGGTCAGGCATAAGTCCCGACAGCCCAGCGGAGACTGACCCTCTGCTGACCGATGGGTGTCCCCCTGCCCTCAGGTATGCTGGCTTCCTCAAGGGGCTGATGCAAATCTTTGCACACATAGCAGGAGCCATCTCGCCCACCGTAGCAGGAGTGCTCATCAACCAGGTGAGGCCAAACGTTCTGATGAATGTCCATAAAAGGAACTCACAAAGGTTGCACCACAGCCATTAAAGCAAGGGTGTTTGTGTTCCCTCCTTGATGGGGCTCTTCAAACTCTAGCATCCTGAGCACCTCACATGTCCTCATTACTGCCCCAGGCTGACCTCATCCAAGGAAATGGCCACCTTCTTGGGATGTGATGGTGAATGCTCACGGTTATGTTTATGCTTTGTGAGTCCTTGCAAAATGAGCTTCTCAAGATAAAAAGCAAAATCTCCAGGGATATTTGACAGTCATATTTGCAAAGTAGAGTGGCCATCCATCCCGGTTTGTCTGGGTGCAGGGCTGTCAGCGTTAAAGCCTTGAAAGTTCAAGGCCACCATTGTAGAGTGAGCCAGTCACTCTACAGAGTTCACAGGATGAATGGGCCAGATGCCACGTGGGTGGCAGCTGGCGGTGGCAGGTGGAGGAGCAAGCTCAGGAGCTGCCAGTGCAGAGACGGCTGTGGCCAGTGTTCCCTGTCCAGGGCCTTTCCTCTGCACAGCCCTCCTCCCTGGGAGATGCACGAGAAGGAGTCAGACCAGCAAAGTCACCTGATGACTCGCGCCTTCTCCGGATCTTATTGACACAGCCTTTACATAAATACGGGTGTGACACTTGTTTGTCACTCTGTGACCTGCTTGTCACTTACTGGTTTCCTTCAGGAAAAACAAGTGGGCATAACAAAGAAGGGAGTGTTTTGTTTGGAAGTTGCAGTTCTTTTCTAGCTACTGACACATTGTTGGGAAATGTTTTTTGGTTCTTTTTTTAAATAGAAATTCTCAAACTGACCTTGTTTCTCCTGCTATTGATTGATTGATTGACTGATTGACTGATTGATTGATTCTTTCAAGGCATATATATTGGATGTGCCTGTATTGCTTAAGGGAATAAATCAAACCAGAGTCCCTCTCCTTGTGAAACCTACACTATAGGAAAGAGACAGAAAACCAGGGTAAAATGCATGACTGATGGAGGGGGGTGAGAGCCGAGAGAGTGGAACGTTTTACATGTGTACATTTTACCATGGTACACATGCCAGGGACTGGAACTTCAGTTAAGTGGGGTGCTCAAGGCAGGACTCCCTGAGAAGGTAGCTCTTAACCAAGGGGTGGGAGGAAGTGAGAGTGAGCCAAGTGGGTATCTGAGGGAGGGCGACCCCGGGGGAGGAGGGCGACCTGGGGAGGAGGGCGACCCTGGGGAGGAGGTCAGAGCATTCTCTCCCACATCAGGAAAGCCACTGCACATCCCAGGAACAGCCAGAGGCCCCAGAGGCTGGAGCAGGTGCGGGGAGCAGCAGGGCAGGGCCACCATCTCTGAAGCAGAAGGGTGAGGACCACGTGGCCATTACTAACTCCCAGTTCCCTGTCTCCAGGATCCAGAGGTTGGCTGGAGAAACATGTTCCTGCTGGCCGCTGCCGTCAACATCTCAGGTCTGGTCTTCTACCTCATCTTCGGCCGAGCAGAAGTTCAGGACTGGGCCAGAGAGCGGAGATTCACCCACCTCTGAACAGACAGAGTGGCGTATGCACTCCCTCACTTCGCATCCACTGCTGTCCCCCACGGACCTTCCCCTCTGAGCCTGCGTGGCTGGCTAGCCCCGTGACGGGAACTGGCTTGGTTTTCAGTATCTCCTCATGTCCTGGCCTCTGTAATACTGAAGATTTTACCAGGCTGGGAGATTTTACAGAGGAAACCCTAGGTGTGACTCTTCATTTCCCAAACAATGGAAAGTCCCGAAACAATGGAAAGTGCCCCAGACCAGGGGACCTAAGCAGGCAAAGTCCCTCTCATGTTGAGGCAGGAGGGAATCAGGCCCTTCCGAGGCACAGTGTGGGTACGATGTCTGCATGAAAACCTGCAAGGAGACAAGGATGACAGAGAGTGAATCCATCTCAACATCTGAACGTCCTGCTGTAGTGTGGGCAGCAGGTGTGGGCTCTTCCGAACTTGCTCTCTGGGAATGCCAGCTCTCGATCGGGATCAGCTCGGTCGTATCTCCTTGCTCAGGTGCTCTGTGGATCCAGCTCGTCCATAGCCGCCATCTTTGTGGCCATCTTGACTTTGGTCCTGCATCTGGTGTGTGGGTCCGGACAGATCACTGGCAGCTTAGTGGATAAACATCGTCCAGTTTCTCTCCTGTTCCCACAAACATATCTTCATGAAGATCCATCTTAGATGTTCTGCATTTGCTTCTGACCTTTGGGACCTTGCCATCATTGTGCCACATTCAGTATTCCAAAAAACTATATAAGACCACACTGGCTTGATCCCAGTCCAGGGGTCAGGGAGAGTCCTAGTGCGTCTGCTCTCAGTGAGCCCCCACATGGGCAGTACAGGGGCCATGAAAGAGATCAAAAATTCAAGAACTCAGTGAATATTGTGAACGTGTATTCATTGCTCAGGGGGTGCATAGCAGAAAAAAAAATCATACACAGCTCAAAGGAGCTCAGTATCTCAGAAGGCAGCTGGCCTTAATCAAGTATCACACAAATGAATGTGTAATGACAACCGTGGGAATTGAAGCAATGGGGGACATGCACTAGGAGAGTGAGTGAGGTGCATGTGCAGTGACGTAGGCAAGAGAGGTCACACACAAAGCTCCAGATGGGATCTGGAGGTCAAGTGTTAACTGTGGCAGGAGGCCCACGGGGAGAATGTCCTAGGAAGGGGCACAGTGTAAGCCAAGGTTTGGTGGCGAGAGAGAGCAGTCAGGCGTGGCCAGAGTGCAGAGAACAAGGAAGGCAGGGTTGGTGAGTAGGCTGTGGGTTCCTAAGGGCTAGAGCACCCAGGTACTGGGACCGAGCAAGAAAGCACTAGATCAGGGGGAAGTGGGTTAGTGGGTTAGTGGGAAGGACAAGATCGGCGTTCTGAGTTTTGGAAGTTGTTCTGCATGAGGGAGCAGGAAGGAATAGGGATTCCCAGTGAACTTCCTCAAGTGATAGGGTGTCTCTGGAGCCACCGAATGATCAACCAGACCACAGCTGGACCAAGGCTGCATAATTACCCAGACCTCTCGCCCCCACCCCAGTTCTTCCTGTTTCAACCTGCAGCTCCTGTCTGTGCCCCAAGACAGGGATCGGATGCAGGACCTCGCCTTGCCTTCCCAGTGTGGCCCAACTGGACCAATTCCTCTTCCTGCTTCTCTGTTTGAGTTTTGGGGTGAATGACTGCACCTGGTTGGTTAGAACCCTGAAGACAGGTGTCTGGCCCAGGACTCTGGTGACACTATGAGCACAGTCAGGGGAAAAGCAAGGCCAAGAAAAAGAGCTCTGCTACACATCGTTAGGTGCTGCTGTTCCCAGAGCCTCCCACCTCCTTGCCTGTCACCTGCAAGGCAAGCTCAGAGGTCCCAGGGGCCTACACCTGTCACCAGGTGGCCACAGCAGCTCAAGCAGACCTGGCCCAGCCAAGGAACAGTTGTCAGAAACAGAAAGGGCTCCACATTTTAAAGAGGAAAAGGAAGCAGAGAAGGAATTCGGGTGTAAGTGTGGAAGTGGACACATCACAGAAATGTAAAATATTCTATAAAACTTCTGAATTACTCGAGCAGGCAGGAGGGCAGCAGCAGGAGGAAGACCACCAAGATAAGGAGGAGTTTCTTCAAGGAAGCAAATCAACTCAGGAAAATGAGGTACATTTGCAAGGTCAGACGCAGTTGGATTTGATGCATCTAGACCAAAGGGACAGCTCTCAAAGCAGTGAAATAATTGAAGACACTTATATGTTCTTTTCGAAAAACACTTATTAAGTGAAATGATTTGGAAAGGTGGAATTTAGAAGCGATGTAAATTAATCCAGAATCGTCAGACTTTTACACACATACACACACACACACACACACAAACTCATAATTTAGCGTTGCCATATCAATAGCAGAAAGTAAATTAAAATCAAAAAGTAGAAATCACAGGATAGAAAAAGCTGATAAAATCATAAAATCAAAATACAGCAGGGACACCCAACACTTGTTTCTTGACGGTTGCCAAACTGCCCGTGAACTCCCGAGGAGCAGTGCCCGTGACCACGCGGTCTCCAGAGCCGATTTCCTCCGCCTCTCTTCTTCCTCTAACTCTTCCAGGACTTGAAGCTCATTTACAAAACAAACCTCCCTTACCCCCACTGCTTCCAGAGAGAAGGGTAGCCCCAGAGAAGGTCCCGCCCGGAGGCCTTCTGAGCCTGAGCTGTGGAAATAACTGGATGGAACCCTAAGAAGGCGCCTGCCTGTCTTCCTTGGCTTGGCTCCCGTGGGCTTGCTTCCAGGGAGTGGGTTTTTTGCCAGTTCCTAGGTCAGGGCTTCCTTTGGTTTTGTCCAAGCTGATAGAATAAATTCTGAACACTGGCCTTATTGCTGAGGCTGTGGGGAAAGAGGTCGCACGTGTTTTGGGAGCAGAAAGACACCTTCATGGCAGTCAGTGAGGACAGGGTACGGCGACTTTGCAAGTGCCCAGGACGGTCTCCTGTGAGCTTTCTCTGTTTTTTGCTGGGTCAATAGTGAATATGCCAGACGTATTTGGGACTGAATACTAAATAAGAAGGTAGATATGAGATAGCCAAGCCAGCTCTCAGTCTTATGGGGTTGACAGACACACCAGAAAATTAGGTGTTAACAAATGAGCCAATCTTTAAGGCTACGGAATTAAGATGATTCTTAATTAGGAGATTAGGAAGTCAGTCCAGCTTTCTAAGACTGTGTGTTCAGCAGAGATACCAAGGAACCAGAGCTGGATGAGACCATGTCACTTAAATCAAACCCATGACAATATCAGGGACTCTCGGCTGGAGATGTGGCTCAAGTGGTAGCGCGCTCGCCTGGTGTGCGTGCGGCCCGGGTTCGATCCTCAGCACCACATACCAACAAAGATGTTGTGTCCGCCGAGAACTAAAAAATAAATATTAAAAATTCTCTCTCTCTCTCTCTCTCTCTCTAAAAAAAAAAAAAAAAAAAAAATCAGGGACTCTCCCAGGTGATAAAGGACAAAGTCCAGCTGTGAGGGCCATGTACACGCACTGAACTATCACTGCAGAAACCTCTAGTTACTGCTCCTTATTAGCATAGGAGACCCACACCCAGGTGGAGACAGGTGGTGTTGACACACATCTCCTGAAGAGGCAGGTGAGGCAGAGAGGGCGACTAAGCCCACCTCTCTGTGTGATGACATCACGGGCCTGGTCCCTGTCCACCCATTGACATCAGGAGCTGTCCACCTCTGTCCTTCAAGGCAGTCTTGGATTCTGTCCCCACACGCTGCCTCCCTTACTCCAGAGCCTAAGAATCGACTTGCTCCTGCCTCGGCTGGACTTGGACATGCTTCTTCTGGCGGAGAGCACAAGACCCCAGGGAGAGGGGACAGCAGGAACCAGGTGCTGGTGCTCCTGTGGCTGTCATCTTGTCCCCGTCACCCTCTTCTGCTCTTCTCCTCTCAGTTCCCCGTGGCCTGGAGAAAGGACTGTCTCTTCCTGAAGGAAACAGACATGGGGAAGAGCTCTGCGGGGGGTGCCACCTGGAGATCCGTTAGCAGCCAGGGGCCAGCGAGGCTCCAGGTCTTCCCCAGGAGGGAGAGGAGAACACACACAGGATGGAGCACAGTGCTCTGCCAGGTGTGATTGTTTTTAACAATCCCAGGGCTGGGCACCGTGGCGCACACCTGTAGTCCCAGAGGCTGAGGAGGCTGAGGCAGAAGGATTGCGAGTTCACAGCCGGCCTCAGCAATGGCGAGGCACTAAGCAACTCATGGAGACCCTGTCTCTAAATAGAATGCAAAATAGGGCGGGGGGTGTGGGCCAGTGGTCAAGGGCCCCTGAGTTCATTCCCCAATATCACTCTCCCCCCAAAGAAAAACCTCCCCCGCCCCCGTCTCCTTATCGTCTCATCCTCTTTTCTGCAGTGTCCATCTTGATTTTTAATATTCTTTCCCACAACCTTCCGCTGTCTGAGCATATCCTATCCCCTGCTGCTCTGAGCTCCTGTGGCCTGCACTGACCTGTCCAGCCACAGTCTAATGGCTTTGCTAGTTTGTAGGTTCATTTTGTACTATAAGCTTTCAACTTAGGTCTGCTTTGTGGAGATACTTTTCTGGTAAGTTTTCCTCTTTTAGAATAATCACGTGCTCTCTTTCTTCATTTTTTCATCTCGTACCTTTGTATAGCACCAAACTACATTTCTAGGTTTGGAGGGTCTTTTTTCTTTCTTGCAACTCATTAAAGATTACATTCTCATTTGCATGATTTCTGATAATAAGTCTGCTCTAATTCTTATTCTTGTTCCTCTGAAAGTGAGGTATTTTTTCTCCTTTGGATTCATTCATGATGCTCTGTTTGTCTGGGCATGGTTGCACACATATAACTCCAGAGATTCTGGAGGCTGAGGCATGAGGATCTCAAGTTCCAGGTCAGCCTCGGGAATTTAGCAAGACCCTTCTTAGCGAGACCCTGTCCCAAAGTAAAAACTGAAAAGGGAAGGGGATGTGTCTTGGTGGTAAAGTGTCCCTAAGTTTGGTCCCCAGTACCAAAACAAAAATAAAAACAAAAAAGCAAATGTATAGTTTGTCTTAGTTTTCTGCAATTAAATATGGAATATCTAGGTAGTTTTTCTTTTTTCTTGTAATGCCATTTGGTATTCTCTGAGCTTCCTGGATGTGTGGTTTGCTGTCTGCCATCAGTTTTGAAGTGTTGTCCTCCAGTATTTTTCAAACATTTCTTCTTGGCATTCTTTCTGCTTTTGCTGTTGTGGGATGGCTGCACCTTTGGTGCTGTGCACAGATCTGGGGTGTCCTGTTAGTGGGTGGGTGTGTTTGATTTTCTTCTGTGCACTTCGGCTTGGGAAGTTGTCTCTGCGCTGGTGTCCTTGTTTTCTAGGATTTCTTCTTTAATCTTTCTCAAATTTTCCATGTCTCTTCTGACTTTACCTATTTTGCTACATTTTGCCTGCTTTTCCCACTCAGGCTCTTAGCATATTGATTACAGTTACATTAAAGGTCCTGGAATTCCTACACATGTGTCATCTCTGAGCATGATTCCCCTGATTACATTAGAAAATCAGGACACAGTGCATTGCGTATAGTGTTACCACTAATGTAAAAAGGGAGGAGAAGGAAACATGCTCTTATCTGCTTGTATTCTTGTAAAGCAGCATAGAAAGAGCAGAGTGAGAAATCTACTCGCTGGCTTTCATTGTTTCCTGTATGTACACCTTCTCACAGGTAAAAACGTGTTCCTTTCGGAGAAAAAGATAATAAAATGTTCAAAACATTAAATAAAAAAGAGAGTGTGTCTTCACCGTCTGCTTCAGGTCTGAAAGCCTTCTCCGTTCTCCTCTTGTCCAACTTCTTGACTCTACAGGAGCCCCCCATCCTGGTTTCACAGATCCTCACACGGGAGCTGAGTACATCCAGCCCTTCAGAAACATTGGGGCACACTGCTGTCTCGGGACATGCTACTAGCAAGGCACCATCTCCCCCCACCCTGATCTATTGTCCTAGCAGTAACTGCCAACCTTCACACAAACAGTTAGCAAGACAGGACTTAAAACTTAGGACCGCGTTGGGTATTTCTGACATACCTTCATGCTCCTCCCACTTCATCATATTATAATATTAGCTCAAGACCCAAACTTCATCAAAAGCTCACTAGTGCAAAATTCAAAATCTCATCATCTAAATCAGGTACAGATGAGCTTTCTGGGGCACAGTTTCTACCTGTGAACTTGTGAAACTAAAGGAACAAGTTATAGGCCACGTGATCTTGCACGGTTCACAAGGGCTATCAGAGTGAATTACAGCAGGGGGTAGGGACTGCCAGTGCATAGGGAAAGGAACAGAGACCTGGAACTGGGAAGCAGGAAGGAAGGGCTCAGCAAAGCTCAGCAAATCTCCCCACTGTAGATTTACTGGGAATTGATCCAAAGTTTGGACCTGAGATATGAAATTAAAATTGCATATCCTGGAGGCCTTTGAGAAATTAGCATAAAAAGGAAGCTATATGACTGAAAGAAGACCAGACCTCCAGAAATATAATTCTAACTAGAATGTCACAGGAAGCTAACCAGGCTGCCAAATTCTTTGACTCTCGTCTGTTTTAGATGGATCCTTAATGAACACCGTAGTTTACTGTTGGTAATAAGACCCCTTAGAAACAAAACCCTCTCCTTCAAATGCTGTATATTTATTCTCCAATTCATAAGACTGCTCTGGTTGAGAAGCTCCTGTGCACATATTGCAGAGAGAGATTACATTTAAAAATGCAGTTACTTATTAAGGTATTAGTAAGCTAGAGTGGTGGGTGCGGGATTGGGTAAAACCAAACAAGTTAGAAAGCAGGAGTGCAGAAAGAGATGCACACCCATGGCCACACACTTTTGAATGAGTGCATCAGTGCAATCCAGTGCAGGAAAGCAAAGTCTGCTTCAGTGAACAATATTTTCCCAAGAAAAATACAAATACATGTTTACAAAAATACTTGACAAGAAATGTTTATAACAGCTTTATTAAAAATAGCAGAATGTTTGGAATGAACATATTGTGGTGCATTAATATGAAGCACGTTACTTAAAAAGGGGAGAAATCCTGAGACACTTAACACTCTGAATGAATACACCAACACAACATGCTCCGCAAAGAATCTAGACGCCAAAAGTTGGCAGCCCCAGGTGTCTATTTTTTTGAAGTTCAAATACAGGCTTAATTAATCTGCATGGCCTCTTTTATCCCCCAAGCCAGCAGTGGGAATATCCCTCATGTAGAATTCCTCTCACACTTTGAATCTCTGACAGTTCCATCACTGACCCCTAGAGCCAGATTGAAAGGACTTGAGTAGTTAGACCAGTCTCATCTAGATAATATCCCTATCTGAAGTCACTTGGTTTGGGACCATAATGTCATCTGGAAAATTCTTTCAAGCAGCACCCAGCTTGGGTTTACTAAATAACTGGGAGAAGGTTATGTAAAGACCAGGACCCAGGAATCAGAAGGGGTAATCTTAATATTCTGCCTAACACAGTCAACACTCTGGCCCTGAAGGTTTGTTTTGTTTTGTTTTTGTACCAGGGATTGATCTCAGAGTTGCTTAATCACTAAGCCACATTTTCAGCCTCATTTTGCATTTTATTTTATTTTTTAGAGACAGAGTCTCACTGAGATGCTTAGTGCCTTGCCATTGCTGAGGCTGGCTATGAACTCGAAATCCTTCTGCCTCAGCCTCCTGAGCCACTGGAATTACATGTGTGCACCACTGCGCCTGGCCCTAAAGATTTTTGTTCATCTCACACACAAAGCACAGTCAACTCACTTCATCATATTATAATATTAGCTCAAGACCCAAACTTCATCAAAAGCTCATTAGGGCAAAATTCAAAATCTCATCATCTAAATCAGGTACAGATGAGCTTTCTGGGGCACAGTTTCTACCTGTGAACTTGTGAAACTAAAGGAACAAGTTATAAGCCTCTAACATTCCCACCCTCTGTTCTCATGTGACCACCCAAGAGTCCAACAAGGACTGGACACCTTGGGAACCACATTAGAATTCTGTCACACATCCAAGGTTTACAAAGTTGTATTGTGGATAAATGATAACTCCATATAAAGATTATTCCAGGTCTATAGAAATTATCATATAGTTTTTCTCTTTTTGTGTTCATTGACAGTTATATATCTTGTATTTTTAAACAACTCTTTCATTCCTAAGATAAATTGTTATGCTTGAGTTTGGGACCCCCAAAAGACCACCAGAGACCAAGATCGATGTAAGCAACAAAGAGGTGTTTAATTGTGAGCTACCTTGGTCCTCCATGCACACAGCAACTGCTGACGCTGAGAGGCCCCGAGCCCAGGGTTTGCAGCAGTTTTATACACTCTTTGGGGAAGGCAGGGACTTCACATACATCATAGCATCTCTTAGAAAATCATCACACACTGCGGGGAAATCATAAAACAACTCTAAAACATGATTAGCACATTCACTGGTGGGAACAAGTTGGGTAGGGATTATTGGTTACTACAAGAGGGGGAACTGATTGGTTTAAGCCACAAGGGGAATATGTGCTGAACTACATGGTTTCCCAACATGTTATCAACCACCATAAACTACTGGGAGGGTCATCTGGCATCCCAGGTATCTCCCTGTCTCATGCTGATTGGTGGTTACTAGGGGGTTGCTATGGTCCTCACCTAGCCTGAGTCAGGGATACCTGGTCTAGCAGATCTCTCCTGTTATTTGTAGGTAAACAACTCAGCAGGTTGGGAATGTGATTAGGAGTGCTCTGTGGGTCTTTCCAAGGACAAAGGTGATGTCCCTTTCTTGGACAGGATTTGCTCTGAGGTAGAGGCTGGTTTCTCATTCCCCCCTTTGTCTGGAAACTTGGGAACCAATCATGGTTCCCTCTGTTGGGGGTTTATTTGGGCAGACTCTACATCTTGGTAAACAGTAACCCTCAGGGGACCGTCTTCAACTTCCCAGACTCACTCAAAATTGGCCTCCTAAATCCAACCTGACTCAATTTACCTAACTACACTGTCTATCTATTTCTGGCTTCATTCCCCCCTCTAATTTTAGGAACTCTATTGCTGTAAGGAGAAGGGGCGACCGCTCGTTCTGGCTGCTTCAAAGCTGAGAGGGGGCATTGAAAGTGAGGAGGTTCTATGACATGGGGGACGAGGTGGGGGACATGAGTTCCCATTTAGAAGTCAGTTCAGTTTGAAGTCTGGTTGGGGAAGAACAGGTTGTAAAGTCATCTGGGGATGGGTGCTTCTGTGACAGAAACAAAAACCATGAGTACTGAATAAGTGTTGCAGCAGCTGGAACATGTTGCTGTATAATAGAAGTTCCCTCACCAGGCTTTAACATCCCCAGTTATCAGGACTGTAAACATAACATGTAACTTTTAGGATTACAGATGTCCTTCCCCATAAGATACAGTTTAATAATTTAATGTCATCTGATCTTGCAACATCCCTTTAGTAGTATGACCTCTGTGTCTAATAGAGAAACCTTTAATTCTGTTACTCAGGGCTGGATACTCATACTAGCAAACACCAAGCCTACCTGTGTAGGTTGGGAATATCTGTAGGCCTTAAACTAAAAACTACCTCTAGCAGCTCCTCTTGATGGTTATCAGGCATTCCTGCCTAAGAATCTCTTTTGTAGCCCCCAGTTTACTTATTCTTGGGGACTAACACAAGGTGTATACCTTAAGTCACATTTAATTATTGTTATTATTTACAATGCCCAGGAATAGCAGTGTTTTGGCTTTGACTGTCTTTGCTAAGTGTTTAAGATGAAGCAGTCAAACTGACTTTTGTTTCTATCTATTGTTAACAGTCAGCTGAGTTTCCCTGGGAGTCCTGGGGGAACTTTGGAGCAGCTTCTCAGTTCTGCTAGTGCCATTTGTGCTAGGATGGGTCCAGGTCTTGCTTGACCATGTGGCTTCCCTTGGAAGCATCAGGGACATCTCCCTTCTCTGATGACCCTCCTCTTTATAGCAAATGCACTGATTGGCTTTCTGTTCTCCAGTGGTCTCATTAATCTCCCTGATCAGGAGGTTATGTGGCCCAGAGTTGCAAAGCTCTTTAGAGAAGTCCCCTGTTCCCTGGATTTAGATTGACTCAGAGGGCAAGAGCCAAGTATTGATTTTATTGGCCCTTTTAATTTAATTAATTTTAAATCTTAATCTTAAACATCCAGCAAATCAATTTCAACAGCCTTATATTAAGAGTACTGGGCTTTAATGTCTATGTCTCTATCCTGTAGGTGATAACTTATTATCTTAAATTAATCCAGGTTGTGTGTTCTTAGACCATTTATAAGAAAATTACAAATTAAATTAACAAGAGTAAAAACATATTTAGTTTGTGAAATAGCTACCTTGAACTTTGGCAGAGTTATACATTATATCCCCTGTTTGAGATCCTTGTAATCTTGACAAAAACCAACTTTTGGACACAACTTTAAATGTACTGAAATCTGGCCTACTTCTTTTATAGTCGTTCTCACATGTAGTAAGGGGACACAGAGCCTTATCTCAGGTAAAGTGGGGCTATTCATAAATCTTAAGTAAAGTGCTCTAGTTCTGAAGCTGATCTTTGCTTTTTAAACATCATTTTACAAAGCTTACATAAATTGTTGCTCAACTTCACATGAATATTAGCTAACACAATATAATATCACATCTAAAACATGAATTAAAGAAAGGCTGAAAGCTTTTAACCTTTTGTTTTTTGTAGAAAAGTAGCAAAGTACTTTTTTGTTTTACAATATTAACCTTTACACAGATTAGGCTCTCATTAACTTAAAAATAGATTTAAATTGTACCCCAGTGTAAAAAGTAACATAAAACTTTACATATCTTATTGATAACAGGTCCAGTTATAGAACATCAAATGATATAAATAAATCTCCAATAAGTTTTTCTTTTAAGTCTAAAATTACCATACAACTTTAGAATACCAGCTTGATATAATGCTCTTTTAAAGCTACTACCTTACAGATTTGTATACCTGGGAGATATGAACACATTAATAGCACCACAATTACATTGATGTTTTTATATTAACCAAGTTTAGCTCTTAAAGAAATAACATATTACAATATTGCAAAATAACAATTGTTGTTTAATTTTTAATTTCTTTAAGATTACTTGCTCAAAAAACTTACATATATAACCAACTTACACATACCTGCTTTATCACTTACTTAAACCCTCTTATTTACATAATCACATAGACGCTCTTATCCAGAAATACATTTTTCTTCTATTAAATCCATACCTAGAACCTTCTAATTTCTCTTTTCCATCTGTTAACATCCTTTTCTGTTCACATTTTTAAACAATCCTTGTAAATTTCTGAATTTAGGCTAATTATTTCATAGACATCAACATTTTATTAATTTTTTTGAACACCTAGAAAAACTTGTAAGCTTATTTTTAAATACATGTTTATTTTCATCTGTTTACCCAATTTAAATTGAACCGTTTAAATCACATGAATCAAAGATATTTGGATCCATTTTTAAAAATTTTCATGAGCACTCTATATATCTGCCAGTTTTCATAAAGACATCATCGTTTTCATCTGTTGGCAACACATAAAGCAAGTGTACACACATAACACCATAGTAAAGGCCTTGTAGCTTTTCACCGGTGAAATCTTCATTGCAATGTTTAAAGATTCCACAGTTGATAACACATCATTGCCCATGTCTTAAAGGGCCAGAAACAGATACAGACAGACACAGGACAGACAGACAGAAGGGAGCTCCAGAGTATGGCTGACAGAAATTTTTAAAACAGACCAGATAAGAGAAAAATCTCCCCAAGTTTCTAACTCCCATTTAATTATGACTCCCACACCAGTGGCACCATAGATGTCCCCACAAGTGAACCAGATGTTCTCACACAGGGGCAACCAGAGGTGTAAAATCAAGGGGCTCCATGTGTCGATTTTACTGCATTCAGTGCCCCCCCTTTTTTAAGTAGACAGAGGTAGCATAATCCTCACAGTGCAGGGAAGGAAGGAGGGAGTTCCCCAAAGCAAAAGGGGCTTCGGCAGCTGCTGGGCATCCCTCAGTCCCTCCTTTTACTTACAGGATTAGCTCCTCTGGTTCAGTTCAGTCCGAGGCACGCTGGCACATCGACTAACTTTCCAGTAGTCGGCTCTCAAAAAGTTAATCCTCTGCATGCAGTTGTTTGGAGTGCTAGGCTTCCCCAAGAAAGCAGAGTGGGGGCTCCTCTAGAGTTCCCCCTGGGGGGAGTCAAAATTTGTAACTGAAAAATTGGTTCCTGTCCTCAAAGCCAATTAATGCCAATTTAATAATGAGGACAGGGTTTTGAGAAAAATAATAGGGAGATATCAAAGTTCTTAGATCCCCAGCAGGCATTTCCCTCTGCAGTGGGTGCACTCAAGCCAACTATGGGAAGAAGCATTGCCTCCCTAATCCCATTTAACAAGGGGGAGTAAAGTTTATTGAAGTCTTTTAAAACACAGATAAAAGGGGTGTAAGAGGTGAGAACAGAAAATCTGGTGGTTCTATTGACTTTTGGTCCCTTACAGGAGAAGCATACCAGGGACATTTTCAGGCTAAAATTTAGCTAAAGTTACCTCCACACATCTCAGGCAGATCAGAACTTGGGACTCTGCATCTGTCCAAAGTAAAACAATGCCATCACACCTAACAGAGACACAGACAAAAAGACACACAAAGACACACAAAGACAGATTCCCTTTTCAGATTGTCAAAAAAACGGAAGTGGGGTGCTGGCCCCAAGCCAACTGGGGCCTTCCCTTTAGACAAACAGATTAGGGGAGTATCCCCCTTAGATTGGGTCTGACGACCCCAGATTGGGGAATTAGTTCCCTTTCCAGGGTGTTGGGGTGGAGGTAGACAGGACAATAGAAACAAACACAGAATTTGCAGCACAGTGTGGATTGCTACCCAGAAACTAAAAGCAGAGGTGGACAGAGGATCCGTCAGCTACAAAACACAGACACCTTTAGTAAAGGGCAATCCACTCAGATCCCAGAAGGGGCTGGGGACGTCTCCTACAAACCCTATTGGCTGCCCTTCATGCATCCACCTGGACCTTTTGCTGACCACACAATACAGAATCAGAACCTGTAGGCAACCAGAGTACAGAAACTTATAGATCGGCAATGCCTTCACTTACTGGCCGGGTAGGCTTATAAGGGGTATCCCAGAGGAACCCCCAAATTGTTATGCTTGAGTTTGGGACCCCTAAAAGACCACCATAGACCAAGATTGATGTAAGCAGCAAAGAGGTGTTTATTGTGAGGTAGCTCGGTCCTCCACGCACACACAGCAACTGGTGACGCTGAGAGGCCCCAAGCCCAGAGTTTGCAGCAGTTTTATACATTCTTTGGAGAAAGCAGGGACTTCACATGCATCATAGCATCTCTTAGCAAATCATCAACACCACGGGAAAATCATAAAACAACTCTAAAACATGATTAGCACATTCACTGGTGGGAACAAGTTGGGTAGGTAGATAAACAACTTAGCAGGGTGGGAATGTGCCTAGGAGCGCTCTGTGGGTCTTTCCAAGGACAAGGGTCATGCCCCTTCCTTGGACAGGCTTTGCTCTGAGGTAGAGGCTGGTTTCTCAAAATGGGACTTAATTTTGGTGAACTTTTTAAAATGTTTTTAAGAATACTTATAGTTGTTTTATGAATATTTAGTATTTTCTTAACTTTATTCATGATAAAATTTAATCAGCCACTAATCGGGACAAGAATAGGGAAATTATATAATTCGTTGTCCATCTCCTCCTCTTATGAGATTTCAACATCTTGGCACAGACACAGCCTAAGCAGTCCTTCCTGACTGTCCCCACCCTGCGTAAGTGGTTTCTCTCAAAAACATCCAGGAAGCATCCAGCTGAGGGGAGTGGAGGATGTGGTGGGTGCAGAGCACTCGCCCTCCGCCCTCCGGGGCCCTTCACAGCCCTTCGCTTCCTCCTAGAGGGTGGGGCCCCCACGGAGCTCCTTGCCGATGGTCCCCACCAGGAGTCGACCGACAGCCGGCACCAGTGCCAACATACCTTTGGACGCCTGGGCCAGCAAGGGCTCTTCATTCAGGCATTTTCTGTTTGTTTTAGCTCCTTTCCTAAACATTTCTAAACTCCTTATGTGTTTCCACAGAAAAATTCTCTCACCAGGCCATGGGATGCTATATTTAAGAAGAAGCAAACCACCTACGTAATGGGACCGACCAAGAACAAAGGCTACCTTTCCAGGGAGGGAACTGGTATCCACCTGTGAGGTGGCTTCTCTCTCTCTCTCTCTCTCTCTCTCTCTCTCTCTCTCTCTCTCGATCTATAGTGATTTATTTTTATGTAATTTTTTATTTATATATGATGGTGGAATGCTTTACAACTCTTATTACACTTATAGAGCACAATTTTTCATATCTCTGGTTGTACACACAGTATATTCACACCAATTCATGTCTTCATACTTGCACTTTGGACAATAATGATGTCAATCACATTCCACCATCATTAATAACCCCCTGCCCCCTCCCTTCCCCTCCCACCCTTCTGCCCTATCTAGAGTTCGTCTAATCCTCCCATGCTCCCTCTCCCTATCCCACTATGAGTCAGCCTCCTTATATCAGAGAAAACATTTGGCATTTGGTTATTTGGGATTGGCTAACTTCACTTAACATTATCTTCTCTAACTTCATCCATTTACCTGCAAATGTCATGATTTTATTCAATTGTATTGCTGAGTAATATTCCATTGTGTATATATGCCACATTTTTTTTTATCCATTCATCCACTGAAGGGCATCTAGGTTGGTTCTACAGTTTAGCTATTGTGAATTGTGCTTCGATAAACATTGATGTGGCTGTGTCCCTATAGTATGCTGGGGGGTTTTTTTAACTTTTTTTTTTTTAGTTGTAGATGGACACAATACCTTTATTTATTTATATGTGGTGCTGAGGATCGAACCCAGTGCTTCACAGGTGCAAGGCAAGCCCTCTACCACTGAGCCACAACCCCAACCCCTAGTATGCTGTTTTTAAGCCCTTTGGGTATAGACCAAGGAGAGGGATAGCTGGGTCAAATGGTGGTTCCAATCCCAGATTTCCAAGGAACCTCCATACTGCTTTCCATATTGGCTGCACCAATTTTAGTCCCACCAGCAATGTATGAGTGTGCCTTTTCCCCCACATCCTTGCCCACACTTATTGTTGTTTGTATGCATAATAGCTGCCATTCTGACTGGAGTGAGATGAAATCTTAGAGAGGTTTTAATTTGTATTTCTCTAATTGCTAGTGATGATGAGCATTTTTTCATGTGTTTGTTGATTGATTGTATATCATCTTCTGAGAAGTGTCTCCTCAGGTCCTTGGCCCTGGCTTCTCTTTTTGCTGAAGGGTTTGGTCTCCACCTCTGAGGGCGTCAATCACATCAGCACTTCACCACCCACCACTCCTCAGGATTTAAAGCCTGCACCAAAGGGTAAGTAGCTGGGGCTGGGGCTCAGCGGCAGCACGATCTCCTAGCACGTGCGAGGCACTGGGCTTGAGCCTCAGCACCACATAAAAATAAATAAGTAAAATAAAGTGTTATTTTTAAAGGATGAGTGGCTCCATCACCCACTGCCTTTTCGGCTCCCAGGGGTGTCCTTTGATGTTCAAGTTTATAATTTTTTAATCGATTAAAAATATACAGAAATCCTGAAAATTATTAGAAAACAAGCAAAAACCTCATCAACCCCAAATTCTATATTCAGTGAAAATATCTCTCAAAGATAAAAGGAAAATAAGGAATATCAAACAACATATGAGGGGCTCTTTGCCTGCAGACTTGCCTTCAGGCAGGGGACAACCTGTGTGTCCACAGAAAGGAAGGGTGTCTAAGCAGCAGCGTGGAGGGACACTCCGCAGGCGGGCCACCACATGCCCTCCCCAGCCCAGACCATGAGATGCCATCTCAGCCATCCACAGGACAGTAAGTGCCCTGAGGGACCAGCGCCCAAGCCTGGGTCTGCAGGACCTATGAGGAAGTGGCTCATGAGTCACCATCGCCACCTTGCCCTCGGGAGGCTGTGTATCTCAGCACGTGCAGGCGCCAACACAAGCACCACACAAAACCACGACACATGGCACACCCAGCACAGCCCCCTGAGCTTGGCATAAGCACGCTCCACACAAACCAAATGTACAAACGTCACACTGTCACACCGACAGTGCAAACCATGTACTACACCGCTGCCCCGTGGCTGCATCCCAGGCACACCACAGCCTGCGGGTGACCCAAGTGCCACACAGCACACACTCCTCTTTCCTTGTGTCCTGGGGCACAACCGGCCACATCACGCTCATTCCTGAGACGTCCCTTTCCCTTTGCCTGTGCAGAGCCCTGGGAGACAGGCACGCTCTTCCTCCGCAGTGTCCTGCGTCACCAAACATCTTCAGCAGCACGGAAGGACCCGAAGGCCCCCTGAAGAAGTGAATGAGTGTCCCTGTCACCCAGCCTGACTAACTCAGGACAGACCGTGGTTCTTTCTTGTCCTTTGAAGACTTTTCACCCAACTCTACACAATACTGAATTTCTGAGTCTGCTGGTAACAACCTGGGAAATCCTTTGCCGAATCCTTGGACCTCTTGGCACCCAACTTGAAGGTTTAATCTTTACTTTCACTCTTTCCTTAAGAGTTAGGGGTCTTCAAATTGCCCAGTGGACTAGAAACCTGGGACCTGCCCACAAATCCGTGACACAAGAAACAGAGACCCTTGGTGTCTCCCTCTCAGGAGGTGGAACTCGCCTTCCAAGGGTGCTCCCCAGGCTTCTCTGATGGTGGTGGCTCTGCTGTTGAGCGCTCCCAAGGAGGACCAGGCCGTGGTCAGCCCTGTGGATGCCTTCTGAGCTCATTCCCTCCCTCCCCCTCTCCCTCCCTCCCCGGCTGCCCTATAAGGTCACATCTCTTGGATAGTCTACATACGTAATGACATGTACCTGAGAGCAGGTCTTCTAAAGGGTGTGGCTTCCCTCACACTTCTCCTGCCAGGACCCCAGGACCCCGGGACCCCCTGGCTCAGCTGCCTGGCTGTGGCAGTACCCGGGGGCACTTTTAACTTGAAACTCTGGTCATTTAGGATCCTCTAAGCTTGAATCAGTGATTTTGCACTTCTTATTACTTAAGCATTTTTATTTTTCGGTGTGCTAAGTGTCCATCAAATGTTGGAGACTTAGCAGGTGCTCCTTAAACTGGACCATTATTTACTTATCTTGCTGAAGATGCATTCATAACCTTTCATTCCTTTGCCCAAGAGACTCTGGTACCTTGTTTTTTGATTGGATTTTTATTCGTGGTGTCTGTTCTGTACCACACTATACCTGGAGAGTTCTGGCATTTGGGGGGAGGGGGCACTTTTAATGATGAAAGCCCCACTCAGCCCTGTTCAGTGCCCGTGTTTGGAGTCTGTGGTCTGGAGTCAGTGTCCTGGGTTCTGGGCCCTGATTCCACTGAGGCTCCATCTTTGTGTTTGTTGGCGCCAATGCTTTCTGCTGCTTTGTGAGGCTAAAATTCCTTCTTCTACAGTCCGGCCTAGATTCTGTTTTATTTATTAAATTTCTGATGTTTGTGGTTTATTAGGGAAATTTTGCAACACACAAAAAAAGTAGAATGGTCGGATGTAACCAAGTACCTGTTAGTTACGGGCTCCAACCATTATCAGTATTTGGCTGTTAGAGTTCCCATATCCTGTGGAATTTCTCTGTAGTGTTTTAAAGAAAGTCTCAGACATTATGTCATTCTTCCTATAAAAAGTTCAGCATGAATGCATAATCCATTAGGATTTAAACATATGTAACGAACACACCCTCATCACACCTAGCAAATAAGCAATAAACATAAAAATGATCGGTCCTCTAAAATCCAACCATTAGGACAACTTTCCCAGCTGCTCCAGTGTGACGTCCTTCATGCTTGGTTGATTTAAATGAAGATCCACGGAGGAGTCACTTGTCACTTAACTTTTAGGGCTCTCTTACCTCTTTTACTCTGCAGGAGTCCTCTCCCTGTTCTGTTTTTGCTGTTGCTTAGCAACGATACCAACGAGGACAAAAGGGCTCCTTTGCAGAGGGTCTCTCATGAATAATTTGGCGGCCTCCCCTGTTCCCCTCATTCTCCAGGTTTCTTCGTGCTCTCTCATCTCATAAATGGCTAGGCATCCTCAGAGGCTCCGTGGGGTTCAGCACAAGATCGCTTCAGAGGGTGTGAGACTCGTCCTGACGACTCCCGTAGGAGACAGCTGGCATCCCGCTTTTAGTGATGACAGACTGGCCTCTGGGGCTAGGTCTCCTCTGTCCGACTCACCTGTGAGTGCGGCTCTCACCCGCCTTCCACCTGGGCTCAGGGAACAAAGCCCAGACCCACTGTTTCACCACAAGCTGAAAAACTGTGGTTTGCTGATTCTGCCGGGCCTCTTCACTTAGGAGCTGTATTTTGTTTTTCTACAAATACAGGCAACTACCTCATCAGATATTTGATAACCTAGAAATACAGACTTCATAGGAAAGTCATGACAAATACTTTATAAACTTTCAGAGTAATGACAGCCCCTTAGCCAAGATGACCAACTACAATTAGGACCCCACGGACGCCACTGGACCTGTTGTAATCAGCCACCTTCTTATTCCTTTCTGATGCCCAGGTTGCCCCTTGTTTGGCCAGTGCGATTCCTCGCAAGCTGATTCTAGTGTCGTTGTGACATGACTCTTGTCATCTTGGACTGCTTCCTTCTTTTCTAGCACAAAACCTTTTTCCAGGCTCCTCATATATTTCCTAATATCGGACTTGGATTTCTAAAAGGAGTGCTGGTGCCTTTGGCGGGAAATAGAGACCACACTTCGGGTGGTGAGTGCTCATTGTTCCTGGATCTCATCGATTCTAGACCTTTTCAGCAGAAGAACTAGAGAAAAATATTTTTAGATAAATATTGTATGTCTATTTTTGTATATATTTCCAATGGAAACTCATTATTTGATTTATATGTTTTTCTCTTGTGTTAAACATCTTTGCTCCTAAAGAGCACACTGCTTTGCTCCATTATGACATATGCCTATGTTAACAGCAAAACAACTTACTAGTACTACCAGAAGAGCTCCCCAGAAGCAGACCCTGAGGTAAGACATGTGTGAAAGTGATTCAATAGTCAGTGTTTTCAGGAAAGAAAAACGTGGAAATAGTGAGGAACCTGAGAAGTCAGCTGGGTATGAGGCCAAACAAGCATCTGATGCCAAGCCAAGGCTGGGTGAAGCTGACTTTGGACCTGTTTTGCAAGGTTGCAGGGCAATGGCCTGGGCCACACCTCCGAGTCGTCCAGTTAAAGGCCTCAGAGTATCTACCTGCTGTCAATTGTTGGCTACAAGCTACTTCAGGGAGCTTCTGACTTCCAGGACTGTGTGCTTTAGAGAGGCTGCCTGGGAGCAGCCCTCAGAGCCAGCCATGAGCAGGTGGCTGGTGGCAGAGAAAGAGAGCACAGGGAGCCTGTGCTTGCCAAATTGCGGGATATGGCAGATGGGGGCTGAGCGGTGACAGGGACTGCTACCCACTTCACTGCTCAGTCCCTTGTCTCCTCAGCAGGTCGGCTCCCATGACTCTTCAGGACTACGGGAGCACATGTCTCTGCTTTTGCTGCAACTGGGCCCAAGGACTTCATTGACGTTCACAATCCCCCTCCTTCCATCCATTCTAGCTCCCCTCACCTTTGGTGGGCCCTTCTGCTTCCTGGGTGGCCTGGTGGATGGGGCAACCCAACTGCTCACCTTTGGTGGTGGAAGCCATGCCCTTGTCTTATTGTGGTTGCTGAAATTACTCACTCATGGCTAAAAAGATCATGGGGATTCCTGCTCTCTAGACATCCTCCTCCCTGTCCCCTTTGGTTATCAGCAACTGACCTTCCCGTGATGGCCAAACTTCTCATTATTCCTGCCGGTGTAGTAACTTCTTTATTTTCTTCCTGGCCAACTAATAAGAGGATCCCAATATGGCAAGGCAGCACGCATAATTTAGGGTGACTGGAAACCTATGTCCCCTCCTGGAAGCATCCCATTTCTTTGGGAACTAGGTCTTCAACATGCACTGGGAATAAAGTTATTGGGAAGGGAAGAACAAATTCCCACTCGGACGATGGAAAGAGAGCCCACAGCAGTGTGGAGGGGCCTTGGGTTGGGAGACTGTTCTACTGTGTCAACATGTTGTAGTGTGTGCAATGATCGCTGAGCCCTGTGAAGAAGAGCCTATTTGCTGGCATCTGCAATGTCCATAACTCAGACACTCTGGGGGCTCCCAGTGTGGTGTCATTTGAGGCTCTGTGGGCAAGGAAATCACTCATTTCCAGAATATGTGCCTATCTCAACAGATAAATCCCTGCTCTTTTGGGGGAGGAAGATGTCATTGTCAATATCTTGAGAAATGGTAGTACATAGAATGCTAAGTGTAAGTCTCTAACTTTGATAGATTTGTCATTTGGTGGTGGCAGAGGCTACGGCAGTTTAGGGGAGAGAGAACCTAGGTGTTTGGATCTATTCACAGCCTCCCTCTCTGCCACCAACACAAATCTCTTCAGCAGCCCAGTCAGCAAGTACGCATGTGGTTGAGGACAGACGGTGGCTATGTCCACTCTGTAGTCATCCTGTTCCTCTGGTTGTTCAGTGCTTTTTCTGCAGAGGATGCTCACTGGTACAAAGTTACCTGTGATATTAAGACTCTGCAACACAGCGCCCACTCCCTTGACTTCATCCACACATGTCTCCCCCAGATCTCCTTGTCAATGACTGTCAGTTTCCCCTTCCAGATCCCTGACATACCAGCAAACCACTTGTCAATTTCCAGGAGTTTAGATGCATCCTAACTTCATGCCACTTATCTCTACATAAAATCAAAGAGAGAATAAATTGCAGCAACTAAGTCTATACTCAAGGAGAAGAATTTCCCTTTCTGTCTTTCACGCCTTCCCCTCCCTGGAGGGCAGCCATGGTGTAGAGCTTTTTATCTGAGTTTGCACCAATATATTGGGCTAACATATGTGTGAACCTAGGACCTATGTTCCTCCCTTCTTAGTGGGTCCCAGGCACCTGTCATGGAGAAGCATTGACACCATGATGGTAGATGGCATGGAGGTCTGAGCTACCTGTTCATGAAACATTTGGGCCTTGTAAGGAGCTGGCATCTTGAACCTGGATGCTCTGCTCTTATTTGGAACATTTTTGTTTATTTGCTCCAGTGACCATGACAACCACTTAAAATGTAACTAGATTTCAAATCTTAACTTGGAGAAAATGCGATTTATCTCTTATCCTGGTCTTTTTATTTTGGTTCTTTGCTGTCTTCTACCTTTATGAAGATGACCAGTCTGCCTTGTCTTCTTTCAGATCCAGATTCCTATATAAAAGCTTTTGCTCAGGCTCAATTCCTTAGACCTTCCCTCTTCAGCCAGATTCTCATTTTTCTTTTGGTGCTAATTAATAAGGATCCAGATTGCGGACCTCCCTCCTAAAAGAAGACTAGGGCCAAAACCTATTTGTTGGTCATTGCACTGCAAGGTTGACTTTTTATTGTGCTCATTTAGTTGTGGCTTCTGTTTATTGTATCTGTTCACAGTGATAAGAGTCCAGCTGAAGTGAGTCTGGAAGAAAAGGAAAGGACAGAAAAGATGGAGACTGATGTGGGTCAAAAGTCAGAAAGGAGCAGCTGGGTCAAGCCCAGTTCTGGAGGCCACAGTGACTGGCCCACAGAACAATCAAAACCCTTCTGTACTTCTCTTCTGTTCTGTTCTCCTGTCCCTCTCAGGCCAAGAGCAACTGTGTTCCATTTAATCCTGGTTGATACCAGGCAGATGATTGGCCTCCATCTGAAGTCACTCTTGGGGTCAAGAAAAGACAGTATATAGAAAAACTTACATCTAGAGATTATATGTGACCCACACCGGCCTCTGCGGGGCCCAGGCACACAGCAGGCCTGGTCCGCCCCTTTCCCGAAGGGGAAGACAATCGCCAGAGCCTAGCCTCTGTGCAGGCCTTCCCTTCGGACCAGTGGACTACAGAGAGCCAAGATCCAGCCCAGACCACCTACACCAGCCCACGCAGGATCCAGGCTCTCAGTAGATCCGGTTCACCCCTCCCCCCGTGGGGCAGACACCTCCAGAGCCCAGCCTTTGGCACAGAACCACCCCTTCGGACCAGCAGACTACCTCGGAGGTCAAGCCCAGTAGCCCAGATCCACCCACAGCAGCCCGTGCTCAACCCAGGCACACAGTAGGCACAGGCCCAGGGGGGGCAGACCCTGGACAGAGCCTAGCCTCTAGTGCAGGACCTCCCCTTCCTACCAGCAGACTACTGTGGGAGGTCAAGCTCTGTGGCCCAGATCCACCCACTCCAACTTACACAGGACCAGACCCAGGATGCAGTAGCGTCCACTGAGGGACACCAGCAGGGTCTGGAAGCCCAACATCAAGATGAGGTACAGACAATCTGCACAGGTACTACAAGAATAGAGGGAGGAAACTGTACTATCCCAGATCCACACTGCAAGGAAGGAAGACACAGAGAGAGCATGAAAACACAAGGGAGGAAAGTGCCCCAAACAAACCAGGACCCTATAATAACAGAACTCACGGACAGCGCAGTTGATGAAATGTCAGGAGCAGGTCAGAAGGTTCATAATTAAAATGATCTGTGAATTAAAGAAAGACCTAAATGAGCAAATACAGGCAAAATTTGATCACTCCAACAATGAGATGAGAGAGCAAACACATGTAGCAAAAGATTGCTTCAAAGTACAAATTCTCACTCAGATGATGGAAAGAAAGTCCAAAGTAGTGTGGAGGGGCCACACTACTTTGACAAAACAGTAAGAAACCTTTGAAATGAAGGATACAATAAATCAAATTAAAAAAAAAAACTCATTAGAAAGCATAACCAACAGACCAGATCACTTGGAAAAAAGAACATAGACAATGAAGACAAAACATACAATCTGGAAAATAAAGTTGATCACATAGTGAAGAGAGTAAGAAACCATGAGCAGAACATCCAAGAATTATGGGACAGCATCAGAAGACCTAATATAAGAGTCATTGGGATAGAAGAAGGCACAGAGTTTCAAACCAAAGGAATGCACAATCTCTTCGATGAAATAATATCAGACAATTTCCCAAACATGAAGAACAAATTGCAAAACCAAATACAAGAGGTGTACAGGACCCCAAATGTACAAAATTACAACAGATCCACACCAAGGCACATGATAATGACAATGCCTGGCATACAGAGTAAGGATAGAATCTTAAAAGCCACAAGAGGGGAATCAGATCACTTATAGGGGGAGACCAATTTGTATGTATCTCAGCAGAATTTTCAACCCAGACCCTCAGAGCCAGGAGATTGTGGAATACATATATCAAGCTCTGAAAGAAAATGGTGCCAACCAAGAATCATATCCGGCAAAACTAAGCTTTAGATTTGATGATGAAACGGAAACCTTCCATGATAAACAAAAGTTAAAAGAATTTACAACTAGAAAGGCTGCACTACAGAACATCCTCAGCAAAGTATTCCAAGAAGAGGAAATGAAAAACAATGATGAAAATCAGCAGGGGAGGGATTACACTAAAGGAAAATCTAATCAGAGGAGAAAGCAAGTCACGTTAAATATAAAAAATAAACAAAAATGGCTGGGGATACAAATCATGTCTCAATAATAACCCTGAGTGTTAATGGCCTAAACTCACCAATCAAAAGCATAGACTAGCAGATTGGATTTAAAAAAGACCCAACAATATGATGCCTCCAAGAGACTCATCTCATAGAAAAGGACATCCACAGACTGAAGGTGAAGGGTTGGAAAAAATTATACCACCTACATGGACTGTGGAAGCAAGCAGGGGTTTCCATCTTCATATCAAATAAAGTAGACTTCAAATTAAAGTCAATCAAAAAGGATAAAGAAGGACACTACATACTGCTCAAGGGAACCATACACCAACAAGACTTAACAGTTATAAATATATATTCCCCAAACAATGGAGCAGCCATGTTCATTAAACAAACCCTTCTCAAGTTCAAGAATCAAGTAGGCCACAATACAATAATTTTGGAATTTGGGGTGACTTTAACACACCTCTTTCATCACTAAATAGATCTTCCAAACAAAAGCTGAACAAAGAAACTATAGAACTCAATAATACAACCAATAACTTAGACTTAACTGACATATATAGACTATTCCAACCTTCAATGAGAGAATATACTTTCTTCTCAGTAGCACATGAATCCTTCTCTAAAATAGACCATATACTATGCCACAAAGCAACTCTTAGCAAATATAAAAAAGTGGAGATACTACACTGCATTATATCAGATCATAATGGAATGAAATCAATGATAAAATAAGAAATAAAATTCACTCCAATACCTGGAGACTAAATAATATTCTACTGAATGAACAATGAATTACAGAAGACATCAAGGAGGAAATTAAAAAGTTTTTAGAGGTGAGGAGAACACAGATACAACATATTGCAATCTCTAGGACAGTATGAAAGCAGTTCTAAGAGGAAAGTTCATTGCATGGAGTTCATTTCTTAAAAGAAGAAAGTCAACAAATAAATGACTAAATACTATATCTCAAAGCCCTAGAAAAAGAAGAACAAATCAACACCAAAAGCAGCAGAGGACAGGAAATAATTAAAATTAGAGCTGAAATCAATGAAATTGAAACAAAACAAACAATTGAAAAAATGGACAGAACAAAAAGTTCGTTCTTTGAAAAAATAAATAAAATTGACAGACCCTTAGCCATGCTGATGAAGAGAAAGAGAAAACTCAAGTCACTAACATATGTGATGAAAAAGGTAATATCACAACAGACACTACAGAAATACAGAAGATAATTTAAAATTATTTTGAAAATTTGTACTCCAATAAAATGGAAAATATTGAAGGTATCAACAAATTTTTAGAGTCATATAATTTGCCCAGATTGAATCAGGATGATATACAGAATTTAAACAGATTAATTTCAAATGATGAAATAGCACACACCATCAGAAGCCTACCAACCAAGAAAAGACCAGGACTGTATGGATACACAGCCAAGTTCTACAAGACCTTTAAAGAAGAACCAATACCAATACTCTCCAATTTATTTCAGGAAACAGAAAAAGAGGCAGCATTTCCAAACTCATTCTATGAGGCCAATATCACTCTGATTCCAAAACCAGACAAAGACATGTCAAAAAAAGAAAACTTCAGACCAATATCTCTATGAACATAGATGCAAAATTTTGCAATAAAATTCTGGCAAATAGAATTCAAAAACATATGAAAAAGATCATGTACCACGATCAAGTGGAATTCATCCCAGGGATGCAAGGTCGGTTCAACATACGGAAATGAATAAATGGAATTCATCACATCAATAGACTTAAAGATAAGAATCATATGATCCTCTCAATAGATGCAGAAAAAGAATTTGACAAAATATAGCACCCCTTCATGTTCAAAACACTAGAAAAACTAGGGATAACAGGAACATATCTCAACATCATAAAGGCTATCTACACTAAGCCCCAGGCCAACATCATTCTAAGTGGAGAAAAACTGAAGGCATTCCCTCTAATAACTGGAACACGACAGGGATGCCCTCTTTCACCACTTCTGTTTAACATAGTTCTTGAAATACTGGCCAGAGCAATTAGACAGATGAAAGAAATTAAAGGGATACACATAGGAAAAGAAGAACTCAAATTGGCACTATTTGCTGATGATATGATTCTATACCTAGAAGACCCTAAAAGTTCCACCAGAAAATTTTTAGAAATAATAAATAAATTCAGAAAATTAGCAGGATATAAAATCAATACCCATAAATCAAAGACATTTCTGTATATCAGTGACAAATCCTCAGAAAAGAAATGAGGAAAACTACTCCGTTTACAATAGCCTCAATAAAATAAAATAAAATACTTGGGAATCAACAAAAGAGGGGAAAGATCTATATAATCCATATAATGAAAATTACAGAACCCTAAAAAAAGAAATCAAAGAAGACCTTAGAAGATGGAAAGATCTACCTTGCTCTTGAATAGGCAGAATTAATATAAAAAATGACCATACAACCAAAAGCACTATCCAGATATAATGCAATTCCAATCAAAATTCCAATGACATTCTTCATAGAAATAGAAAAAGTAATCATGAAATTCATCTGGAAAAGTAAGACACTCAGAATAGCTAAAGCAATCCTTAGCAGAAAGAGTGAAGCAGGTGGCATCACTATACCAGGCCTCAAACTATACTACAGAGCAATAGTAACAAAAACAGCATGGTACTGGCACCAAAACAGACTGGTAGACCAATGACACAGAATAGAGGACACAGAGACTAACCCACAAAACTACAATTATCTTATATTAGACAAAGGTGCCAAGAATATACACTGGAGAAAAGATAGCATCTTCAACAAAAGATGCTGGGAAACTGGGAATCCATATGCAACAAAATGAAATTAAACCCCTATCTCTCACCATGCACAAATCTCAACTCAAAATGGACCAAGGACTTAGGAATACAACCAGAGACCCTGCGTCTAATAGAAGAAAAAGTAGGCCTTAATCTCCATCATGTGGAATTTGGCCCCAACTTCCTTAATAAGACTCCTGAGGCACAAGAATTAAAATCAAGAATTCAATACATGTGATGGATTCAAATTAAATGGGATGGATTCAATCTGTGGGGTGAATAGAGAGCCTACATCTTGGGAGTAAATCTTTACCCCTTACACATCAGATGGAGCACTAATCTCTAAGGTATATAAAGAACTAAAAATGCTAAACAACCCAATCAATAAATGGGCCAAGGACCTGAAGAGACACTTCTCAGAAGATGATATACAATCAATCAACAAATATATGAAAAAATATTCATCATCATTAGCAATCAGAGAAATGCAAATTAAAACCACTCTAAGATTTCATCTCCAGTCAGAATGGCAGCTATTATGAAGACAAACAACAATAAGTGTGGGCGAGGATGTGGGGAGAAAGGCACATTCATACGTTGCTGGTGGGACTGCAAATTGGTGCAGCCAATATGGAAAGCAATGTAGATATTTCTTGGAAAATTGGGAATGGAACCACCATTTGACCCAGCTATCCCCCTCCTCGGTCTGTACCCAAAGGACTTAAAAACAACATATTACAGGGACACAGCCACATCAATGTATATAGCAACACATTCACAACAGCTAAACTGTGGAGCCAACCTCGATGCCCTTCAGTAGATGAATGGTTAAAAAAAATGTGGCATATATACACAATGGAATATTACTCAGCAATAAAAGAGAATAAAACCATGGTATTTGCAGGTAAATGGAGTTAGAGAAGATGATGCTAAGTGAAGTTAGCCAATCCGAAAAAACCAAATGCTGAATGTTTTCTTTGATATAAGGAGTCTGATTCATAGTGGGATAGGGAGCAGGAGCATGGGAGGAATAGACGAACTCTAGATAGGGCAGAGGGGTTGGAAGGGAAGGAAGGGGCAGGGGGTTATTAATGATGGTGGAATGTGATGATCATTATTAGCCAAAGTACAGGTACAAAGACATGAATTTATATACAAACAGAGATATGAAAAATTGTGCTCTATATGTGTAATAAGAATTGTAATGCATTCCACTGTCATATATAAGTAAAAAAGAAAGAAGTTCCATGTTACTTCTACTCACCTTTTGTTGATCAAAGCAAGTAGTCACATGATCTGGATGAACATTAGTAGTGACAGAGTACAGTACTTCCTTTAAGGAAAGCAGCATGTATCTGTGAACAATGAGATATTCAGCCACACATGGAAAGAAATATAGAAAAACTCAGACCTGTCCAACTATGTTGAACCAGCATACCATTTGTGAATTGGGAACAATGGAATTCTGTTTTAGCCAGAAATCTGTTTTACAGTTCCAGAAATCAGCAGCACCATAATCAGCTACTTAATTCACTTTCACTGAGTCTTGTTTTCAAGGACTCTGCTTTGGGGACGTTTTTGCCACCTCCCCCTTTTCCTCATTTCTGCCTGGCCTTTATAAGTAGTTTATTGGTTTATTCTTAGGGTTCTATCCTTCTTAATTTCTCCAATTCTTCCTTATATTTGGTTAGCTGAGTCTCTGGGGAAGGACATTCAATTCTTTTGGGCTCTCTTGACTCTTGCTTATGCTGGATCATCCCAGATGTATTGTTTAACTTCAGATTGTGAGATAATGCTTTATGTTTACCTCCAGGAACCTTGCCAGTGGTGGAGGGATTATTCCTCCAGAGAGATTTTGTGTTTGCTTCTGCTAAGTAACACAAAACTGAGACCACTTTTCGGTATACAACATAGCTTGAATCTTTCTGGGAAACAAAAAGAGCATACATTTTAATCTAAAACTACACTATTCACAGGTCAACAGTTAATTTTATAGGAAGGGTTCAGTTTTTTTTAATCACCTAGCTTTTGAGGCAAGAGAAAATTTCATCTCCTTGAGTCAGTAGACAGATTTCTAGTTTACATATCATGGTAGGTCCTTGCTTTCACAGGAAAGAACACTCTCCTGTAAAACTTTAAAGTTTATGTCAGTAAAAAAATAATTGTGTTATAGGCACTCCCAAATTAGGTTGGAAAATGTAATTGGAGAAAACAACTCTGTAGCTGGCATCAAACTATAGAATTAGGCTCCTGCCTGAGAGGTCCCACATTGGTGACTTGGGCTGACAGTGCAGAATATTAGCTTTTGTGGAATCTGTGTTAGGCCTTGGCTTCTGCAGTGTAGAAGGGCCTCAGAAGTAAATGATTTTGATGAACTTCAGACAAAAATGACAAGAAAACAGGAGGGAAGCCTTGCAGAAGATCAGAGCTGCTCTTCTACTAGCTCAGCTCATTCTCAGGAAGCCCAGCTTGATTTAGAGGTGGATGGGGAAGAGTTCAGGAATGCCAGGGACCCCCTGGATTTTTCCATGGAACAGCCAGCCATGCTCTAATAGATCCATTTTACTGTTTCTCAGCTTCCAGTTTACCCTTTGTCTGCTCTGTGAAAATGAACCTGGGTGCTTTAAAATTTTATCTTACCCAGCCAGCTTACCAGTTTTATCTAGAAGGCATTGGAGAGACATTGGGGGAGGTGTGCTTCCTGGGATTAGAGTACTCTCTGGGTGGACTTCAGGGAGAAGGGACCCTTAGGAGTAGGTGTGCAAACTATGGAGCCAACATATAGGTGCACACAGTCTGAATTTCAAGAGGCAATAAAACATTTAATCAAATTGAAGATTCCAGCTACACTCCAGTTTTCTGGAAGTACTAATATTTTGATCCTTCCTTTTTAAGGGAGTCCATGTCAGTGTGTGTTATCTTTTTCCCCCTTAATGCTCATCTGCTCTGGGAGGAAGATCTAGATCATGATGACAGAGTAGATCTTGCAGCCAAGTCCTGACCTGAATATTGGGCATTTTAAATTCTTGTAAACCTTAAACAGTGACCCCCCCCCATAAATTCTAAATAATGCCAAATCTAGGGCATTATTCAGTTGATACAGTTTCTCCTGTTTACCAGTTGACCGTGGTTGACCGAATTGTTGAGTTCAGATACAAATTACTTGAAATGACAAGATGTTCACATTCCTACGTCAACCTCTTTTCACACAGAGCCGAGTCCAGACTTCAGCGAAGCTCTCAGAGGACATCATCAGACCAAGAGACGCCCGGGCTTTGGGCCTCAAGAGCCAGCAGCCCAACCCAAGGAGGAAGAAAACCAGCCTCGACGCTCGCATGCCCAACTTGCGGAAAGTCCACAGCTCCAGGCTCTCCCGGCTCAGAAGATTGACACAGCGGGACAACCCAGAAAAAGGAGCTGTTGGCCCATGGGGCCCACCTGTAGCAACACCCAAGGTGGAACTGGGGTTATATTTGGAGGCCTTCTCTACATCGTTTTCCTTGGAGTTTCAATGAAACCGTGGCGCAAAGCTCCCTCAGAGCGTACTGCTAGGTGAACCACTAAGACTAGTCACAGTACATTAGATGTAAACGTGAGCTTGTCCGACCCAGCAAGCATACTTCCTGCATGCCACACAGGCCCCCAAACCCGGTAAGTGATCAGCGTGCAGCCCATTAGAAATTGTAGGTGGCTCTGAAAAGAGCCTTTGGATTGTGGCGTTCATCTGGCAGCTGGTCAAGCTCGCTTGGCGCTGGTGTACTTGGTGGTGACCTTGGTGTCCTCGGGCCCCGAGTGCTTGGCCAGCTCAGGAGGCAGCAGCAGGCGCATGGCCGTCTGGATCTCCCGGGACGTGATGGTCGGGCGCTTGTTGCAGTGCGCCAGGCGCCAGGCCTCGCCCGGGATGCGCTCGAAGATGTCCTTGACGAACGTATTCACGGAGCCCCCTGCCTCAGAAGAGACACCTGCATCTGAGTGACCCTGCTTCGGCACCTCGTAGTTGTAACCAGCACTCTTGGTGGCATCTCTTGCGCTTTCCCCACCGCCCTCCTTCTTCTGACTTCTAGAAGCAGCTTTCTTACAGCCCTTTTTAGAAGTGGCGGCGCTCCTCGGAGCAAGCCCCGGCATGGCTAGAGCTCGGTGGCAAAGCAAATTGGAAGAGAGCAGCACCCACTCGTGAGAGCGGTATTTATAGGCACAGAGCTCAAATGGCGTCCTCTGTATCTGCCGTGTGATTGGATATTGCCATGTATGTAAATAAGGAGACCCCTTTCAGTTCTCTGATTGGTTAAACATCAGGCAGCAGTCAGAACCCGCACAAGCCACCCCCCCCCGACTATAAATAGGCTGGGAGCCCGTCTTAACGGAAGCCGTTTCTGTTATAACAGATTGCTCCTGAGTTTTGCGGTGATGCGGAATGCAGGTGACCGGCCCTGTTCTCCATGATCGTGTTGGCCCCGTGGTGGCTTTGCTGGCCCTCACAAGTGAAGCTCTGCTGGAGGCATGGGTGCACAGGTGCACCTGACAGCCAGACCCTGGAGCTGTCCTGCAACGTGGTGTGAAAGGATGCTGAGCCCAAGGGGAGGATGGGGCGACCATATATAATTCTGGGGGTGTCCTGCCCAACCTTGGAGTTGGGCTGCTGTCCACATGTTTGGCAGCTGCCACAACGAAGTTCAGTGTGGTTTAACACCACAAGCTGCCAAGCTGGCAGGCCCGGGGAGTGACAGGAACACCCAGAAGGAAAATAAACTCAAAGTCTAAACCGATGTACATCTCACTCAATTTCCCAGTCATAATTTCAGTCTAACTCTATCCCTTTCTTTTTCTCCTATTATCTCTCTCCCTCCCTCCCTTTGGTACTAGGGATGGGACCCAGAGCTTCCCACATGCAAGGGAAGTACTGTATCACTGAGCCACACCCAGACCTTTTGTGTGTTGAGATATAATTTGTCTAAATTATGCACTGGCTAAATTGCTGAGAGTGGCTTTGAACTTGAGACTCTCCTGTCTCAGCCATTGGAATTACAGACATGTTCCAATGTTCCCAGTTGGGATTTTTAGCATTGAGTGGCTAATAGTCCTGAGTAATTGTTAAAGAAAGCTGTTCTTTACTATTGAAATGGCATGAGGATTTTGAAATATAACCTACATACCAAGTAATAAACCCAAAGGGATAGAGTTGGTTAGACTGAATGATTGGATTCTGGTACTAATACCTTAATCTACCCCCAAGTCCTCAGACAATATTTCACATTTTCACTTTTTTCTTAGGACCTGGGTAGGTTGGCACAACCATGTCCTGTCCTATTGCTGGGCTGACTTCATTCCTTAAGTAGGCACAGGAACAGTTCCACCCACAATGGGAAGTCCACTTTGGACTCCACAGAGCACTACACACATCTCCAGCTGCCCCAGCCACAGAGACAAGTTCTTCGAAGTTTTAATTTGTAATACTTGTAGTCAATTGAGTCAGATGTTACTGTTCTTTCTAATCCTATCCTAAACCGAGGTCTTTATCAGAAATTGAGTGAGATGTACATCGGTTTAGACTTTGAGTTTATTTTCCTTCTGGGTGTTCCTGTCACTCCCCGGGCCTGCCAGCTTGGCAGCTTGTGGTGTTAAACCACACTGAACTTCGTTGTGGCAGCTGCCAAACATGTGGACAGCAGCCCAACTCCAAGGTTGGGCAGGACACCCCCAGAATTATATATGGTCGCCCCATCCTCCCCTTGGGCTCAGCATCCTTTCACACCACGTTGCAGGACAGCTCCAGGGTCTGGCTGTCAGGTGCACCTGTGCGCCCATGCCTCCAGCAGAGCTTCACTTGTGAGGGCCAGCAAAGCCACCACGGGGCCAACACGATCATGGAGAACAGGGCCGGTCACTTGCATTCCGCATCACCGCAAAACTCAGGAGCAATCTGTTATAACAGAAACGGCTTCCGTTAAGACGGGCTCCCAGCCTATTTATAGTCGGGGGGGTGGCTTGTGCGGGTTCTGACTGCTGCCTGATGTTTAACCAATCAGAGAACTGAAAGGGGTCTCCTTATTTACATACATGGCAATATCCAATCACACGGCAGATACAGAGGACGCCATTTGAGCTCTGTGCCTATAAATACCGCTCTCACGAGTGGGTGCTGCTCTCTTCCAATTTGCTTTGCCACCGAGCTCTAGCCATGCCGGGGCTTGCTCCGAGGAGCGCCGCCACTTCTAAAAAGGGCTGTAAGAAAGCTGCTTCTAGAAGTCAGAAGAAGGAGGGCGGTGGGGAAAGCGCAAGAGATGCCACCAAGAGTGCTGGTTACAACTACGAGGTGCCGAAGCAGGGTCACTCAGATGCAGGTGTCTCTTCTGAGGCAGGGGGCTCCGTGAATACGTTCGTCAAGGACATCTTCGAGCGCATCCCGGGCGAGGCCTGGCGCCTGGCGCACTGCAACAAGCGCCCGACCATCACGTCCCGGGAGATCCAGACGGCCATGCGCCTGCTGCTGCCTCCTGAGCTGGCCAAGCACTCGGGGCCCGAGGACACCAAGGTCACCACCAAGTACACCAGCGCCAAGCGAGCTTGACCAGCTGCCAGATGAACGCCACAATCCAAAGGCTCTTTTCAGAGCCACCTACAATTTCTAATGGGCTGCACGCTGATCACTTACCGGGTTTGGGGGCCTGTGTGGCATGCAGGAAGTATGCTTGCTGGGTCGGACAAGCTCACGTTTACATCTAATGTACTGTGACTAGTCTTAGTGGTTCACCTAGCAGTACGCTCTGAGGGAGCTTTGCGCCACGGTTTCATTGAAACTCCAAGGAAAACGATGTAGAGAAGGCCTCCAAATATAACCCCAGTTCCACCTTGGGTGTTGCTACAGGTGGGCCCCATGGGCCAACAGCTCCTTTTTCTGGGTTGTCCCGCTGTGTCAATCTTCTGAGCCGGGAGAGCCTGGAGCTGTGGACTTTCCGCAAGTTGGGCATGCGAGCGTCGAGGCTGGTTTTCTTCCTCCTTGGGTTGGGCTGCTGGCTCTTGAGGCCCAAAGCCCGGGCGTCTCTTGGTCTGATGATGTCCTCTGAGAGCTTCGCTGAAGTCTGGACTCGGCTCTGTGTGAAAAGAGGTTGACGTAGGAATGTGAACATCTTGTCATTTCAAGTAATTTGTATCTGAACTCAACAATTCGGTCAACCACGGTCAACTGGTAAACAGGAGAAACTGTATCAACTGAATAATGCCCTAGATTTGGCATTATTTAGAATTTATGGGGGGGGGGTCACTGTTTAAGGTTTACAAGAACTTAAAATGCCCAATATTCAGGTCAGGACTTGGCTGCAAGATCTACTCTGTCATCATGATCTAGATCTTCCTCCCAGAGCAGATGAGCATTAAGGGGGAAAAAGATAACACACACTGACATGGACTCCCTTAAAAAGGAAGGATCAAAATATTAGTACTTCCAGAAAACTGGAGTGTAGCTGGAATCTTCAATTTGATTAAATGTTTTATTGCCTCTTGAAATTCAGACTGTGTTTTTCCACCATTTTTGAAAACCTTAGTTGATGTTAAATGTACAATATATTCATAGAAAAAAATGCCCTGAGAAACAGCTCCAGCAGGAGTACTGGAGTAACCATCAAGGAGGGGAGATGGAGTATCTGAATTCACATTGTATAAAAGAGGAGCATCATCTATAATCAAGTGCCCAGGTGCCACAATAAAACCCTGACAAACAATACATCTGCATACCTGTCACATCCATGTCACATCAAGAATTGAAATGTAATTTTTTTATTCTGTTTCTTTCAATCAGCAACATGGATTTATAATTCACTTATATGATGAGTAATTGCTTATTTTTATTGATTAAATATACTATGTTTTGTTTTTCAATTCACAACCCCCCAGCCCCTCACTCCCATTGCTGGGGATGGAAACCAGGGCCTCAGGCTTGCCAGACAAGCACTCTACAGACTTACAACCCTAGCCCTCCATTTAGTTATTGAAGAGATCTTTTAGCTACTATAAGTTATATTTATTTATATGCAGAATTTTGAGAATGTGTTTACAAGTTAGCTAGGTAAACACTAAAGACGTGATTTCTGGGTCATATGGTCAATGTATAGCTGTGTGAGAAACTGCCAAACTGTCTTCCAAAGTTGCTGCACCCTTCTACATTCCCCCTAGCAAGGAATGTGGGTCCTTCTTGCATCATATCTTTGTTGCAATTTTTAAACGTGTTACAGATTTTTGTCATTCTGTTAGGTGTACAAATGTATCTCATTGTTTTTATTTCCTTAATTTAAAAAAATGATGTTGAGCTTCGTTTTACATTCTTATTTGTTAAGATGTCCTTCTGAATCCTTTGCACTTAACTGTGTGGTTACTTTATTATTGTTGAGTATTTATATATTGGATACATGTCCTTTGTTAGATATATGATTTTCAATTTTTTTTAGTTGCTGATGGACTTTTATTTTATTCATTCATTCATTTATATGTGGTGCTGAGAATTGAACCTAGTGCCTCATACATGCAAGGCAAGTGCTCTACCACTGAGCCACATTCTGTGTCCAGTCCTCAGTTTCTTAACACTTTAAACTGAGTGTATATTTTTAATTTCAAAAGGTCCAATAGAAATATAAAGCAAACCAGAAATACTGGCCATATATATAACTTTAAACTTTCCAGTAGCCAAAAAGAAACAAAAAAGAAACAGATGTAATTAATTTTAATCAAATAGTTTTTTATATTCCAAAAGTTATAATTTCAACATGTAATCAAGATAAAAATTATAATTTACATTTTTAAAATTAAGTCTTTGAAATCTATTATTTTATAGTTAAGGCACATCTCAACTGAGATTAGCACATTCCAAGTGCACAATAAACACAAATTTGTAGCTTAAAACAATTGAAATATATTCTTTCACTGTTATAAAAGCCAAAAGTTAAAAAAAAAAATGTCAACAGAGTTTGTTTCAGCTGGAGACTGTCCAGGAAGACCCTTTGCCATGCTTCCTTCCTCACTCTGGTGGCGACTGGGGATCCTTAGCTTCCTGTGGCTTATTGTTACATTCTACAATTTCTGTTTGCCACGCCCCACTATGTAACTATCTTCTTGGTATCTTTGTGTCAAGTGTTCTCCTTTGATGGGTAAAGATACCCATCATTGGATTTAGGACTTTCTCCAAATTTCAGTGTGACCTCATCTCACATTTCAGTGTGATCTCATCTCATATTTTAGAGTAAATTACAGAAAATGCAAAGCCTTCCTTGGTCTCCTAATATAAAGAATTCTGCTCTAAATTTTCTGTATCATATTTCCTTCATCCATAAATGCCTTTTTACATTTGATAAAGTCTACCTTTCACTATACAAGAAAGTAAACCCCATGATACTAAGGAACTCCTTTATATTTTTTTTTACACACACACATATAACATTCAATGAGCAAATGTTTAAAGAATGGAGGAAAAGGAAACACAATTTTTAAAAACCTTTTTGGAAAAGGGAAGCCCCCCACTGCAGTCAGTTTTCTACAAGTAACTCCACACTGAAGGGCCAGCAGCACTACCTTCACAGTGGGACAATGAAGACTTGATTAAGGTGGTTTGGTCCCCTCTGGTCCCTCTCCTTGGGGTTTCCCTTGTCCAGTATAACTGATGGTCTCATGTAAGATGAGACCAGGAAGTTTCCCTTAGAGGGTGATATTTCTCTTTTTCTGAGTTCAAAGGCATTATAGTGATTTTGTGGAAATTTCAGACTTCATACTTCTAAATAGGCACTTTTCCCAGCCCTCAGCTGATTGGTACCAATTATGTTCTTTGAAGTGACAATGCAAAAATCACAGTCTACAGATAGGTAAATAAAGCCACAATTGTTCCTGCTTCTAGAGCAAATCCCCAAATAACATGCTTCCTGTCTTTGCATAAACCAAACAACATAAATCACTGACAAACTTTAAAAGTGGTGACACAATTGTCACCAATCATGATTTGTATGCTATTTGTGTATGCGATTGAAGAGCTAGCAGTGAAGTTTCTAGTTTATGTGATTACTATTGAAAATCATGATAAATGAAATTTGAACTGGGTTGTTTAGCAACTGGTGTTATTGAGCTAAACACTGGTAACTGAAATTCATTTCTATCAACACCATGCAGTGTAAGGACTGCCTCTGTAAAGTAAGCATACACTTAAGAAGTTAGGGAAATAAAAAAGAAAAATGAACCAGCAAAGCAGAAAGAATAAATAGTGAGAAAAGTAAAAACAATAGTTATGAGAAAAAAAGTGAAACTTAATAAATGCAAAGCTACAAGAAATACATTTTTTAAATGAAATAAAGGAACCAGTCATCATGGCACATAATCCCAGAGACTCAGGAGGATGAGGCAGTAGAATCTCAAGCTCAAGGCCAGCCTCAGCATCTTAGTAAGACCCTGTTTCAAAATAAAAAAAAATAAAAGAGGCTGGGGATAAGACTCAGTGGTAAAGCATCCCTGGGTTCAATCCCCGGTACCAATAAATAAATAACAAATAAAATAAATTAAATAAAGGGTGAATCGTTACTTATTGTGGTTTGTGTAAATGAGAAAGCACATACAAAATAAGGTAATGCAAGAGTTGTGCTACAGAAAACACAGTGGTGACAACAATCAATTGTGAAGAATTTGCTTATGTCTAAGGGACTATTTTTAGATGATTTTTCTGAAAAAAAAACTAATTTATCAAAGTTTATTCCATATTGTTAGCATATTGAAACAATAATTTCATATAATGCTAAGTTAGCCAATCCCAAAAAACCAAATGCTGAATGTTTTCCCTGATAAAAGAAGTCAGATTCATAATGGAGAATGTGGGGGGAGCGTGGCAGGATTAGATGAACTCTAGACAGGGCAAAGGGGAGGGAGAGGAAAGGAGGAGGCATGGGGGTAGAAAAGATGGTGGAATGAGATGGACATCATTACCCTAAGTACAGCTATGAAGACATGAATGGTGTGACTATACTTTGTATGCAACCAGAGATATGAAAAATTGTGTTCTATAAGTGTAATATGAATTTTAATGCATTCTTCTGTTATATATAACAAATCAGAATAAAGACAAAACAAAACAAACAACAACAAAAAAAATGGGCTGGAGTTGTAGCTCAGTGGTAGAACGCATGTCTCGCATGCATGAGGCACTGGGTTCAATCCTCAGCACCACATAAAAATAAATAAATAAAGATATTGTATCCATCTACAACTAAAAAAATATTTTAAAAAAACTAAGAACTCTCACACACACAAAAAAGGGCATCGAATACCAATTCATTCAAAATGGAATTTTACCAAAGTTTTTAAGAGAATTCCAATACTATTCAAACAACTCCAAAGTATAAATAAGACAACAATCTTCCATATTGGAATAAAATTTTACTGCAAAAGCTGAATATATTGCTCACAAAAAAAGAAAAACAGAGAATACCTCTGTTACAGTGGTGAAATAAAAATTATGAATAATACATTGCAAACATTTGGCATAACATTAAATGTATTAAATATGATGTCTAAGCAGAGGTTTTTAGCAGGAATGCAAGGATAACTCAATTTAGGAAGTGTATTAAAATAACTCACCATCATATACCTAAAAATGAAAATCTATGATCATTTCCAGAGATACTGAAAAGGCATTTAGCAAAACTGAACATCCATTCTTGATATAAAACTCAATAAATCAGACAGAATGATTCTTCCTCAATACAACATATATTTAATCAGAATGATGGCAGAAGAATCTTTGGCAAGAATGTGTGCTTGTCACTATTTCATATTGTTGTAAAGGTGCAAGCCACTAAAATCAGACAAGAGAAAGAAATTAGAAATTTAACTAATTAAAAGGAGGCAATAAAATGTTTACTATTTTCAGATAATATTGCAAACATGTAAAATGCAACATCTACTAGAAAGCTAATATGAAAATGTTAATTCAGTGACATAGTAGGATTTACTAATGCACAGAAAGCAATCTTTCATATAAAACAAAGCATTACAAGATATTAATAGGCAAATGCCTTATTTGTAATAATACAAAAATACTTAGAACTTCACTTAAGTTTTTAAAATGCCAAATTTATATGAAGGTAAATGATTGCTTCCCCATTACATGGTACCCTAGAGGCAGGCAGATGGCTCTGGAAGCACCTGGCACTGGATTGAGTGAATGGACCTAGAGGGTGTCCTCTGGGAAGGCTCTTTGCTTTCAGTTGGACACCCAGTGAAACAATCTCTCCCTGCCTTTATTTTGTCCTAATTACATGAGTACTTGCAGACCAGCATCAGAATCAAGTCCAGTTGTGGAAAAGGGCAGAGGCAAGAATGCAAGGCTGGAGCAGGGCTTCCATCATCCTTCTGGGGGAAACTTCTCTGACTTGGTGTCCGGTGTAGTGTATTTATTGCCTCAGCCAAATCAACTGGCATTTCCTCTTACTTGTAGCCAAAATATATTGGAGATAAAAGCTATGTCAGGTTTCCTCTGAAGAGATGCTTTTCCTAGATTATTTTGCCCAAATAATCCTAAAAACCATTCTGGGGTAATTAAAGTAGCCTGTTAGGAGTGGTCACAAAGTTGACAGGGATTTGGGCGTAGTATCTGCTGTTTCTCAGAGTGTGATGGGGCAGCTGGAGCTATACTGGCACAGAACTCTGTCTGCCACCTTGGAGGACTCCTAGTCAAAGAAGGCTCTGCAGGAACCTAGCTTTGCACAGAACAGGGCATTTTATTTTGCATTTTTTCCTGTACATTCAGATATACTATCAAATGAAACTAAAGCTTTTTCATGTAAAAAAAAAAATCGTATGCATAGTCTAAGTATTTTTAAATGAAAGAAAAACATCATCAAATTGAGAGTTCCAACAAGCAAGTTTCCAGAATATAACAATTTAAAAATTGTATTGTTTCCAGTTAATACCTTTTTAAGAGTTGAATTCAATGTCTCATCACTTTATCTGCTTTTGAAGAGTAGTGATCTAGTAACACAGGACATAAAAACACCATTTTTAATAGCTCTACCAAAACAAATACTGAGATCATACCATAACTTCTATTAGGAATGAAGAGAAAATTCAGTTAAAATTAACTGCCAACTAATAGTAGTTTGTTCAGATATTATTCCAGAATGAAGTGCCCTAGAGGAATGGCAAACCTCCATATTTCAAAGTCAACGAAACTGGAGGCGTCTTAATAAAGGACATCTAGACAAGAAACCTGAGCTTTAGGCTGCAGAGTCCCAAAGCCTGGAGGATAACTAGACTTAATTACCAAATTGACCAACCAAACAAATTGACTAAGGCCATAAAATCTATTCAAACCTTGTTTTGATTGGGAATGTGTACTAGCTAAGAACTACCAAAGCCTAACATGGAATCTACATACTGACTACCAAAAAAACATAGAGGACAACTGCCTTTGAAAAGCTTCTAGATTCATGTGCTAAAAGGAAACTTCGGACCACTGAACAATGTTTAGTGAACACGAGTACAAACCTACTGGTGCCAAATGCCAAAGAATTACAGCTGATAAGAGAAGCACACAGCTCTTTCTTTAGAAAATTTAGGTGGCTCTTAAAAGAGCCTTTGGGTTGGAGGCAAGCTTACGAAATAAATTTACTTGGAACTGGTGTATTTGGTGACCGCCTTGGTGCCCTCTGACACGGCGTGCTTGGCCAGCTCCCCGGGCAGCAGCAGGCGCACCGCCGTCTGGATCTCCCGGGACGTGATGGTCGAGCGCTTGTTGTAGTGCGCCAGGCGCGACGCCTCGCCAGCTATCCGTTCAAATATGTCAGTGACGAAGGAATTCATGATGCTCATGGCCTTCGAGGAGATGCCTGTGTCAGGGTGCACCTGCTTCAGCACCTTGTAGATGTAAATGGAATAGCTCTCTTTGCGGCATCTTTTGCGCTTCTTTCCCTCCTTCTTCTGAGTCTTCGTGACAGCTTTCTTGAAGCCCTTCTTGGATATCGTAGTACCTTTACAAGACAACTCCGGCATGGCTAGTAAATAGCTCTACAACGTTAACAGCTCAAAGACACCGGCTCCCAGGAGAAGCCAAAAAGAAAACGCCACTTGAGGCTGGGAAGAGTGGTATTTATAGGCACAAAGCTCGAATGACGTAAGGGCAAACACAATCTGATTGGACGACAGCAGTGGCGAGTATGCAAATGAAGTGTCTCCAGTAAGACTTTCTGATTGGCTCTGCAGTCATAGCCAATCAGGTGGCGAGGTCAACCTGCGATTAGACTATAAATAGACCGGGTTTGGGGCATATTCTTCGTTTGCAGCAGACCCTTTCTGCAGAGATGTCTGGACGTGGCAAGCAGGGCGGCAAGGCGCGCGCTAAGGCAAGGACTCGCTCTTGTAGAGCGGGACTGCAGTTTCCTGTGGGCCGAATCCACCGCTTGCTGCGCAAGGGCAACTATGCCGAGCGGGTCGGGGCCGGCGCGCCCGTCTACCTGGCAGCGGTGCTCGAGTACCTGACGGCCGAGATCCTGGAGCTGGCTGGCAACGCGGCCCGCGACAACAAGAAGACGCGCATCATCCCGCGCCATCTGCAGCTGGCCATCCGCAACGATGAGGAGCTTAATAAGTTGCTGGGTGGTGTGACCATCGCGCAGGGCGGCGTCCTGCCCAATATCCAGGCTGTACTGCTGCCCAAGAAGACTGAAAATCGTCACCACAAGATTCCAAGCAAATAATCTCCAACTGAAAAAATTCTAAATGACGTAAATCCTGGAGAAGTAACATAAAAGGCTCTTTTCAGGGCCACCCACAATTTCATAGGAGGGCTGTGCACAAATTACAACTTTCTGAAGTCGCGTAACTTTTAAGCACCAGTATTCAAGAATGATGAAAACGCGTATTACAAAATGAAGTCGATAGGCTTTAGCAGCTGTTAATGTGAAATATGTGCTAATTTTAACGGTAAATTTAGTGGCTACAAAGGCCAGTTTTTCCTTTCGCGTTGACAGTCGTTTCCCAGGTAGGGAGCAAAAGCGATTCAACTTTGTCTACCTGAATTAAAGCGTATATATTACTGATTGAATTAGAAGTAGACTCATTCCTTCTCGTCTAACTGGGCAATCCTACATTACAGCAGTCTGACAGGTCCTATGGCTTAAGTACATTCTTGAAAAGGATTCTTTTTCAATATGGTAAAGGTGAAGCAAGTTAAACGTTGGCACTGGTACATGTGCATGTCTAAAGGAGCATCCGAATATTTGATACCTGGGCTTCACACAATAGGATGAAGATACAAGATGAATAAAAATAAACCATTATATGTGAATAGTGAAATACTACTGCCAGTTTTAGGGGCCAGAAGATAAGGCCTGTCAGGTTTTTTTTTGAAATTAAGAAATGTGGGATAATTCAACAGTTTTACTGATAAAAAGGCACAATGGTTGATCTGTTTATGCACTATGGACAAGAAATTGTCAAACGCTTATCACATTTCATAATTGGCTGTTATGATCTATCCAAGTGCTGAACTGTGTGTCTTTGGATCTTCATTTTCTTATGATGACTCTCATACCACGTGAAATCTGTAAGCTTCCTTCCTGTTGATCTATCATGTCAGTTAATTCACAGTACCAATGGAAAATTTTAAGAAGACAGAGGTAAAGTTTTGCCTTCTCCACAAACCATGGAGTAGCAACCATGAAATCACAGGACAATGGAATAACATCTTCAAAGTACTGAGGCAACAATAATTCTCAATTTAAAATTATATGTCCAGATAAACTATTTTTAGTATGAGCAGCCATTTTTGGACAAAGACTTACTTCTCAGATGCATCCTGAAAGAATTACTACTGAAGGATGTATATTGAAATAGATTGATTCAGAAGATTGAGATAAAAGAATACTATAAAGAGGTAAAAATATAAATATACTATCTGTAAAGAATAATGTATTTGTGATGGCATTAAAAATCAGTGAGCAAAAAACAACAGTATTTTTAAGAATCAGTGAACAAACAACAAAAAACTAGATAGTAATTTTAGATGAAAGGCTATTTCAAAATAAAGAATTCTAATATATTTGAATCGTTTCTAGAAGGGTAGGCATGCTGATTAGGATATGTTGACTTGGGTATATAAATTTTATGATATGCAGTGTTAAAATTAATGTAGAAAAAATTGAGTAATAAAAAATCTCAACAAATCCAAAGAAAAGCAGGAAATAATGAAAGAAGAAAAGGAATGTCATGGTAAATTAGAATGTAAAGTAAAAGATTAGTAATGAGTAGAGATAAATAAGATGCACAAGTGAAGGTAAACGGTTAAGTATAGTTTGTAATGATATACATTTCAAAGTTGCTGGAAGAGGAGTGTCACTTTTTCACCACTGTGACAAATAACTAAGAAACAGCTCACAGGAAGAAGGATTCATCTGGCCCAAGCTTGCCGAGGCTTCAGTCCCTGGTCAGCTGGTCCATTCCTTTGGGCCTGAGGGAAGGTGGGTCACCATGGCAGAGGGTCTGACACAAGAAGCTGTGGCCTCATGCCTATCATGAAGTACAGGGGCTTGAGGGAGAGGCTGGGCACACACAATGCCTTTCTAGGGCATGCTCTCAGTGACCTCCCAGTTCCTGCAACTGGATCTCACCTACGGTTTTCACTGTCTGCCAGACATCCAGTGAGCTATCAGTGAATTAATCTAATGAGATAAGATTCATCATGATTCAACCACGTCTCAAAAGTCCCACCTCTCCTTTACTGTAGGGGGGACCCAAGCCTTTCACACATTAGTCTTTGAGGGTACTTTATATCCAAATTTATATCATTCTCCCCCTGATCTGCAAAGACTTATGTCTATCTCATGTTGGAAAAAAATGTAACCATCTCCAATAGTCCCCAAAGTTTAATGGTTCCATCATTTCTCAAAAAAAAAAAAAAAAAATCCAAGCCCCAAGTCTCCTCTGGGACTCAAGAAAAACTCTAAACTATGCGACTCTATGAAAGCCCAAAAGTAAGCTATATACTTCCAACATCCAATGGCGAAGGGTAAGCATTCCCATCCCAAAAGGGATAAATGGGGTCATAGAAAGGAGAGACAAGATGAAAACCCACCAGAGTCAACACTGAGTCCTGCAGTTTCCCTCTGTTACGCTGGGCACGTGGTGGCAAAACGGAACCTCTGAAGGGTATGGGCAGTTCCACTTCTGTGGCCTTGTCAGTCGTGAACTGTATGGGCTTTCTCTTAGGTTGGCTTTGCTCCCTGACTGCACATTTTCTCTGCAGATATCCCATGTTCCTGTCATCTCCAACTTTCTAGGCTCTATTACAGATTTGGCTTCACTCTTACAGCTTTACTCATCACCTTCTTAGGGGTTGCTTGCAGGGATTTCGGTCCTGGTGCACATTTTCTGACTTCTTGGGTCCTTCTTTGAAATATCACTGGATGCCTCCATGACCCTGTAACTCTTGCATTCTTCACACCTGCAAAATGAACACCACATGGACAGGGCAAGGTCTGCTGCCAGCAGAAGTAGTAACCATGCTATCCTGGACCACGGCTGCAGTGGCCTCTGAGTGCCTGGATGACTAAGCATGGTGAAAAAAATCCTGGAAAAAACTTCCTATACAGCCCTGTGAGAGCAAGACCTGCCAGCCTTCTCTTGTTAAAACAAAGTTTCTCAAAAGAGTTCACACTTTTATATCCTTGAGCCTGAGATAAGTGGGATCTGGCAAATTTCTCAAATGACCTTAAGACATCATTCCCATTGTCTTGGTGCAAAATACTTAGCTTCTCTTCAGTGGCACTAATCCCTTCAGCAACCACACCTTTCTTGGCCGAAAAGCACACGCTTTTCTGGAGAACCTGCAAATTTTCAAATCTTTCTGATCTATTGCTTACTTCCAGTTCTCATTGTAAACCTGGCTAAAAGCTGCCCACGATGCCCATGCCACGGCCTGAATGCTGCATTGCCTTGAAATTTTCTCTGCCAGATTGACTAGTTCATCACCTTGAAATGTCGCCTCACACAAAGTCTCAGAAGATGGACAAAATGTAACTTTTTGCCAGAATGCAACACATACGGCCTGTAGTCAGATTCAAACCAGAATCTTCGTTCCCAACTGAGACCTTAGGAACTCGGCCTTTGCTGTTTGCATTCCTATCAGCATTCTGCTCTTCTGAGTTCACAACAGAATTGCCCATTCAGCTCCACTTTAAACATTCTAAGACTTTTCTAGCCTGCATCTCCAAACTTTTCCAAATTTCTCCAACAAGTGAGCTCCACAGGATGCTGAACTACATGGTCAGACATAAGTTACAGCAACAGTCCCAATCCCAGTTCCATTTTTCTGTGTTAGTCAGCTGTTCATTGTTGCTGTGACAAATACCTGAGAAAAACAACTCGGTATGTCTTAGCTTTCCACTGTGGAAATATAATCTAACTAAGCTTACTTTATTTAACAATTTGGCTAAAAATACTTCCAAAGCCCTGTACAATCAGGTGAATATTAATAAAAAGATTGAAATTAAATTACAAATTTCCATTACAAATGTCCATAGTGAGTCTCCCACCCTCAAATTTAGACAAAGGCTTAAATGCCATGCTGACTTAAGTATGTCTGTGTTACTGCAGCCAAATATCATCCCCCCCAATGGCATTTGGAAAAAATTAAAAGTCATCTAATGGGATTTTGGCATAATGATAATAATAGCTTCAACCTTATGGAGATACATCATAACACGCAGGATATTCAGAAAATCAGGATCAATCTCATGGACTCTGCATCCCCAGCTGATAAAATACTTCATGGATTAATTGGCTTTAATCCTGGAAATGTATTGAAACATTCTGCATGGTATATTATTGGAATGATGTTTGCTATTAATTCTTTTTATATCAAAATAAGGATCCAGAAACTCGAAGTAATTGTCTCTCATTTGCATTTAAAAAATAAAAAGGAGGGATGTGAAGGAAGCCATCTGTGAACTGTACATGAACTAAAACGATGTTGAAACCATTAGGCAGGAAAGCCTGGTATTGGGGACTCCCAGCAGCAATCTTGCTGTTTGAGCACATGGGGTTCATGTGGCTTCTACCTAGCTCCATCACAAGTTCATCACAGCATACAGATGGAGTGACCTGTTGGAGCCACACAGCCTCTGGGAGATAGGCGTAGCTTGCCAAAATGCCAATCGACCTGCTTCTTGCAAGACCCCTACCACACAGAGAAACCAGCACCAACCAAGACTCCTCCCACTGAAACCTTACCCCTGCCTTTGAGGTACTCCCCCTAAATCAAGAATCTGGGCCATCTTCAGTTGTCCAGCTCCTGCTCCTGTCAGGACTGGAAGCCTGTCAGTGCTCCCCTTTTTTTGTCTAATTTCTGGCTGTCGGTATTTCTTACTGAGTATTTCAGACTTTTTACTTCCCAGCCGGCTCACACCTTCTGAACAGGAACCTACCTTGATGGGGTGCTGGTCACCTGCAAAATAATCTTCAAATTGGAATTAGATTCCTCACAAGATTCATTCCTAAACCTAGTGAAGATACCGGCATAACTGCTCAGAGACTGGAATACATTTTCTCAGTTATTTGAATTCACATCACATCTTTGCCGCAACTACTCTAAAACTGTTCCAAGTACCAACTGCCAATCTGTAGTGTCTTTTTACTACTTCCTAACTTAGATTTTTCTTATTCATAGCACCATTTATTCTAATTTTTCTGATATGTTTTGGCCAAAATGTTTTCCTGTTCTGAGGGGCAACTCCTGTCTACTCACGTGATAATGCTTATTTCACTCCATGTCATTTCCCTGGGTGACTGCCATCCACGTGCTTACCTGTCCCAGGGAGACTTGTGAGCCTGCTTCTTCCACTCCAAGCTCAGAAGAAGGTGATTTGTTCCCAAAGCTCAAAGAACATAGAACATGCTAAGTTGCAGGCGAAGTCAAATCCCACTGTGATAAATAAATAATGGTGAAACAAAGGCCGACAAGATAGCGATCTCCCTCTCCTGCAGCATTCCCTGGCCATGGTACTTACTCCTGGTGTTGGAGGGTTGGGGCTGAACAAATCAGAAGGGGCCCTGTCCTCACACAGCCCAGGCTCCTCACCCACAACCTCTCATCCTCAGGTCTACTGCTACCCCTGCCTAGGTTCCCCAGTCCTCTCCTGAACACCTCTGAGCTGTTACCACTAGCCTTCAGGGCAAAGCTCCGCTTGCATAACTTCTCTTGCTGTCTGATCCAGCCCCTGGGCTCTTTCCCACGGTGTCAACCTACCCACCTCCTTGGGGCTCCTTGAACCCATTTGGTTTAATTCACCTGTGTCTTTCACAGTCAAATCATCCCCTGGAATGTATCTTCAGTTCATTCGTTTCTTTAGGTCACCCAAGATTATGTTCATACATCAACTGTGAAGATTTCCTTGATCATTTCCCCCCATCTTGGGGTCATTTAGAAGTCCCTACTTTGTGACCTGGCTGCACCCTAAAGAACCAATTAGAGCATCTCACCTATTCCACTGAAGTTGTTGATTTTTATGCCCGTCTCTTTTGGTAAACTATGAAGATTTTCATAGTGTCTTAATTGTGTAGCCTGTCACAGTGCCTAAAAGAGAAGACAGCAATCAATAGCTGGCCAAACTCATTAATAAGTATGTTTTTATTCTGGTTCCAATTTCTTACTTTTTAGTATTTTATAAATATAATAGCAATATATAAAATTCACAGGGAAAACTGTTAATGACTATCATCTTTACGGGTTTACTTTTATTTGTGTATGCTTGACACCAGCCTTTATGCATAAAGAGCCTTTTTTATTTCAACATTTTGATTTGTTTTATAACATAATATCATTAGATGTTTTTTCATTGCATCCATTTTATAATTATTATTTTCAATAATTATATAATAGTCCATCAAAATACATTTGTTAAGCAATTACTTTGTATCACATACTGTTCTAAGTATATACTGCACTTTATTTTGCATAATCTTCAAAATAACTCCAAGGGTAGTGCTATGATTGGGGTATAGTTAAAATGTGTACCCAAGGGGTTGTGTGTGGAAATGTAATCCCCATTGGGAAGTAGTGGGTGAATACTCAACCTGACTACTGTGTTTGGAAGGGGGACTTTGGGGAGATGATTGTGATCAGATAAGGTCCTCAGGGTGGACTCTCATGATTAAATATTTGTGGCTTCATAAAAAGAGGGATAGTGACCAGCAGAGACATCCCGATGTGGTCCCTGAGTCTTACCATGTGATGCCCACACCACCTCAGACCCCACCAGCAAGAAGACAGTCAGCATCTGTGACCCCTCAGCCTTGGACCTCCAGAACCATGAACCTAGACAAACCTCTTTACTTCACAAAGTCACAGCCTTGGCTGTTTCATCACAGTCATGCAGAATGGACTCACACAGGCAGGTGCCATCAAGACGCCTGTTTTACAGATGAGAATAATCAACTCACTGTGGTTACAGTGTTGGAGTCGTGCATTTCAGCCCAGAAGGTCTGACTCCAGCGTCCCCCTGATTCACTTCCACACTAGAGGGGCGGTGTCACAATGAAGTGGAGCATGCCATGCTGCCACTGTGCACTAGCCAGGCTGCTCACAGTATTTCTGTGCCACAATGAGCATATGTGTACAGATTGTGTGTCCTTCTGAAGTGCTGGCCTAAGCCACTCCTAGATGCAGGACGATTCGGTCAAAAAGGATGCAAGATTTATGACTGTTTTGCATATCATAAAACTGCTCTTCCAGATGGCTGTATCAGAAGACCCTTGGAAAAGGTAGAGAGTATTTCTGCTTTATGCTGCCCCCAGGGGATTCGGTGTTATTCCAGTGAAGATGTGCCTAGCTGTACAGAGTTCTCCCATTGGCCCTTCACATTATGATGCTAATTTACATTTCTTTTCATCAGAGACTAGAATGTTCTAGCATTATAAAACTTAAGTTATGTTAGATCCATAATAGAATATTTGTAAAATTGGGATAATATAACAATGCAGTTGAACTTTTTAAACTGTCTCTCAACAAAGAGCAAATTCCTTATTAACTTGAAATGTGGCCACACATGAGCTCCTGTAAAGTCAAATATGATCATAACCAACACGAGAGGGAGCCCAGTAGGCATTCTGCATGAAAATATATGCAATTCTTAATGCATTTCTATAATGACACTGGACAAAGTGCTCAGTCAAATTATGCACGTTTCATTGAGTAGGTCTAGGAAGAAAAACAGAAATCAGTGCTTAAAACACACATTCACACCTCAGCCTTTCTGTGAACTGGAAAAGATCTGAAATAAGAATGGTGATCGAACACCCCTACAGACCTGTGCCAGTTGCTGTGCTGTCTCCTGGGTACACAGAAAGTCCCACAGGCCTGCTTCACACCCAGCTCTCCCCTTGAACAGGTGACCTGACCCTTTGTGCTCCCGTATCCTCACCTGCACGTGACAACCGCGTGTGCTTATTGTGAAGATGAGGTGAAGATTGTCTCGATAGAGCCTCTGACACGTAGCCCACAGTCAGGTGTTTGTCCTCAACCAGGGGCAGTTCTTCTCCCCACAGGACATTTGACCATGTGTCTGCAGACATCTTTGTTTATCAGAACCAGCGGTGGTGCTGGCAGCTCTCAGGTGTGGGACAGGGATGCTATCTTATGATACGCAGGACAGCCCCTGAGTCACCCACCCCAAAATGCCACAGGTGCCAAGGACAAGTTCTCTATCATTAACAGTCCCTTGCAGGGAGTCTGCTGTGTTGGACTCCATTTGAATTTCTAGAAATACGACCCAATGAAATATAAAGTCCGTCTCACCAGAGGACTACAATCTAAGAGTAAAGCCATGGCTTGTAAAGTCTGGGGTGGGAAAGGGCGAGGACCATGCAGAGAACAGCCCTTTCTTCCTTTAGTTCTCCCATTGGCCCTGGACTGACCCAGTCCTCTCCCCACCCTTCTCCCTGGACGTTCTCAAGAGTGACTGTGGCCTGGGCTGGATGCAGCTTCTGTTTCAGTCCCTCCTGTAGGTTTTGTTTTTTTTTTTTTTTTTTTTTTCATTACTTTAAGGAGATTCCTGAGGCCAGGTAACTTCATAAACTTATAAATATCTTATAACTCATAAACAAAATAGATCTACTTGGCTCACAGATTCCCAGAGTGAAAGTCCCAGATTAGGCAGCTCCATTGGTTTCCTGTGATGAGGACCTAACAGAGATGGCATCAGGTGGGAACAGTGAAAGGGCAGAAAACAGACCAAAAATCAGGAAGCCTGAGCACAATCCATTCAGGGGTTGGGAGTGCTCCGACAACTCATTCTCAGGTAGCTTCAGGGTCCCCTGTGAGATTTACACTCCCCCCAAGGGCAGCTCCCAGTGACCCAAGGAGCTCCACCGGGGCCCACCTCCTGGACCTGGCACATGGCCTCCCAACTGCCACCCTGGGGACGGAGCTGCCCACCCAGGAGCCCTTGGAGGGCAAACCACATCCCAACCATGGCACTTCCAGAAGAGGCCGCTAGGGGGTGCCGCTTTCTGGGACACGTGCAGAGGAGACGCCATCTGTCCTGGAGAACTTCCAGAGCCTTAGGGGGCGGCTCACCCTGGGCTTCTGTGGCCCCCGGGGCCCATCTGTAAGTAATCAACCTGATCTGCCTAGCCTGCATTTGTGAGTCTTCTGTGTCACCTGCCTCGGTGAGTAGTGAAAATGCAGCCCACAGCCGGGCACAGTGGCACTCTCCTGTAATCCCAGAGCTCAGGAGGCTGAGGCAGGAGGATCACAAGTTCAAAGCCAACCTAGCAACTTAGCAAGGCACTTAGCAACCCAGTGAGACCCTGTCTTTAAATGAAAATACAAAGATAATGACTGGGGATATGGCTCAATGGGTAAGCACCCCAGTACAGAAAGAGAGAGAGAGAGAGAGAGAGAGAGAGAGAGAGAGAGAGAAAGGAAAAGAAAGGAAGGAAAAGAAAGAAAGGAAGGAAGAAAGGAAGGAAGGAAGGAAGGAAGGAAGGAAGGAAGGAAGGAAGGAAGGAAGGAAAAGAAAGAAAGAAAGGGAAGGAAAGAAAGAAAGAAAAGAAAGAAAGAAAGAAAGAAAGAAAGAAAGAAAGAAAGAAAGAAAGAAAGAAAGAAAGAAAGAAAGAAAGAAAGAAAGAAAGAAAGAAAGAAAGAAAGAAAGAAAGAAAGAAAGAAAGAAAGAAAGAAAGATAGTTAGTTAGTTCAGCCCATGGTCCAGGGAGCGGCAGAGTAACCAGTGCCGTGGGCCTGCTCTCCAAGAGCAGCACCTTCACATCCAGTCTGTGGTGCCAAGGCCTGGGTGCCCAGGTGCCCTTTGGTGGTCTGCAAGCCAGTGGACAGTCCAGGGACACCTTCCCAGGCAGCTCAACACCCCTTAACTTAGCCTGGCTGGAAAAAGGCGTGGTGATGGCTCCCTTGGCATTTCCCGTTGAATACAGGCTTGAGCTGTGAGAGACGTAGGGACCGCGGGCAGGGGACTCACGGGCTCTGTCCTCTCCTAGAGCCCAGCCCGTGTGAGCACAGCTCTTGCCTCCTGACTCAGCCCCTCCTTCCCTCAGTTCCAGAAGTTTCCTGGAGTCCTCCTTAGCCATGGAGGAAAGGAGAGCCACTGACCAAAGCTATGGGTGGCCCAGGGGAGAATGGGAAAGAAGACCTTTGAGTTGAAGCCTGGATAGAGTTCTGGCCCTGTCCTCTGTACCTGAGGGAGGCCCGGGAGCTCTCTTGACACTCCTCAGCTCAGGCCTCCTTTCCACTTGCAGCATGGAAGGAAGAACCCCTGAGAAGTCCATGTGAACTCTGACCGTTCAGCACGTCGAAGTATGAATTACAGTCCCCTCCTTAGCTCCTTGGGTTCTGCCTGCCCAGAAGCCCTGTGCCAAACTCAGAACCCACCATGGAATTCCTATGGCACAGTCTTCCAGGGACAGCTGGAGGCAGGGGGTCCCTACTGTGTGTCGATTGCATTCAACTTCGCGTCCACTGTTAAGACCTGAATGTGGAAATGCATTCTGAGGGAGGCCGAGAGGCTGAGCAGGGGCAGAGGACCCGGAGTCCGCCTCCTGCCCCCTCGGCTGGCTTTGACTCTGGCTGCAGCCAGGCAGGAGGCTCGGCTCGGGCCACTCTTCTCTCAGGCTGCTCTCTGTCACAGCAGGCTGCTGAGGTCCACATCTCTCCAGACAGAAAGCCATGCCCACACATGTCTTTCAACCGTCTACCTGAAATCTTTAGCTATGACTCTTCTGTCAGGTCTGAAGGTCCCTGAAATGAGGAGCCCAGGGGGGCTGACGTTAAAGGATGTCTGTGTCGTTTCTGGAAGAATCGGCAGACAGCGGAAATTCCTGTGCAAACTTGCAGGACCACCGCAGCAGAACTGACGGTCAGAGAGGGACAGCAAGGCCAGTTCCTGCCTGTGGGAGACAGGTACAGGAGGTCTGAGCCATGCTCTGGGGAAAGGTCACTCCTGAATCTACTTCTCCTGGGGCAGAGGCTGCGGCGAGGTCCAGCTGTGGACTTCAGCCTCGCGCAGGCCTGGAAAGCACCTGGGCTTGAGGCTCACACGTCATCATGGGCTTTACTTAGTAAGACTTGTGTCCTGGACAGCAGCTGGAGAGCCAAGCAGAGGCCACAACATCTTCCAACCATTGGCTCCAGGCTCAGTGTGGAGACAGTACAGGAGCAACATTATCCAACTGGGCCAAAAAGAAGAAAAACTGTGATTTTTCACATCCTGCCCAGAGCTGCAGGGCGGTGTGACACACAGTGCCTGTGACTCGCTGAGGCGGGCTCCCTGGAGAACACAGATGGCCGAGGGCCAGAGACCCAGGGAGGGTTTCTCTTATCCTTGTGCATGTCTGGGCGTGTGCTTTGCTCCAAAAGGGGAGTTTTCCTGAGTCTAGAAGGTGTTACCTAGGCCCAGACCACTCCTCTGTCACCTTAGCTGGAGTGGGTTCGGGCTCTCCTGTCACAGGGGAAGTCCCCTCTTATTCCCATCAGGAAGGACACTGTGGTCTCCGCAGAGTATGTCAAGCCTCTGGGGTGAACTGGAGGGCCAGCACTGGGGGCCCTGCTGGCTCTGGGATGGACTGACTGGCAGGTGTCACATGCAGGTGATATCACAGAGCCATCCCTTGCCCCTCTCTCTATTCCTTGCTGTCAGTCAACAGCGTCCAGTAGTGTCGAGGGGCCAGGAGCCGGCAGGAAGGGAATCCACGGCTGGGAGGGTCCTGGCCCAGGGTGGGTGTCCTCTAAGTCGGTCAGAATTCCCAGAGAGATGAGGAGAGGTCTCAGAAGCAGACAGCCCCTCCAGCACCAGGCATCATTGGTCCGTCTAAGCCAGAGCTTCCTGACTACCCATGAGGAAGGACCAATTGGTTTATTTTTTTTTTCCGTTTTGTATTATCCAATCTGTTGTGGGCTATTTACTTTTGTCAAATATAATAAAAGTAAATGGCTAGCAACAGGAAATAAAAATAAACATTCAAGACACCAGCAAGCTCTGAACCTTTTGTCCAACAGACTCAGAATTACATCTCAGTCAATGGAATCGGAGCAGACATGATCTAGGGGAAATGAGGGGCTCCTGTGAACCGAGCGCATTCACGGGAAATGCGCTTACAGGTCACAGCTGGGGGTCACGCTGATCTCAGTGCCGACCAGCTCACAACCCAGCCAGTCGAACTTTGAAAAAAAAGCACAGCGCTAAACCCCTGAGCTCCAGAGTAGAAGAAGCAAGAGAACCACTGAAAGGCAGGAAGGAAATACATCTTCTGTTTAATTCCTATCTAGCATGTATTAATTCCGAGCATGTCTGGCAATGGGTATATGATAGGGTACATACTATGGCATATAATTTATGAACAAATAAATGTAAGGGTATGAAGGAGGCTGATGATTGTTTTCATAATAAAAATGTCTAGAGATAATCCCAGACACTCAGTTGAAGGTTGTAAGGGGCCTGAGGAAGTGTGTGCAGGATGGAAGCTGTGTGCCCGCCATGCCCCGATCTCAGGAGTGACACACGTCATTCCCTCCGTCACAGTCCAGCCAGGCACAGTGTGGGAGGGGACTCCACGCCTCAGGGTGTGAATACCCAGGGATGGCGCCTCAGGAGACCTTGTGTTACTCAGCTTTATATCAGTGCTTCCCAATCTGTCAGGCCAAAAGAATTACCTAGGACGCCTTTTCAAATAAGGGTTCCATCAAGATCCCCGAGACCTCAGAAGGAGGTAGAATGTCTATGAAAAGTGCCTCCAGTGGTTCTGACGACCTGGAAAGCCATGGATGCGGGATACATGCTCATTTAGGAAGTGAGAAGTGACTTCAAGGGTCGACAAGAGGCCTACCCCCTCCTGATCCTGGGGCAGAGCCTAAGATAGGAAGCCGGAGGTGCTGTGTGGAGGAGAGGGATTGCTGAGGCAGCTTCCAGGGAGCAAGGAGACGGAGAGGCCAGAGAGCCTGGTGCGAGATTTGAGGAGAAGGCCACATGCCTTGTCACCCGAGGACCATTGGCATCTCCAAGAGCACCAGCCCCGGGTGCCAGGCCCCACCACCCTCTAACAGTGCAAGTGCAGGTAGAGTCTTCACCCCGATCCTGTAACCCTCACCTCCTCCTCTCCCATTTTTAGGGCCCGCCCAGAAAATTCCATCTCAAAGTCCTTCACTTCATCACGTCCTGGACAATCTCCTCCCTATTTTGAAGTCAGCTGCGACACACAATCTAGCCTATGCACAGGGGTAAGATCTGCCATGTTCCCAGTTCCAGGGATTACGTAGGGGGAGGACGCTCAGACACCAGAGTTCCACCTACACATTAGCCAGGAGACAGAGCGGTCATTCCTCTGCCGGAAGGGGCGAGGGTGGGTAGCACTGTGAGGACTGCCAGGCCAGTCCAGGTGCCTGTGATGGCAGCATGACATGTGCTCGCAGGACAGGGCCAGCCACCACTGTCTGCAGTATGTGCTAGCGGCTGGTGTGTCTCTGGCTCCCACTGGACCTGCCTGTGGCTCTAAGCCGACTCTTCCTCCTGTAAGATTGACCTCAAAAGTCTTCTGGAAATTCTGTCCAGATACCTACCATGGCAGAGGGACGCCTCATTTCTTCCACAAACACTTGGCATCACTTTACCTGTCTCACAGTTTTATTTAAGTCTCTGTCAGGTTTTCGGGGGGGGGGGGTTAATTTCACCCTTACAGGAAATTTGCATAAATAGCTCAAAATACACCTGCTCAGCCCTTCTTCACCCAGGTTACCTGCTGCCAGTATTGCTCCCATGTGCAGGTCCTCTCTCCGTCACACAACGTAATGGAGCATAAAATGGGTCACCAAGCTACAGCCTGCAGGCCAGTTCAGGCTTGCTGTCTGTTTTTATAAATTGTATTGTATTAAGCAGGTGAATCCACCTATCTCCATGCTGTTGGAGGCTGGTCTGTGACAATTGTAGGGTCAAAGAGTGGAAATGGTTTACCTTTTGGCCCTTACAGAAAGAGGAGCCACTGAGTGTCCCCAGAGCTCCCAGGGAGGAGCCATTCATTGCGTGTGCCCTGTCTGCCCTCCTCTCCACTTCCATTCACATTGCTATGGGACAGAATGACAACAGGTGGAGTTGACATCCTCTGAGCCACAGTGCTCCTGAGCCACGCACACCAAGCAGCCAAGCTCTGAGTAGTTAGACCCAGCCTATCTTCATTCACAGGCCAGGAGACCAACAGGGGTCTCCCAAGGGCTCTGCTGTGGGGTGCCCTCAAAATTCACGGGTTGAAGTCCTAATTCCCAGGACCTCAAAACATAACCCTGCTTGGAAATGAGGTCATTGCAGACGCAATTGAGAAGACGAGGTCACACTGGTGTCAGGTGGGCCCCCTCTCTAGCATGACCGATGTTCTTACAAAGAGCGAAGAATTAAAACAAATAACTCAATTAGTAAATGGCCCCAAGAACTAAATAGAAATTTCCCAAAAGAAGAAACACAAATGGCCAACAAATATCTGAAAAAATCTTCAGCATCTCTAGCAATCAGGGAAATGCAAGTCAGACCTGCACTGAGATGCCATCTCACTCCAGGTAGAGCGGCAAAAATCAAGAATACAAACAATAAGGAATGTGGGTGAGGAAGTGGGGGAAAGGTGCACTCATACACTGCTGGTTGGACGGAAGGTTAGTGCAGCCACTCTGGAAAGCAGGTTAGAGACTCCTCAGGAAACTAGGAATGGAACCACCATATGACCCAGCTATCCCCCTCCTCAGTATATACCCCAAAGATCTAAATCAGCACACTAGAGTGATATAGCCACATCCATGTCATTAGCAGCACAATTCACTTGTCTATAGCCAAGCCATGGAACCAACCTATGTGCCCTTCAACAGATAGATGGATAAAGAAAGTGTGATATATATACATACACAATGGAATATTGCTCAGCCATAAAGAAGAATGAAATAGTGGTATTTGCTGGCAAATGGGTGGAAATGAAGAAAATCTTGCTAAGTGGATTAAGTCAGACTCAAAAAATAAAATAAATGAATGCTTCCTCTCATACGTGGAAGCTGAAGCAAAACAAGGGAAAGGTGACAGGAGAGGAGATTGATCTCATAAAAACATAAGGTGGATCAGTGGAGTAGAAGAAGGAGAGCCAGAGGGAGAGGAAGGGAGGGGGAGGGGTAGAAACGTGGAATGAGTGGGTTATTTGGGGTTTTTTGGTGTCTAGCTTTTTGAGTTCTTTATATACCCTAGAGATTAGTGCTCCATCTGATCTGTGAGGGGTAATGATTTGCTCCCAAGACGTAGGCTCTCTGTTCACCTCACAGAGTGTTTCTTTTGCTGAGAATAAATGTTTTAGTGTGAGTGCATCCCATTTTTTGATTCTTAACTTTAATTCTTGCGCCACAGGAGTCTTATTAAGGAAGTTGGGCCTAATCCCACATGATGGAGATCAGGGCCTACTTTTTCTTCTATTGGGTGCAGGGTCTCTGGTCGTATTCCTAGGTCCTTGATACATTTTGAGTTGAGTTTTGTGCATGGTGAGAGATAGGGTTTAATTTCATTTTGTTGCATATGGACTTCCAGTTTTCCCGCATCATTTGTTGAAGATGCTATCTTTTCTTCAATGTATGTTCTTGGCACCTTTGTCTAATATAAGATAATTGTAATTTTGTGGGTTAGTCTCTGTGTCCTCTATTCTGTACCATTGGTCTGCCAGTATGTTTTGGAGCCAATACCATGCTGTTTTTGTTACTATTGTTCTGTAGTATAAAGTCTAGTATAGTGATGCCACCTGCTTCACTTTTCCTGCTCATGATTGCTTTAACTATTCCAGATCTCTTATTTTCCAGATAGATTTCATGATTGCTTTTTCTATTTCTATGAGGAATGTCATTGGGATTTTGATCAGAATTGCATTAAATCTGTATGGTGTTTTTGGTCATATGGTCATTTTGATAATGTTAATTCTGCCTATCCAAGAGCAAGGTAGATCTTTCCATCTTCTAAGGTCTTCTTTGATTTCTTTCTTTAAGGTTCTGTAGTTTTCATTAAATAGATCTTTCATCTCTTTCGTTAAGTTGATTCCCAAGTATTTTATTTTATTTTATTTTTATTTTGGGAGGCTATTGTAAATGGAGTAGTTTTCCTCATTTTCCTCTCAGAGGATTTGTCACTGATATACAGAAATGTCTTTGATTTATGGGTGTTGATTTTATATCCTGCTAATTTGCTGAATTCGTTTACTATTTCTAGAAGTTTTCTGGTGGAACTTTTAGGGACTTCTACATATAGAATCATATCATCAGCAAATAGTGCCAATTTGAGTTCTTCTTTTCCTTTGTGTATCCCTTTAATTTCTTTCATCTCTCTAATTGCTCTGGCCAGTGTTGAACAGACACTTCTCAGAAGAGGATGTACAATCAATCAGCAAATATATGAAAAAATAGAGAAATGCAAATCAAAACCACTCTAAGATTTCATCTCACTCCAGTCAGAATGGCAGCTATTATGCATACAGACAACAATAAGTGTTGGTGAGGACGTGGGGAAAAGGTACACTCATACACTGTTGGTGGGACTGCAAATTGGTGCAGCCAATATGGAAAGCAGTATGGAGAGTCCTTGGAAATCTGGGATTGGAAACACCATTTGACCCAGCTATCCCACTCCTTGGTCTATACCCAAAGGATTTAAAAAACAGCATACTACAGGGACACAGCCACACCAATGTTTATAGCAGCACAATTCACAATAGCTAAACTGTGGAGCCAACCTAAATGCCCTTCAGTAGATAAATGGATTTAAAAAATGTGGCATATATACACAATGGAATATTACTCAGCAATAAAAGTGAATAAAATCATGGCATTTGCAAGTAAATGGATGGAGTTGGAGAAGATAATGCTAAGTGAAGTAGCCAATCCCCAAAAAACAAATGCCAAATGTTTTCTTTGATATAAGGAGGCTGATTCATAGTGGGGTACGGAGAAGGAGCATGGGAGGAATAGAGGAACTCTAAATAGGGCAGACAGATTGGAGGGGAAGGGAGGGGACAGGGGGTTATTAATGATGGTGGAATGTGATGATCATTATTATCCAAAGTACAGGTAGGAAGACACCAATTGGTGTGAATCTACTGTGTGTACAACCAGAGATATGAAAAATTGAGCTCTATATATGTAAAAGAATTGTAATGCATTCCACTGTCATATATTTTTTAAAAAACTCAAAAATAAAATAGAAACATGGAAAGAATTTAGCAGTAGCCCATTACAGACATACAAATGTACCAAAAAGAATTTCACATATATTCAGAAAATTCCCATCAAAAATAAATAAATAATAAAGGAGTAAAAGAAGATCAATAGAGGAGAGGAGAGAGAATTGGGAGGGAGGAGGGAAGGGAAAGGGAGAATGAGATTGAAATCAAATTCCTTGTGTCTCTTGTGAAAATAAACCCAAATAAGAAGTACAGTATTAATGCTCTAATTTTTAAAAAGGGTGGGGTGGATTTGGACCCAGAGACTCACATGCACACGGGGACCCAGGTGAAGGCGAGGACAGAGATGGTGATGCTTCCACCACCCAGGGAGTGCCAAGGTCGCCAGGAGAGAGACCCGGAACAGACCCCCCTCCTGGGGACAGAAACGGCTCTGAGGACACCTTAGTCCCAAACTTCTAGCCCCCAGGACCACGAAACAATCCACTTCAGCTGCTTAAACCAACTGGTTTGTGGGGTTTGTTATTTCAATTCTGAGAACCAGAGGCTGCTCCAGAGCTGGGACAGAGTCCAGCCCTCGGTCTGTCTGGGGCTCTTTTCTCTGCAGACCAGCTGTGTCCACGCGACCACTTCCATCTGGACAGTCAGGGATGGGCTCCTGGAAGAGGTGACCGTGTCCATGTATGGAGAGTGGGAAGAGGGGTCACACAAGCCGAGCTGGAACACAGGACCCCTATAAGGAAGCCCCTGGTTAACACCCATATTCCCCAAGTGGATTCCAAGGCTGCGGGGGATAAAATCCACAGCCACTAGCCAGCCCTTTAAGGTCTCTGTGAACTTGGGTGGGCCAGAAACCAAAGGTCAGGCTTCCATAAACGCAAGAGCTGTCCTTGGCTGGCTGGTCAGGGCACAGTGGATGTGGCGGAGGGAGCAGTGAATAGAAGACATCAAGCAGCCCCTCTCTCCCGAGGCTACTGCCCCAGGCCACCTGAACCTCTGAGCAGGAGCAGCATCTGGGTCTAGAAGACAGAGTACCCAGTGAAGGTGAAATAGCAGAAAAACATCAGAAAGGAAGTTTTCCTGTTCAAGACAGCAAAAAGGAAAAAGAGATCCAGCAAATATTCAAGGGACTGGTAAAACTGAGCATGATTTTGATTGAATTGACCCATGGGATCATCCAGCCCATTTGGCTCCTTAAAAGAGCTCCACAATGACCTTCGGAAGCCCAGAAAACACATGGGAGAGCAGAGGTGGAGACAGAGCCGCCAGCCTCAGGCTGTGTTCAGTTACTGCTCAGCTCACAGGGGCTGGTGCTGAGCCTCCACATCTGTTAAAGGCCACGCTCCACCCTGGAGCGTGCAGAAGGGGCCTGCCAGCCCCCTGGTGACAGCGTGGCCATCTAATTGCAGGCTGCCCTCTTTCCCAGCCCTGTCGACTCACCAGATGCTGCCTCTTCCACCTCTGGCTGCGCTGGAGTTCCAGATGCCTAATCCTGATGCTGAGAACGCCTCTCAGATCCTGGCTCAGCAGAGCCCTATCATTAGCCACAGGAACACTCGCCTGCACATCAGCACAACTGTCAGGAGGTCATCGAGGCTGACTCAGCGTGACTCAGAGTTATAACAGAGGCACCAGCGTGTGCACCCAGCGCGGGCTTCCACAGGAACTGCCCTTCCTCCCGCCCCTGCCACCACACCACCATGCCCTCTCCCTCCAGGTTTCTGCCATGGGTTGGCAAAACAAGAGAAGAGCCCGGCTTCCATGGGCCAGGTGGAGATGGGCATTAGATTTAGACGGTTGAAGAAAACAAAGTCGCAAAACAGGGCGTCTTAGCTCACTGGGGGCCCATCACTGAGGGGCCGGCCCCCACTGCAGGCTGCGCCTGAGCCACCTGAGCCGTTTGTACCCAGTGAAGGTGAAGTGGAGGATGCGGGTGCACTGGAGCCCGCTTCCTCTCCATGTGCGTGGAGCACAGGAGCCTGGATGTGACCTCCATGTGAAGCCAAGTCCTGCTGCTTGCTAGAGTTCTGCCCTGGAGCCACATCCAACCCCAGTGCTGGGGACCCAAAGAACTCTCCTTCTGATTCCAGCCAGGGGAAAGGCTTTTCTTACTCGGAAGCTGGGCTCCAGCTTGATCTCCTGCTTCTCCAAGATCCTCTGTTCTCCCCCCAAATCCTTTTCCCTCTTCTCTGTCTTGTCCATGACATCCAAGTTCTTAGACTTTCAAAAGACTTGTAGGCCAGAGCATGTAGCTTTCCTAGAGTAAGAAATCGGTCATTTGGTGATTAGCAGGAAAGAAACTAGAAAATGCAAAGTTGCCTTCCTAATTAAAATTTCAAAATTGATAGCTGGCTCCGAAGGTAAACCCATGGCGCTGAGGTGAAAATCAGTAATGCTGATCCTTACTCGATATTTGGTGTTTTTGTTCATAGAGAGTTTGCACATTGTGACTTATTTAAATATTGCATAAAGGTAGTAGTGCTTTTCTTGATTACTGCATTTATTTTATGACCCCTTAGATTTTGCTTCTGGGGCAAGTACTCACTGGCTCCCAGCTGGCAGCCTCTACGTGCTCAACAAAGGATCACACAATTATCACCTGGAGTAAAGGAAAGAAAGATCCAAGCTTGTGTCAAAGCTCCCTGGAACCCTGCTCAGGCCAGAGGACAGAATGTCCCCTGTTCCACCTAAAATCTCCTGACAGAGCACCCTAGAAAAGAAATGTTCTCTCTGCTTCACAACTGAATTTGTCTCCTGCTTTATCTCCCGGATTTTCTGATTCATAAAAGAGAAATGATTCGAAGCCTTACCACAGCCCTCCCTGTTCACAGCTCAGCTCCTGCTTCGGCACCAGGCTCGGCTGCTTCCTGAAGCTCAAGCCCAGGTACAGTCCAGCTGTCCCTCGGTTCCTGCACTAAATGAGGCCCCATGGGGAGGTGGAAAGGTTCACTGCTCCTCTGTGTTTAAGAGCAGACACACTCGAGAGAGGAAGCAACCAAGAGCAGAACAAGTCCTGCAGTGGCCCCAGAGTGTAAAGCCAAGGCTCAGCCCATGTGAACGTAGGATGCACAGACCCGAGGGACCATGGGCACTGCAAGGGGGTGCATGAAGGGTGAAGTGTGGACATGGAGTAGGGGTGAGAGACTGTGCCGAGCCTCATTCCTCTTTCCACCATGAGCAGCCCTCCTGCCTGTCATGGGTAGAGCTTTGTATTTCATAAAAGCATTTTCACAGACAGCCGCCCGTTCACTCATACGACCTCCTCACCAACCAGGAAGTAGTACTATTATTGTTATTTCCGTGTATTAGAGGAGGAAACCAAGGTCATGCAGGTTGTGCATGGGAGCAACACGGAGCAGCGGCGTGGGATCGAGGACAGCTGGGTGGTGGTTTCCATGTTCAGATGTGCTTCTTCTCATGGATTTAGGTTTTCCCTTAGTACAGGTTCTTCCTGACCTGAGCTGCAGCATCTATAGCACTGGGTGCATGTGTTTGTCCAAATGGCCTGCATCTGCCCTAATACTTACACGGCCATATTCACAGGACCCATTGAGTATTTTGACTCATAAAAGCAACTTTGAGCTTCAAACTGTCTTTGGGTCTATAGTTATCGGTAAGTCATATATATCTGCTGTTTCAGTGCGAAAGGAAACATTTCCCCTCCCTCTTCCATCAGAGCAGATGCTTCCATGTGCTGAGGCTGGCACTCTGCTAACGTCCAAGCTGTTGTTCTAATTAATAATGGCATTTAACTGTTCTACAAACAACCAGAAGTGAGAGAAGGGGGGGGGGAAGGAGAAATATCATAGCTATCCTTTGTCATTTTGTCAGTAATCTTTTCTTCCTGTAAAGTGTCATCTTCATCATCATCATCGCTGTTATTATTATTTAGGTAAGTGAAGGGAGGGAAAAATTGTTTTATAATTCTGACTTAGCTGGAATCAAAACCGCAGAGGATTTCTCCAGACATACCCTGACTTCTTCTTGTGCTTGAGGACTGCTGATAAAATTCTCCCAGGGCCTCCCACCGGGGCTTTCCTAGAAGTCAGGAGTCTTATTTTGCAGATGAGGAAGTGATGTCTGGAGATGAGCTGATGCTTCCCAGCTAAACAGCCAGGGAGTCAGAACTAGGTCCGACTACAGGTGGCCAGCCTCCCGGGACTCTTCCTACTGGGCACAGTGTGGAGACGCGCGCTGGAGACGCGCGCTGGCGTAGGAGCAGAGCGGGCCAGCTGTGGTCACTCCTAGACACAGCCTACAACAGGTTTCCAAATCTTGCTGGAGCTTCCCACCTGTGGAGGGAAGGAGTCACACAGAGAACACAAGAAGAACAGGAATTGAGACGGTATTAATTAAAGGGTGGTAGGAATCGGGAGGAAAATGGCAGTGGGGGGTGTGGGAGCAGGCTCTGCTGGGAGGGACGGTGCAGCTGGCCAGCAAGGAAGAGGACAGCAGCCAGCAGCCGTCCTAGAGCACGGGAGGAAACAGAGGCCAGAGACCTGGTGTCCAGGGAAGGTTCAGTCAGGCTGGCCCAGGAGGGGAAGACTCTGGGTGGATGGAAGCAGGCCTTTTCCGTCAGATGGAAACTTGGGCCACGTGAAGCTCATTTTGTCCTCAGCTCCTCCTGGAAGTACCCACGACCCTGAGTGTCCTCAGCCCAACAAAGCATCAGTCAGCTGGCTGCCTGCCGCTGGGAAGACCTGCCTGCGCCCTGAGGAACCCAGACCCAGGTGAGTTGAAGCCGGGCCTCGTCCAGCGAGGCCTCTGAGGCTGCTTGTCTCCCCTCTTGTCTGGGTGCGGCCCAGAGGTCTGCGATTTCTGCGTGAGATCACTGCTCGTGTGGATCGACCCAGCTCTTTCTACCTGAAGATCTTCCCCCACCCTCACTTCGGGTGCTGGGAAGAGCTTTGCTGGACTGGACAGTCTGAGCGCTCCTGTGGAGTCTCAGCCACGTGCCACCGGTGAGCCTTGGGGGCTGCCCTCCGTGGATCTGGATGGAAAGAAAACCTCCCCCCAGCCACCCCTACCTGCACTGCCTGCAGCGAGGAGGGAGAGGGGCCAGCTAGAGGTCAGTGCGGCCATCGCAGAGTGAGACCCTCAAGATCCTCCAGTGCAGCCGAGGTCAGGGAAGTGGGTCTTGTCCGGCCACTGGCCCAGCACTTACTTTGGGCAGCTCCAGAAAGAGCTGTGTTCAGGAGCAGCAGATGGAAACTGGAACTCTCCTACGTGGCTGGTGTGAGATGTCACAGCTCCGTGGAAAACTGTGGCAGTTCCCCCAAATGATCAACAGAATGACTACGGGAGCCAGCCGTCCCACTGCTAGGTACACACACCAGAGCTGCAAAATGTGACCCTGATACACATGTGCCAGCGTGTCCTGCCCCTTGGGTCACAATAACCGAAAGGTGGAAACAAGCCAAACGTCCACCCACGATGAATGGGCAAACAAAACGTGGACCTTCCTCACCGTGGAATATCATTCAGCCATAAAAAGGAATGGAGTTCTGCTGTTGGCTGCCCGGGGATGAATCGCCAGCCCATCATGTGAGGGAGCCAGAGCAAAGGGCAGTTGTCTGACGCAGCGGATCTGGAAGGTTTCAGAAGGAAAGAAGATTCTTCTCCTGGGGAGAAGGGGATTAGGGTGTCGTTTAATGAGTAGAGTTCCTATTTGGGACAGTGAATAAGTTTTATACATAAATAATAGTGATGGTTGTACAAGATGGTGAATGTAATTAATGCCACTGAATTTTACACTTAAAAAGTTGATTTTTAGAAGTTACTTCTATTTTAGAAGACATGTATATACATATATATATATATAAAACCACAATAAAAAAGTTCAAAAAAATAGAAACAGAAGAATACATTTGTGACAAATAGAGTAGAATTTATCACAGCAAACATAAAAGGTGTCGCAGTAAATAAATATAAAATAAACTCAACCGCAGTAAGACAATGGATCGTGTTATCAAAACCACAGAGAGGGACCAGGAAGAGGGATCGCTGCGCTGCAGAGTGACGCGGCTTCCCGGATGGACATTTTCCTTCTTGTGGGTTTGGCAGCACTGGCCCTGGAACGACCGTCTGTCCTTCCAAGGGTGTGTGTGGGGTCAACCACCCACCAGGGCAACGAGAAGAAGCAGCTGGCATGTCACCTGCCCCATGCTGCTTCCTGGACTCTCAGTTCTCGTGACATGTGACCCCAGAATGAAGGATGCAGACTCGGGGCAATGTCCTGGGCTGCGGTGGACCCACAGCAAGGCCAAACCACTGTGGGGAGCCGAGTTTCCTGACCGTGTGTGAAGTCAGGCTGGAATTAGCGCGGGGAAGAGGGCCTGGGCTCTGGACAGGAACCCACCGTGGTCTGTCTTATTACGCAGCTGCTTGAGTTACCTGGGAAACGTCTCCCCACTAAGATTCATGATCTGCGTGGGGAAGGAGGGGACCTGGGGTCAGAGAACAGGGTTAGGACCAGGGTCGGATGACGGGGATCCCGTGAATGGCGGGGTTCTTAGTGATGAGGGGATCGTAACGGGCCATTCTAGCTGTGGGTTTAGAGGTGCCCAGGACGCTGTGTGAAGCCGAGATTCCTGGGCAGCCGGGACCAGGCCGGGATGTTGCCTTGGGGAGTGAAGTGTTGAGTCAGAGGAAAGCGGGGTCCTCCCACAGCCATCTCTCCTCCCCTCTTCCCCCTGGGGACCTCTCACGGGGACAAGTCTGAGCTCCGGAGTGAAGTGGCAGAGCTGCCGGAGGGCCAGAGCATGCACAGAGGCCCACGGGAAGAACAGGGCAGCAGAGAAGCCTCCGTGCTCCAGACTCACCAGGGACGCTGCTGGACGGCAGGGTAGGGGGCAGGTGCTTGAGCCACCTGGGAGTCCTTCTCTAGGTTCCTTTGTAGTCTTACTGCCTGCCCAGGTCTGCTCACCCAGCACGTGGGCACAAACCCAGGATGCGCGTCCTGGTCTCCCCTCCCAGTGAAAGGCAATCCTTGGCAGCTTCCGCCTTCAGGCCTGCTCACTGGAGTCAGCCGGCTCCTTCAGGATGCTGCCCCTGGCCCACCCCAGGCAAACAGGTGCTTCTGTCCACAACCCATCAGAGGAGCACTTGGAGGGGCCATGGCACAATGACCAGGACACCTTTGTTTTCAATTGCAGATTTATTTCACACAGAAATCGTGGTGCAGAAAGCGGGTGCCACACACTGGGTCGACTCAGCAGAAAGCCCACAGGAAGAGAGCAGAAGATGACCGGCTTGAGACCCCAGCCATCCAGACCTGGGAGGGGCGAGCAGAGCAGACCAGCAGGCTGGCCCAGGCTCCAGGGCAAAGCAACACCAAGCAGCACTGCGCAGGGGGCTTCTGGAGAGGAAGGAGGGCCTTCCCCCCCTCACCGAGAGCGCCACCGTGGGGGGAGTCTGCCCTGAGTCAAAGCACAGGGCCAACTTCAACAGCAGGAGCACAGAGGGACACGCAGGAGAGGTGGGGCTGGGCGAAGATCAGGGGCTGATTTTTAGCCCAAGACACAGAGCCAGCTCCGACTTCTGGATCTTTCCATCCTTGTTCACATCACAGTGACGCAAGAGAATCTCCCGGAACTTATCAAGGTCCACCCCGCTGATGCTGGGCTGCAGAGGACACAAGGAGCAGGTCAACGGGCAAGGTCCACTGGGCAGCTCCACCCACCGTGCCCTCCCTGATCACCCAGCCGGCACCCTCCGTCTGGGAGCTTCGGAGCCCAGAGTGTCCCCTCACCCCAGCCGGCACTGATAGAGAAAAGTCCTCTCCCATGGCTTCATTCCTCAGCCTGTCCCTCCAGGCAAAAAAAAAAGAAAAAAAAAAGAAAAAGACTTGTATTTCTAAATGGCTTTCTCACGGGAAGTCTGTCTCAGGAGCAATCATAATAAGAGACTTTGCTGGAAGCAGAGAACTGGCATCACAGAACGCTCCTTCCTAGCCCTAGAGAGTGGAGCCATGTTCTGCTAACTCCTGTGGGAGGTTTTGTGCCTCTGGTTGAAAGAAGGGCTGCGGAGGATGAGGTCCAGTGCTTTACATTTCATGTTGAACTAGGGACAGAGGTCTTACTCCAGAGTATGTTTCCAGGGCTAAAAAAGGAGTTGGGATGCGTGAACACTAGGGAAGGTCTCAGCCCGAAGGTCTGAGAGGTCAAGCAATGCTGGAACCCAGTGCTCCTCCCCAGGTGTGTGTTTCACTTGGGCCTCACAGCAAGGCTGGGAGGGAGACCATCGCACCCCTTTTACAGATTGGGAGACAGAGGCTCAGGGAGACCAAAGGTCCTGCCCAGCTGGAAGCTGGGTCTCATTCGTCACCCCACGGCCTCTGACCCCAGTTAAGAGCTCATTCCCCGGTGGCACTGTTCTCCTGCAGGACCACTGTGGGGATGGCCAGGAATCTAAATTAAAAAGTCAGTGTCCAGAGAGAAGGGAGACCCAGCCCAGCAGCAGCCCAGCCAAGCCCTGGGTTTCCGCAGAGGTTTTGTGGAGAAGAGAGAAAAGCTCTGCCTCCGGGATTTGATGTTAGGGTCCTGGGAAGAGCTCCCCACCTCATCCCTGCCCCCAAGGTCTCCTGGACGGGAGGACCTCTAAAATAAACCTCAGCAGGGACAAGAACTCCTGCTCCTTAACCAGACACAGGGCGCATGCGGACACGCCCACTTGCACTTTCCAGCAGGGTAAGTGACTGACACCCAAACTGTCCCTGATAGCAGGCTTTAAGTAGGGAGGAGGGGAGAGAGCAGCAGAAACCAGGAGCCAGCTGGCAGAGCGGGAGAACAGACCCACAGCGTGGGGAGGGCTTCAGGGACATCAGGAGGAGAGGGAGCCTGGGAGCAGATCATCTGGCCCACTTCGCTCCTCTGTCAAAGGTGCCCTGTGAGACCCAGATGGGACCCTTGTCAAGAGGGTCTTGGTTGGGGCACACAAGGGATGCTTCCCTGGGTATCAGTAGGAGGCAGGGATACGAGTGTCCCCGGGAGATGGCTCTGAGTCCCCAAACAGCAACCTGCACTCGGGCCCCGTGTGGTGAACTCCTTTGGGATGTTTGACTTTAGCTCCGTAAGTGACCTTGTGACAGCTTTTCTCTGGTCTATGGCACCCTGCCAGTGTCCTTTGGGCAAATCCTCACCTTTAGAAGACTCATGGGAGTCATTTACGTGATAGCCTGAATTAATCTGCAATGTATCAACCTCGTTCAAATTATTTTACGTTTGATTTTTCTAATTGAAGAATATTAGGCTGGAGACATAGCTCAGAGACAGAGCGCTGGCCCAGAGTGTGCGAGGCCCTGAGTGCGAGCCCCAGCACTGCAGATAAAAAAGAGAATCATAGGGCTGGGAATGTGGCTCAAGCGGTAGCGCGCTCGCCTGTCATGTGTGTGGCCTGGGTTTGATCCTCAGCACCACATACCAACAAAGATGTTGTGTCCACTGAAAACTAAAAAATAAATATTAAAAAATTTTCTCTCTCTCTCTCACTCTCTCTCTTTAAAAAAATAAAAAAGAGAATCATAGACTTGTTTCCTGCCAAGTTGCTACCTCCCTGAGGCAAGTGGAAGGTACCTCTGTGTGACTGGGTGGTGGGTGAGGACCCAGGGGACCTGTCCTTGGGCCTTTTGAGTTCTGTTTTAAAGCTGGGCGTCCCACTGTGAGTCAGAGACTGGAATGCCACTGCTCAGAAGTCCACGGGTCAGGGGAGACCCTTCACCTGAGGCTGCTGGGACCCTGGTCTTGGAAACAGTTTTAACGGCAAGTAGCCAACACGAGCCCACGGGGTTCCCGACGTAGGGGCTCTACCCACATTAACCCCATCTTCAGAACAGCCCAGGAGGCTGTGCCCACCTTCATCCCTACTGTGCAGAGAAGGGGACTAGCTCAGGGTTGTCCCCAGTTGTCACACTGAACCAGATTCACACCCAGGCAGAACCACAGTCTTCCACAGCCTTCCTCACCCACCCCATGAGGAAGCGGGGTGGATCTGGGGTCACTGACTGAAGACAGGCCATCTGACCCCTTGAATCCTGGGAAGTGGGGGACCATAGGGACCGGCCTCTCCCCCACAGTAGGAGCACCATGGTCAGATCAATGGAACCACTGATGACTCTGTCCCTCAGGGGCCTTCGTACCTTTATCAGACCACTTCCCTTTCCTGTGCACTCTAACTCTCTAACATAAGGAGCACTGCTGCCAAACCCCCTGTCCACTGCTCCCCTAGTCCCCAAGGCCCAACCCCCCCAGGTCCACAACTCCCTAGTCCCCAGAGTCCAATCCCCCAGTGCCCACTGCTCCCCTCATCCCCAGGGTCCAATGCCTCATCTACACTGCTCCCCTAGTCTTCAGAGTCTAATCCCCCAGTGCCCAATGCTCCCCTCATCCCCAGGGTCCAACCTCCCAGTGCCCAATGCTCCCCTAGTCCCCAGAGTCCAATCCCCCAGTGCCCACTGCTCCCCTCATCCCCAGGGTCCAATGCCTCATCTACACTGCTCCCCTAGTCTTCAGAGTCTAATCCCCCAGTGCCCAATGCTCCCCTCATCCCCAGGGTCCAACCTCCCAGTGCCCAATGCTCCCCTAGTCCCCAGGGTCCAATCTACTAGTGTCCACTGCTCCCCTAGTTCCCCGGGTCCAATGCCTCAGTTTCACTGCTCCCCTAGTCCCCTGGTTCCATACCCCTCCGAGTGTCCACTACTCCCTTAGTCCCCAGAGTCCAATCCCCCAGTGTCCAGTGCTCCCCTAGTCCCCAGGGTCCACCTCCAGTGATGTATGGGTCACCTTTACAAACTAAACATGAAAGGTACATTCGTGCTCAGGGGAGCTCTTAGGCGAGGCGCATGTTAGACTCGGGCCTCTAGGTCGGGTGACGTCCCCTCCTGCCAAACATCCTCCTGTCCACAGCAGAGAAAAACAGATGACGTGGAAACACACACGGAGTTGGGGGAGCCCCTCTGAGATCACAAACAGCCTCCTCACGAGGAGGGAGCTGAGGGGCTGCCGCTGGCCTGACGGGCGCCCAGGAAGCCCAGAGCGGAGATCAGCAGCCAGGCCTGTCCAGCACAGGTTCCCTCATCCCGCACACCCATCTCCAGCCTTTCCCTCATGTGCTCTCATGGGGCCAACTGCAGCCACGCAGCTCCCCTGCACCCTGGCTTTTGTTCAAATGTAACTGCTCTGTGAGCTAGAAGTTTCCCCTTCTCTTTAATTCTCTCGGGGTGGGGGGGGAATGTCTCTTCTGTTTCTGAGTTGAGTTTTACTTCCACCTTTACCTTTGGGCCTTTGGAAATTATTGCCAGACAGTGAGGACTCAAGGGCAGAATCACTGAAAATTATGAAGATTATCCAGGCTGAAAAGTGGTGAATTTTGAGAGGAAATATAGATATAGATATCTGGCCTTTCTTTTAGAAAAATCAGAAATAGCAAAGGTCAAAAGCTATAACTAAAGCTATAAAAGCTAACAGCTTCCAGATCAATGTGTGAGATCTTCATAACGGCTAATTTACTGATCTCTCAGTAACGGCTTATTATCCTAGATAACAGTGAAATAGCACAACATTAGCTGCTTTATGCGTGTTTTCCTCTATAATCTTCATGTCAACCTTATGGAGGTGGGATCTCTGGTGACTCCCATCTTCTGTATGAGGAAACTAAGGTTTGGAGATGCTAAATGACTTGCCAAGGTCACCTTGCCCATCACGGCCTGGGACCCAGAACATTCAGCCTAGAACCTGAATCCCTTACCTAGAGTCTCGCGACTACTTAACTCGTTTCTTCTTTTATTTCCAATATTTTTCTACAATATGCAGAGAGTTTTACAGTCACTGAAGCTGGAATCTCTGGAGCTCTCGAGAGAGAGTGTTAACTGTTCTCAAGCTAAACGTGCTCCAGAGATCCCAGCTGCTTTGTTCAAATGAGCCGATCGTTTTGGGAAGTCTGACTATCACCCAGGGACCGTGACAGTTTACATTATTCCTCGTCATCATGAAAACTCGGGAATCAGATACTATTGCACCTATTGTATGGATGAAGAGTCAGTTTTGGAGAGGGCACCCTCCAAGCCAGGCTCTCAGCCCACGCATTCCATCAAAAGCAAATGAAAGCCCCAGCCTGGCCCTTCCTGGTGCATGCATCTTTAATGTCCCACCGTGATGACTTGGTTTCTGTCACATCGTCTCTTAAATAGATAATGAGAAGAATAGGGCTTTCCTCTAGCAGCCAAAGCAAAGGGAAATACCACACAAGGGCCCATCCGTAGCCCAGGCGGTGCAAGCGCCCTCAGTGTCACCACCAGGGAAAACAGGTCAAGGGGGAAAGAAGAGGACAGGGACCAGCCAGGCAGGACTGACAAGAGTCAGGCCTCACAGAAGGTGCCCAGTCATCCCAACCAACAGAAGAAAGAACGGCCTGGGCCGGCTGAGTCCCAGGGTGTGAACTTCCTGGAGACTTGTGCAAAAATTGATTATCTGAACACTTTTCTGTTTCAAGGCTCCATAGTTTAAATAAGATGCAAAGAACTCTGGGGCTTCAAAAGTGATTGATAATTGTTATTCTGATTTGCAGCTATCTGAACCAACAAGGATACATTGTGTACCAAACAAACCTCAAAAAAAGGGCCTTGGGTACAGACTGCTGAATCCATTGTCTGCACAGTCCCTTGGAAAAGAAGGAGTTGGAAATTATCTGCTTACGCAGATTATGCAGCCGATCAACCCTTTGGGACTCAAAAAAAAAAAATGCTTGTTAATTGCAAGGTATGAAAGAAACCCCTTGGTGAAAAAAAAATTTACAATCCCAAATATGAGATTTGTTATATGAAATTAAATTTTGTTTCTATTTTAGTTATTCTAATAACCAAGTCTGGGGAGTTAGAAGTGATTTTCTGCAACTGAAAAATAAAATAGTGAAATATACGGTAATACCGAGTTATTTTGGTAAAGCAAAAAGATGTTTCTATAATAACTTCACGTGAGTTGAACTCAATCTTAAGAAAGTAAGGGAGGTCTCTTGGGCTTCACAGGCTCTTAAAGATTCTCACATAGACTACATCTCTAGAGTTTCCTCTCTGGCATTAGCCTTCTGTCTCACTCCCAGGGTGAAAGACGGAATCAATCAAAACAGCAACCCCGTCCCTGACGGGATCAGCCCCCACAGCCTCGGGACCTCACCTGGACCAGCTCCATCATGTCTTTGACAAAACCATCCACCTCGGGGCCTTCCAGGGCTCCAGTTTTACTCTGAAAGGTAAAAAGATCCAATCACCCAACAGCATTTTCTTAAGTTAAAAGGTTCAAGAATAAAGTGGGTGAGGAGACCAAGTGGGTGTTCCTCTGCAGCCATAAACTGATCTAGAAATGGCCTGATCCAACGTATGTCCCTCCTGTAGAACGTGGAGTTCCCGTGCACTGGAGGAATTCCCTACAGACAGCTCCCTGTCGCCACGTGAGAAGCAGCAGGTCTGGGTCCCTGAGCTCTTGAAAACATGTGAAATTCACTGGCTGCTTCTCTTCCAAACTCCAATCTTCAGTTCAGACTGCTGCAACTGCACACCCTATTGACCCTTTGAAGGACAGATTGACGTTTTTAATTTTTATTTAATGGCTGAGCAGTGGCTTGGTAATTATGGAAACACAGAGAGTAAATCAAGGGAGCCTATGCTGAGTGAACACATTATAACTGTCAGTTGGTCTATAGATAAGACTATTTTTTCCTACCCTTTTTATAACTCATAAACGTGGATGTCTATGAAATACAAAACATTACAATATCTGTTCTCTGACATCCCAGCGACAGCCAAGTGTCCATTCTCTTCACATGTCCTTCATCCTGAGCTTCTAATATACCATTTTTGAAATTCCATGTCTTGGTGTATTTTCCAGGCACTACAACATGGCGACTGCATCAGGTAGGAAGTTTATTGTCTTTATCCTCTACCTTTACAGAGAAGAGGAACACGGCTCCTGGAGGCTGAGGAGGTGAGAAACCCGCCCCAGATCACCGTCTGCTAAGTCCTAAGGTGACTGGGACCCTGGCAGCCTCGGCCTTGACCCTGATGCTCTTCCTCTCAGAACACAGACGTCCAGCCGGGTTGGTTCCGGGGGATGCTGCCTGCGCCTTCTTGGTTTGCTGTTTGCCTTCTTCCTTCTCTGTCATCCTGCCTTATCCTCAAGAAGGCCATCTCCTAACTGCCCCTGGCACTTTAGACTGCTTTTCTCCCCCGGAAATGTGACCACACAGTCAGTCCTGGAGAGAGAAACCGCTCTTATGCCAAGTAGGTGCAGCCTTGCCTCCGTGTCCTCGGGTTGGACATGGGGAGGTTTGTTGGTATGTTTTTAGGAGCCTATGATCATAAGTGGACTTTTAGTCACACATAAAAGAGAAACCTTCTTAATTCCGATGAAAGCAAAAAAACAAAGACACTGTGGTTTCACCCGCTCCGACTGTGAACATGCTCGGGCCCATTTATACGCAGCTCTTGGACATCCCTAGAGGAGCAGCGGGTACCCTGGCCTCAGAACACGCGTGCGGGATGGCCACTGGCCACGTGAGTTCAGGAATGTGGGTAGGATGTGCCCACACGGAGGCCAGCGCAGGCAGGGAGACGCTTACCACGTCATAGTGGGCGAAGATTTTCTCAAAGTCCCTCTTCCTCTCCTCCGTGGAGCAGGCCTGGGATGGAGAGAGCATCCAGTCAGTCCAGCCTGGTCCTCCTGGCCCTGGGCACCTCTACAACCTCCAGTAGTGACCCTCAAGGTGGCTGATTCCACTCTGAGCCTTGTCAGTGTCTAAATAAGCTAAAAGAAGGACCAACGCCTGCTGCCCCTCCTCTCTCCCTCCCCACGGCGCAGAGGAACAAGGGCACAACCCAGGGAAAGGCGTACTCACGTCCATTTTAAATTGCAGAAGGAAGTTTTCCTGGAGAGCCAGGATTCTAAGAGGAAAAATAAAATAAAATCCACATGAAGCTCCATCAGCTCTCACTCTTTCCACACCTCTGACATGAGGAACGACTCCGCGGCTTCCCGGGAAGCCTGCAGAACTTGCCTCAGGGGAACAGGCAAAGGGATGGATGGAGAGACCCCATGGGCATCAGTACTGCCTGGAGGGACTTCAAACTTTCCCTGTGGTAGGAAGTGGTTGTCCTCAGACCCCTAGGAAGGTGTCTCTGAATCCGTGACCTCACTTCCACACCACTCACCTTGCCAAGTCATTAAGATCCAACCGACCATCTTTATTTTTGTCAAAGATCTTCATCTGAAATGCAGAAGGAAAAACAGTTGCAAGAAATACTTGTAACAGTTCATTCTGAAAGTCATCAAGTGCTTTTCTATTTTGCCCTTTTAATTATATATTTGCCTATTTGGTGGGGGAATCCCTCTGTCTGGGGGAAATTCATCTTTGTTACAGACCGAGTTGCATCTCAGGTCTGTGTGGGATGGCTCAGAGCACTAGCCCCTGAGTGGGTTAAGCTGTGTGGCATACCACACCCAGGTTCTCTGACTTCAGTGGCACGGGGGGAGGGGGGCGGCTGGCAGGGGCTCCACGTCTGCAATCTGGGACCTACAGGGGCTCCACGTCTGCAATCTGGGACTTGCAGGAGCTACTCTCTGGCGACACTCCCAGTTGCCAAGGCACAGAGACACAGAGAATGGCAAATCACTTGCTCATTAAGATTTCATTATCTGGAGCAGGTCTGCGGCCACACCCGACCTCACAGGGGCTGGGTGGTGTAGTCCTACCTGTGCTCAGGAGGAAAACTGCAGTTTTTTGGTGGACAGCAGCAAGAACCGCCAGTTTGCAACAAAGTGGTATCGTGCCTGATGGTTAAAGCCTGAAACCTGGGTTCTTGGTTTGAGTCAGGGTTTTCTGAAATTATTTCACAGCAACCACACAGCACACTGTTATGTTTGGATACAAGGTGTCCCCAAAAGCTCATGGGAGACAACGCAAGAATATTCAGAGGCAAAATGATCAGGGAGGTATGTCCTAATCAGTGGGTTGGTCCACTGATTATTAATTGGGCAGTAATTGTAGGCAGGGAGGTATGGCTGGAGGAAGTGGGTACTGGGGTGTCCCTTGGGGGTTTGTACTTTGTCCCTGGTGAACAGAGCTCTCTCTGCTTCCTGGCTGCCGTGTCCTGAGCAGCTTTCCTCCTCCGCGTCCTCCACCATGATGCTCTGCCTCACTGGGCCCAGAGCTGAGGGGTCAGCCAGCCACAGAACCTCCGAAACCAGGAGTCAAAACAAACTTTCCTCCTCTGCATTGTCCTCATCATGCTTTTCGGTCACGGTGATGAAACAGCTGACTAACAGACCTCTCAGCACCTCAGCCCGGGGGCTCCTGTCAGGAAATCCCACCTTCCCAGGAGACGGAGGGAGCCAGCGCTGAGCCTCTCTCTGCACAGAGACACTCCACGGAGCCCATCTGCAGCACTAGCGCAGACACGGCTGTAGACTCGAGCACTAGAGTCGGCACGTTCTGCCCTGACCACAGGCGGGAAGGCTGGTCAGTCGGGCAGGACAGAGGAGACACGTGTGGCAGGTGCGAGTTGAAATGTGAGTGAATTTTCTGACTTCACAACATTTTAAAGCCACAGAAAGTCTCGGAACATGACAGTACGAGGAGGCCGCACAGGGAAAAAGAGACAGCGAGGTCATCTGGAAACACATCCAACAGATTTTTCATTAAAAGATCCCTCCTCCCGCTCCAAGTCCAGTGTGTTTTTAGTATTTGATTGGAAAGCCCAGGCTCCCAAAACCTGGGCACCAAAATGTACATTACAGAATCTACTAAAGGCCCAGGGATATCCTTATACGTCTGTACACAGAACACGTCCAGGGGTGTCTCTTGAACGCCATGCCTAGTAAAGTCCAGCAGTGACACCCTTTGCCAGAGTGATCTCTGTCACTGTCACTATGAGAGGCTCCATCTGAACAGGGAGCTGGATCAGCGGGAGCTTTCAGCCAGTGCCCCTCATAAGGAGGGGGCCCACTCCTCTGGGAGCAAACCTAGATGGGGAAAGCCCCTTCACTCAAAATCGGTCTGAGGAAGAGCGGACACCAAGTTCATGTCAATGAGGTTCAACATCAGAGAGCGGGCGGCGTGATCCACTTAAGAACCGGAGTTCTTTTGAAAACCTCTTTCTGAACTTCTCACCCTGTGTGCACATGGGGGTGAACGGTACACGTACCCGGGATCTGTCCTTCCGGTTTCCAAGTCCCTGACCTTGTGAGTTGAAGCATGTAATTAAGGAAGCCTGGGGCCAGCCCACCACAGGGGACAACCAGACCCAGGGGGACCTCAGGACTCCGCACTGTTTGGGTGAATTTTGAATTTGGCCCCTTTGTCTGGAACATAATAAGAGCTCTTAAGTTTTACAACTGTGATAATAGTGACCATTTGAGTTCTGATACATTATATGCCACTTCATTTCATGGTCACAACATCCTGCTGAGGTAAGAAATATCTGCATGGCACAAACAGGAAAACCAAAGTTGAGAAAGATTAAATTTGTCTAAGAAATTGGCAAGATGCAAGTCTAAGCTCATCCATGGTTGGGAAGTGTCCCCCTGAGGGCCATGTGCTGAAGTCCTGGTCTCCAGCCTGTGACAATGTTGGCAGGGGTGGGGGGACTTTCAAGAGGCAGAGCCCAGTGGAAGGTCTTGGGTCACTGGGCGACTGCCCGAAGGGGACTCAGGACACCGGTCTCTTCCTTTCTCTCTTGGCTTCCTGGTTGCCACGAGGTGGGTGGCCTGCTGTACCACGTGTCCCTGCCATGATGTACTGCCACCACAGGCCCAAACACAAGGCCAAGCCACCATGGGCTGAAGCCTCTGAAACCACAAGCCAGAGCAGGCCTTTCCTCCTTATAAGGTGACCGCCCCAGGGGTTTTGTCACAGTGACGGAAAGGTAACACCAGAGCTCTGGGCTTCATGGAGTCTGAATGTCTCATTATGAGTTTGTTTTGCTCCATGTTTGGTTATGAAATAAAACATCTGACGCCATAGATTATGCCAGAGATGTGGCGTTTGCTTTTCTAAATGCCTCTCTGTCCTTGGGGAAAAGGATGGGTGTTGCCTCCTGCTCAGTGGCCTGAGTTTTCCTAGAGAGACTGAAACTTCAGTCCTTAACAGAATTTTTTTTTCCTAACCTTAAAAAGAGATCATCATCTTTATCTGGTAATTATCATATTATTGTGTCAAAGAGCACTTAGAGCCCCTTCTTCTGTTATTAGTCTACAATTATTTACTGAATTGCAGTGGCACCCTCTCCTCCCCCAAAAATCCTAACCAAGCTTCTCCAGAAATCTTCACCATAATGGATTTTAAGACTCTAAGCAAAAGAGTCTCGACAAGAGTTCAACATGGGTAAACCTCCTATGTTCCTGATGCTCTGTTTTACTTGGCCAGCGGTCTGGGGAAAATCGGCAGTTCAGGTGCTGGACGCCCCTTTGATTGTTTTTCACAAACATGTATCCAGCCTAGTAGTTTGTAGAAGTGTGTTTGCAAATGCAACATGTGGTAACAACAACAAATCCTTTAACCAGGCCTCTGGCCTTGAGCTGGGCTTCACAGAGATGTCTACATTTTTAAGATAAGTTACCAACTGGGCTCCATGATAACAGCTGGCAGGGGGAGGAAAGAGGGGAGAAGAAGCTCCCCCCTTCTCAGGGGTTGTCCTTGAAGGGTTAACTTGCCCACAACAGTGAAAGGAAAAGCTGCTTTTATGTGAACTTCTGCAGACTGAGCTTCTAAGCCTCTCCCCTCACACGCTGGGTATAAAACTCTGAAACTCCCTGAACTCAGGGTTCAGGGGACTGATTGATTACAGCAAAAGCTGTGCCTTCTGAGTCTGGCTGCAGCCAAATAAAACGGTTTCCGGCTGTCTTTAGTGCCCTGGTCTGTCCCTACAACAGAATAACAGTTTAACGATATGCCGGGTACTGCATGAGATCCCCAGAAATTGCCACAGTGGCACACACTCTTGGGAGTGGAGATCAGAGACAAAACGCAGGACTGAAATGCAGGGTGACCCGCAACACTGGCGCTATCCCTGTGACCTCCAAGAGCAGAGGGTGGAGGGAGCACCTGGCCCTGGGGAGGACGGAGGCGGGAGAGGGGGCTTCCTGCAGGCTGGGAGGAGGGGGAGGATGGTGCCGGTGGACACAGTGCAGAGCTCAGCTGCAGGTGCAGGCAGAGGGCTGCTCGCAGAGTCCCACTGGGAGGAGGGGGCCGGGTGAGTGGGGGGAGGACGGCCAGCACAGGGGGTTCTGAGGGCCAAGAAGTGGAGTTTGTAGTCTGGCAGGTTCCTAAGACATCGGTGGCATCTGCCATTCACTCACTTCTCCATTCAACAAATGCGCATTCACCGGTGCAAATCGGTGGTGATACTCCATATGAAAGTCCACACAACTCTTCTACCATGTTAAATCGAGCAGTCTGTGGAGGAGCAGCTGGGGGGTTCAGCTTGAAGCCAGTGGTCATAGAAAGTTCTAGTAAGAAGATATCTTTGAGGGAAAGAGCAAGCCATGTGCAGACCTGGAGCTAGGAATATCCTGGTGGAGATTCGGGGAGTGCAAAGGGCCAATGGCAGTGGGCGGCACCCTTTGTGGAGACTTCAGGAGACAGAGCCTGGTGGGAAGGGGTCGGTCCACTGGGGCATGCTTTTGCAATGTACCTTGTCCTCAGACCCTAGCCTGCTCTCTCTCTCTCTCTCTCTCTCTCTCTCTCTCTCTCTCTTTTCCTCCTTGGCTGCCATGAGGTGAGCAGCCTCTTCTGCCACATGCTCCCCACCCTGGTTCCGCGTAATAGAACTTTCTTCTTTTAAGTTGATTTTTCTCAGGTATTTTGTCATAACAACCAAAAATTAAGTCCCTAGCCTCAGGTATTTTGTTATAGTTACCGAAAATGGCTGATTAGAAAAGGAACTCATACAGTAGCCAATAAGATCGGCCGATTAGAGGTGGAGTAAGAGAAAAAGAGGCATCAAGGATGATTCTGAGAGTTGGGCCTTGACCAACTTGAAAGATCATATTCTCCCTAACTAAGGTGAAGAAAAACAGCCCGTGGTTGGTGAGGAAGGTCGTATTTTCGATTTTGAAGATGATACATTTCCGGCTGTGCCCAAGAAATTCAGAGGAGTGGTCTGAGTCAGAGAGAGAGATTGAGGTCATTCACTTTAGCTAATCGAGATCACCAGTAGAGAGAAGGTGGACCCAGGTGGAACCACCTCAGGACTGAGCCCAGGCCCATCCCAGGTTGGGGAGGGGACACCTAGGACTACAGAAGGAAGAAGGAGACAGCGGCTCCCCCAGGCCTGACCGACAAGAGCCACAGCTCCGGGGAGGGGCCCAGCCCCACCTCATGCAGTTCTCTTTGTCTGCCAAAGTGCTGGGTCTCAACGTGTTGCCTTGCGCTATTTCATGCTCTAATCTGGGACGTGAGTATCTCTCCCACAGGTACTTGCTGATGTTTAATAAAAGCAGACATGATTCACTAACATCCTGTGCAGACGGCGGATCTCTCCCTGCCTGGTGTGGGCAGCACCTCTCGGTGCAGTGTCGGGGGTTTTGCTAAGGCCCACCCTGGCCGGCAGCTTTCCTTGCCCGGGCCCTTCCCCATGATGGGCCACCACACGTGGACGGAGAGCAATGGAGTCGGCTGTCTCTGACTGAGACCTCTTCTAAGTTGTTCTTGTGGGGTATTCTGGTCACAGCAAAGCCTGCTGGCTCACATAGGACGATACCCGGACACCTACGTCACTGTCACACTCAACTCCCCCGTACGTCTCTTTGATTCCACTTAGTGACAGATCTGGTTCTCAGCTCTTGCCCACCGTGACCTGGCGGTCCTCTTGCCAGGGTCTCACCCGGATGGCAGCAGCCTCCCGGGGCTCTTCTTGACTCCACCCTCGCCTGTGTCAAACTCGTCAACACGGCAGCCGGATGCTGACAGCCTCTGCTCAGTCCTCTAGCGGCTCCCCTTTGATTCAGTCTAAACCCAGGTCCCCGTGATGGCCTAGAAATCCAGGCTCCTCTGGTCCCTGTTCGACCCCCTTCTCCCTCTGCGACAGCCACATGGGTTCTCCCTGTTGGCAAGACCCAGGCACACTCTTGCCCTGGGGCTGCGCTCGCTGCTCCCCAGTCCTTCCAGGCATCTCACCTTCCCAGGGGGCCACCCTGATGTCCACAGGAAGTTTCCCCTTCTCCCCACCCACCGCCGCCCAGGGCACCTGCACTGGCCTGGCCTGGCTCCACTTTTCCATCACCCTCCACCCGCTCCTGCAATGGATGCATTATTGATTGCATTTACTGTGTCCTGCAGCCTCCCCTCTGCCTCTGGTGTCACCTCTGAGTCACCAGGGACTAGAATAGTGCCTGGGGCTTAATGAGAATTGAACCAATATTCACAGAATGAGCTGGATGAGTGACTATGTTATGAAGGCGGCAAGCACCGATGGTGCCGGGGGCACAGAAGAGCAGCCCTGGACTCGCCAGGGAGAAGGTCCTGCGAGGCTCTCAGGAAAGATGGCATCCAACTGCATCTCCAAGGACCAACAAGAGCCAGATGAAGAAAAGTAGGGAAAAGATGAGCCAGGCTCCACTAAGCAGTCAGAAAGCAGTGGAGTGGGACGCGCCCTCCGAGCCCCTGGGCTTCATGGGAGAAGAAATACCAGAAACTTATGCTGGAGATTCAAAATGCAAATATATTCATTATGTCCTTCATGTTTTATAAGTTAATAAAATTGAGATAACAGCCAGCGCCGACATTCTGACGTTAAGACAATGTTTAAAACATGCTCAGCTAGAGAGACGGTTCCCTGTTCCGTCCCCGCAGTTTCAGCCTAATTGCCCTTTTGCAGGTTCTTTATTCCATCACAAGGTTTCCCTGGGGCTTAGTCAAAAGGGACCTGGAGCCAGCTCTGCAGCAGGGAGGCAGCTTCCTGAGCTGGGGGATTGCCCGCTCCCCCGTAAGTGCAGGGCACATATTTACACAGGGTTTTGGACGTCGTTTTGTGAGCTGTTTAAACAAACCAACAGAGCAGGTCGCCAGTCTGTCTCCTCAGCTGAGATCCTGCCCTGGGGTGTCATTCTCTCCTGGGCATCATCTCTTTTCCTGTCCAAGCCAATCACAACTTATCATGGTCCTGTGGACTCACTTGCCTGGGGTCACCATTCAGAGCCGCCAGGTTCCAGAGCGAGAGGTAGGGACGGGTCCAGAAAGGCAAATCGGGACAGCTTCCAGTTCAGCTGGTGCCCTCGGCTGAGTAACTGAGTTCCCTGGGTTATCGTACCTTAAACCAACTTCCAGTGGTTGCAAACACCAACTGAGGGTCTGCAGAGATCAAGCTGGGGGCACGTTTAACAGAACCAGAGGCTCTTCCCACTACCCGCCTGGCTCAGCAAGGTGGGTCTGCTCCAGAACTCCTAAGGTAATGAGTGGAACCACCCACAAGCACATAATTAGGCCTCCATCAGCAAATGACTTGCTTTCTAAGGAAGAAACCTGCAGATCTGATGAAAGGCAGCTCACACGGGGAGGGGGTGGGGATACGGTGAAGGCCACAGGCAGAGGAGCCAGATTCCATTCAGCACAAAAGGTGGACTAGGGCTGGAGAGAGCAGGGAGGAAGAAACAGGCAGAATGGGAGAGCTAGTCATCAGGGCAACTCCTCATACCTCACCATTTTTCAGGAAGCCCCACGCTGATGACATCTCTGAGTCATTTGGGACAAGGATGTCGTAAGTGTGACATGGTGACAGCAAATACCACAGTGTGCTTCACATGCAGCAGCTCACTGCCCTCACGGTGTCTGGGCACCGTTAAATCCATGTCACTACAGACCTGAGTGATGCTGGGAGGCTAACGCTTGTCCTAGGTCAGGCCACTAAGTGGCAGGAAGACACGCCCCCCTCTTTCTGACCCCCCACTACACGGAACCACACACCAGATGAGCAGAACCGTCCCCGGGGGACAGGCATGCCCATCTGATTGGTCCTGATCACCTAGGTCCATGTTGACTTTTTCCCTGTGACTTTTGTTACCACTTGGGCTGCTGGCCTGGCGCTGAGAAGCCTGACGTTGCCTGGATTTCCCTCGTCTCCCCAAAGACAGCACACAGCCTCCCCCAGGCACACAGCCTGTTCCCAAGAGAAAAGCCAAAGGAATTCAGCTTTAGCCAGTGCTTTCGGGAGATGAGGCTTTCTGGTGCACGCAGTTGGTCTCAAACGAGGAGCAGAGGGAGGAGCACTGGAAGTTCTGTCACTCACCATGGTGCCCGTGTACTCTTCCAGCTTAGCCTCGGGAACGGCCTTGTGGTGGTGCAGGAAGAGGTCTCGGAGGAAGTTCTGTGACACCAGAGAAAAGTGACACTGTATGTCCTAAGTAAATAAGCTGCGAAGCTCTGTAGAGGCCTTATTGACTGTTTGTTTGAAGAAGGAGGTAGGATGTTTTTGACAAGCAATAAGTCCAAGCATGGAGGGCTGTCACTGTTAGAAGGGAGCTCAGGGAACCCAGAGAATAGCTCCAGGCATGGAAAAAAGCGAAAGTGCTCAGGTGTACCTCTTTGCTAAAGAGAGCGTCACAGCCCGCACCTGCTGAGTCTTCTAAACAGGCAGGCTTTTTTTTTTTTTTAAGTAATCAATTCAAATCCATGTTTCTTAGAATCATGGAAATCAAACTCATGATGCACACATATCAAATCGCCAAGGACAAAGACCCCGCCCCCCGCGGCTGTCCCCAGGGACACTTACGTGAAGCTCAGCCGCTGATATGAAGCCACTGCTGTCGGCATCGTATTTGCGCCAAATCTGAAACACACAAAAGTCTTTAAGCGATTTGTCCTCAAAAGCTGAGGGATGGACTTGTGCCGGTGTCCCCCATGGTTCAGCATCTGAAAACGGTCCCCACTGGTGCGAGTAAGACTTTCACAGGGAATTTCAGGCTTTCTTTGGTGACAGTCATTGGGAAGAACTCAGCCAAATTGTGGCACTGTGTCCACTTGAAGCCACTTATAAGGGTCACATGCTCCCATGGGAAGGCTCCGTATGAAACAATAGGATGAGATGCATTTCAACGCTGTGCTGTGCAGGATGCTACAGAAACAACTCTGGACCCCTGGGAGACCCACACGACAGCGCAGCGCCAACTCGGAGAGGTAGCGCAGGGCTGAAGCCAGCCTGCCCTCGTGGTCTGCCCGTCCCTGACGACGACGAGCTGCAGCTCCGTCAGACGACCGTCCTCGAGGTGGACACGTGACAACCTGGCACCCACACCAGTGGGAAATGAGATGGAGTCACCTGCTCAAAGCTGAGACGCCGAACGTCAACACCTCCCAGTGAAAGGGTGGGCTCACACACACTGCCAGGGACACGGTGACCTTGCCTGCAGGGCCGTGGCTCCGGGTGGAGGGAGAGGCTACCTCGGTGACTCCCAGGGGCAAGCCATCCCTCCCACTGGTTTGCGGCCACAGCTGCATCCTGAGCTAGGAGACAGAGCTGGAGATCTGATCAAAGCCTGCTCTAATGAATGCTGCTCCTTGAACCACCTCTGCCTCCCGTGGACAAGGCCCTGGCTCCCACACCAAACCAAGGCAGCCCAGAGCACTTGTTTAGGGAACAAGGTTCTCCTTCCTTCTACCTGGGTGGTCTGCGGTACCCCCGGCAGGGACCTCCATCCTGCACACAATCAGGACCCAACCTCAGACCCCGCCAACAGAGTGAGTGGGCGGCTGTGACACCAGGCGGACCTTTAGTGAGAACTGTTCGGAAAGCCACTTCTTCTAGTCCCAGTCATTTGTGTCTGAATCAGCTTGACTTATGAAATCAATGAGGTAAGTGTGATTCATAGCATATTTGTGGATGAATATACCCAAACTATGAGAATTTCCAATAACTCCACCAACCATTTTTACAGACTCTTTAAGTGTTTTTCTCCTTGCCCCTCCAGCTCCATGAAGGCAGCTGAGCCCTGGGGGGCAAGAGAGCTTTCTGCGAATCTCAGCCAGCCTCTCTCTAAAGAAAGAAGGCCAAGTAAAGAGAGATCCAGACAAACAAGAACAGTTGATTACCAACAAACCCTGGAACAAGGAGAAACTTGAGCCAGTGAGTGTGTGTTAAGCTAGTGCTCAGGGCCTGTGGTTCAGGGGAACAGTGGACACTGGGGTTTCCTAAGATACATAGGATATAATGGGCTGCAATCAATTTAATTAAAAAGTAACTCAAGGGCCGGGGACATAGCTCAGTTGGTAGAGTGCTTGCCTCACCTGCACAGGGCCCTGAACGTTCTTCCTTATAGAACAAATTGACCAAGTAAAGGGAAGGAAAAATAGAATAGATATATTCTTAAAAAGATAAGAAAGCTCCTTAGTTCTGTTTCCTTTTCCCATTTCTCAAGGTTATTCCAGACTAAAAAAGTCCTAACATGCTAATACTTTTTTTCTGATTTTAGAAATAAATGATGTTCATCATTCAAAATTAAAGATATACAAAAAAAAAAAAAAAACAACAACAACAAAACTATACTATCCAGAAATCCCTACCCCAGAGAAGATTATTTAGTGTTTCTTTCCATTCTGTTTCTATTACATATAAAACAAAACTGAATTGCTGGTCACATTGTCTACACACTTGGTTGATTTATAAATTTTATTTAAAACTTCCTGTGAGCATTTTTAAACATAATTAAAATCATTTTGAAAATGTCTTGAAAGTAACTTGTAAATAATTTTATATAGAACTAGAAAACACAAAGACTATGAAAATGTCCGGAAATCCTACCATTCACAAATAACCGTAACTCATTTTACGAGTATATATCTATGCAGGTTTAGGAAAAACAGTGTTGTGTGTGTGTGTTTTTTTTTTTAACAAAATTAAGATCACTCTATGTACAAGTCTGTTTCTTAACATTAATTACATTGCACATCCGGTATATTATCAAATATTCTTGGAAACATTAGCAATTCAATGATGCATACTGCCCAGCAGTGGGACTTTCCCTAAGAAGCTGTAGCCTCTAGAAGGACCCCTGGCAAGTACTCAGAAGCACCGTGGAAGGAAGGAATCATACGAGGTATCATCATTTCCTTTATTCTTCCTTCATTCAGAGTTGGTTATGTTATTTTTTCTCCCAATTCTGGGGATTGAATCCACAGCCTTATGCATGCCAGGCAAGCGCTCTACCACTGAGCCACAGCCCCAACCCTTCAGTTTTAACTCTTAAGTAACAGCACAGCATTTAATGGACAATGTTCTAAAGAAAATTTTTTACATCCATAAAACACATACCTGGAGAAGTAGAATTATACAGTCAATATGTAAATGTTTTTAAGTAATTCTGAATCATGAAGTTTTAAAGTTTCCTGATTGAATTTTTGCAAAATTACTTTCCATAAAACTCTTCCACAATACACCCCTGCCACAGAGCATCTGTGAACAATCTCAGGGTTTTGGGTTTTTTGATTTTTTTTTTTTTAGTGGCACTGCATATTTTTATAGATCTTCTTAAAATCTTGACCACTTTGATTGTGAAAAATTAAGTTATTTTATTTACATTCCTTGGGTTATTGGATATATTTATGGTCCACTCAGACTTCTTCTGTGAACAGCCTGTGTATGTGCTTGCTCGATTTTATATAAAGGTAAAAAATAGTGCCCGCTCTGTCCTCTGTGCACAAGTGTCCCTCAGGACAGGCGGGGGGGGCAGCCACACCCCTCCCCACGTCAGACCACTCACCTGCATAAACTCCACGCTGCTGTCCAGGGGGGTTTCCAGGCGAAAGAACAGAAGAAACTTTTCATCCTCAGACAAGAACATACTGGCGAGCTAAGGGGACAGAGGAGCAGCAATCAGGGACACCTCCCCGGGTCCTTCAGGGAGTGCTTGTGGACGCAGGCCACGGGGAGAAGGGCTCAGCTCTCCCAGAATGGAGTTCCCTGCCCTTGATAACCCTGCGTGGATTATTGGTTCTTTCAATAATTATCATTCTCCTACTAGGTGTGAAACACTGTGGATAACTGTTTCCCATGAGCTAAAAATACAAAATAATGATGATAATAATAAACTTGCTCAGCATTCAGTATGTTCCAGTTACTATTCTAAGAACCTCCCATATTAAATTATCAATGATAGAAAATAGGAAGAGTGAATAGTGAATAATGCTTACCTGGGCTTACAGGTACTGTTCTAAGTGCTCATTTAATCCAAACCACCTCCTTTGAGATACACATACACTACTGCTATTTCTTTCTAATTAGAGAAACTAGGCCACATGGAGATAAAGAAATCGTCAAAGTCATGCAGTGAGTAAGTGGGGAGTGGAGTCTTCAAGTCAGGAATTTCAAGCCCCCCGCCCCCCACAACCACGAAGCTTTGCTGGTGAGATGCTGACCATGCAAAGAACCTCAGTGCCATGTGCAGGGCAGGAACGACTGCTGGCTGGGGGGATTCTTGAGTACCGACTGTGGTCTATGCTCTTTCACATCATTAGAGTTTATATGATGCTACAAGAGTTGGCTGAAGGGTGATAAATTCAACCAACAAGCTTCCTGTGTAAGCAATTGATGTACTTCACTCTTCATTTATTCCAAACAAAGGTGACATCTTGTTCCCCTATAGGATCATGGTTCTGCCTCACACCTAGGCGTTTGACAGGGTTCATTGCACCTAGGGGACTACTGTGTAAGCCATCTTCCTTCTGGGTCAGCCCATAAATAATGACTGCTTTTCATAACTGATAGTTTTCTCAGCATCTGGTATAACGCCACAGAGCAAGTCCAGCACACGTGAAGTGGGTGGGCTCAAGGTTCACCCGCTCGTTTGAATTCGAGTCAGCTCAAGGGTACATCATTTTAACAACAACTGTTGTCACATACTGGGTGCTGGGTGCCTACCGCATGGCCAGCACGGGTAAGGTGCTTTTCATTTATCATCTCACTAAACTCTCACATCAACCCTTCAGAAAGAACAAATACCTCCTTTTTTACTGTGACAGGCTAGAGTAGCACCGAATTTCTCCTTATTACTTACCAATTGTTTGATCTTGGACAATTTAATTGATATATCTATGGCCAATTTTCTCATTTATAAAATGGGAACAATAATATTGTCATCCGATGCTTATGTGAAAACTGAAAATAAAATGAGCCCATATTCATGAACTGCTGTAGCAAAATACCTGGTGTTTATTCAGCCATCATAAGTGGTAACTGCGATGTTACCACTTATCACATGGTAGTGGGATTCAGCCTCAGAGACATGAAATGACCTGCCCACAGTTACATATCCCCCCACAATGACTTTGTGTTCTACCCTACAACCCCATGGTCAGCTGGGACTAGGAATGGCTCTTCAGGACTAAGCAGTGCTTTTCACATAGGGAGGGCTCAGGCGAAGAAACCCAATTAGACATAGTTCACTTACGCCAGGCCGTTACGACCCCTCTCTACCTCCACTTTTAGCTGGAGTGGCACAGAGGTGTCCTGGGCACATCAGACACGCAGAGTGTCCCCAAGCCCTACTTTGGCTCTTGGTCATGAGCTCTTCTCCATCTGACTTTTCACTTGAACATCTAAACTGGTTCAGCATGACTGATTTTATGTCACGACTACCTGCAACTGGAGTAAGTGAAACGTCACTGGTAGCAAGGAGAATACGGGGGAAATAGAGACCTTGCTGCCAGAGACTTGCAGGCCCACGAGGCCTTAAGGAACCTTGGGAAGGACCCAGACCTACATTACCAACTTCCCTACAAACAGCCACCATGGTCACACTCATGGGCAGGCTCTAATCACATGGCAGCCTGTTGCTCAGGAGGGTCCACCTGGTACTAGTGAGATAACAGCCACTCCTGAGCTGTTTGCCATGCTTCACAACCATGGGGACGTCCACAACTCATGGAACACACTGTGTGCCGTGTCTGCTCCAGGGCTGAGAGCACACCAACAGCCCTGCGGTCCCGAGCACTAGTTCTGCGCACCGAGCTCCGCGTCTGCATTGACTTCTGACATACTGATGTTTTTACGTCAATTCTGATGTGCATCGTAGGTTACATGTGAAACTTGCCTTTGAGTAGAAAACAATGTTGGAAACAGCAACACTCATAAATCTAGGGTTTAGCTTATTGATTTTCTGAAAAGGCAGCCGCAGTTCACTTTTCATAAAGAGACATTATCCTGCTCTAGTAACATAATTCCCTAAGGAAATTTCCCTTTTATTTTTTTCGATGATATTGACTGTCCAAGTCAATATGGAATGGTGGCCCCATACGATCTTGCTGGAACTGAAACCTAGTGACCTCACAGCTGTGATGACTTCACAGCAACATGCATGAGCCACAAGCGTGATGCTAGTGTGAACTTACAATACTGTCAATCATGTAAAGACACAGCACATACAGTTACATACTGTGCACAGAACCGATAAGAACAATAATCAACTGTGTCCCTGATTGTATGCTTATTAAAATATATTTTTATCATTGTTTTATAGTTCTATTTTCATATAAAAATAGTACTTACTGTATTGCAGTCAGCCATGTTATATTGTTAGCAGCCTGCTACATGTTTTGTTTACTGAGAGTCTCTTGATAGTACCAAGAAGCCAGATGGAATGATTGACTTATACTGCCTGATTTGTGTGTGGGGGAGGAGGCCTTACAAAGCATTTCTCAGAACATATGCTGTCAGTAAAGAAAGCTATTTTCTGTTCTGTTTTGTTTTAATGATCATCAGAGACAGCTCTTTCCAACCTCCACTGCATTGATGCTAAAGTTTGTTTAAACTTTATTCATTCATTGATTGTCAGTAAGTTTTTTTCCTTATACAAGTTCAATTTGAACGAGACACTGTGAAAAGACATCCCCACCTCAATTCCCTGGTGATAAGATAGGTGTATTGATCAACCCCAATAAGACCAAGAAAGCCCTGCCCACCCTTCATTACTAGGCAACTGAGCAGGTGCAAAAGGAGAGGCGATTGCTTCAAGAACCGTATCCAGGCCGACTGCCCTGCAGAAGGCCCGTATTTCCCAGTCGAATGGATGTCAGATTCCCGTTGTCTTTCATGGGAAATCACAGCCCAAGAAGGCAAGTCAAGAAAGGCACAACCCAGAAAGGCACAGTGGCGACAGGTACCTCTTTCATCTGAACGCGGGTAGGGGCCTCACGAGTGGTCACCAATCGCTGTTTCAGCCTGCGCGTGTCTTCCTCCAAGACGGCCTCCTGGAAGGGCCACACACACCCAAGTTAGTGCAAGAGCAAGCACAGCCTGGCCCCTGTGCCACTGAGGAGCAGATTCCCCAGCCATTTAGGAAGACTCTCTCGTTGTGGGGCACAGCGCAGTGCTGGGGACTTCAGCAACCCACCACCTACCACAGTCCGACCAGGTGAAGTTTACAGTCACTGAGTCACTAAACTACAGAGGAAAGAAGCTGAGAAACTAAAGTGCTGAAAGAGAGAACTGGACTATCATTATAAACTCAGCTGTGAGAAACAATGGCACTGTAATTAATATATAGGTGTTTCCTCAAGAACTCAGAGGCTTTCCATTTTTAACTAAACGATTCAGTTTGGGGAGCGCCATGGCTGCTGCAGGGCATTCTCTTGATCTTCTCCTGGTGCCCGCTGAGAAAAGCATCATTATAACAGGGAAATGATCAAAGAGGTTATCTCTTATCCACAGCCTTCCTTACAGCTGCAGTTACCTTCTTGGGTGGATTTCGGGGATGCTGCAGGGAACACGAACTTTGAAGAATGAACTCTGACGTCAAACGGAGGGCACAGAGCGTCTCCGACATCGCCCAATTCAAAGATTCCATCCTCACTGCAACTTGTACTTAATAATGTCTTAATTCTTAATAAGCTCACTCTGGTCCTGGTCCCAAAGTCTCCAGCTGTGAGTGACAGGACTCGGGAGCGGCGATGTTCACTGACCACCATCCCCGCTGGTGTTGGGGACCAGGGGACTCGGAGCTGCGGGAGACTTTGGATGTGTCATCTGTGCACATGTGTGCAGGAAAGTGCGCTGTTGGCCTTGAACCTGCCCAGGCTTTCCCCTGCTGCTCTCAGAATAACAGTAGAGGGCACAGGGAGAGCGGGAGAGCGGTGCTGAGGTGAAGCACTCACTGGAACACCCCGGACCCCTGGGGCTCCCTTCCTGCGCCTCCCAGCACCACCACGCGAACCCAGGACAGCCGCTTTCTGCTGAGCAGCTTCCCCAGGCCAAGCCCAGCGCCAGCCCCTGGTGGTGAGCCAAACAGCCCCCGGGGCTGCCCTGGGGCACAGGCTGTGGAAGGCCCTTTGTCCCGCCTCCCTTCCCACTGGGACCTCCCCCTGAGGGACTTCCACAATGGGAGGCCACGGGGGAGGAAGGGTGGCAGAGAAGGACAGAGCCAGCCTCTTCCTTCCACAGGTGGCATCTCCTGGTCTAGAGGACCACCTCTGCCATCCGGAGCCTGAGACATGGAAAGAGACCCCTTTCATGTCCCCTGCACCTGTGGCTGCCCTCAGCCACACGCTTCCTTCTGACCAGCTCCGTGCAAGAGAGTCCAGGGGAAAAAGCCTCAGGCCCTCCTCCCTGAGACTCCGCCCTTTCATGTTACTGTTGAAAGAGGCCAAAAGGATGCCTTTCCCCACAGGCGGACAGCACTTCCACTCCCTGGCCCCCTGCCCCACGCGTGGCTCCCGCCCCATGGGAGGCAGCAGCATGCACAGGGAGCCCGGCAAGAAGTGCTTTATAAACAGGAAGCCCTTCAAACAAAAGGTGAGAACCTGACTCACTTTGGGAATTTTTCAGGATGGGTTTCAGCAATTAGCTAAATAACAGGATGCTTTAAATATCATAAGACCCTGAAATTTGAAGTCTAGTTCTTGAAAAGCCAGGTGGCACCATGCTCAGGAGAAGTGACTCTGTGCTGGGGAGGCCCAGGGGGTCATGGCAGGACTGTGGCCCCCAACACGGTGTGCGGTCTCTCCATCGCAGGAGGTGGGTGCCCAGCAAATGCTCGGTGGTGGTCTATCACGGAGAGGACAGAAAAAGGCTCTGAGCTGAGGTGAGTGGAGCCGCTGGAGCCCTGATATCATTTTAATCTTTGCACTCTTACAGCTGACAGGAGCGCCAGGTAGATTCCTGCCAAACTCAGTGAGTCTCCCCAACTGACCACTCAGGAACTTGGTCAGCATGTATCAAGTGAAACTGCGCCTTTTTTTCCCCTTGTCACTTTTTGCTGGAGGGGATGAGAATACCGTGAATGACTGGGGCTTCTGTACTTCCCAGCAGGGTTAGACAGTGAGGCTCCCTTGCTCAGAACACATTGCAGTAAAGGGGAGTTTCTTGGTACAAAGTTAGAACTTTTGTTAACAAGAACTCAAGCTGGGGTCTACAGCCGAAGCTATTTTTAATCAAGAAAAAAAAAAAAGGTAAACCCAAAGCGCGTGCATTTGTGACAGAGATAATGCACTCATCAAATGGATTGTGTTCCATGATACCAGGGCCATCTGCTAGATTAATGGCTTTGGTCTTGTATTTAGAAACCCCCAAATGATTAAAATCAGAGGTCTCGGACAGATTGACTTTGTAAGTACCATCAACCAAATGTGTTTGCTTGATGATTATGAACAGGGACCTAGTTTTTAGAAAGGAACACTTTCTTAAGTGAACACCCACCAAACAAAACATACAGAGGGGGAGAAAAAGACATTACAACATCTCGGGCGAGGAAGCGGGAAATACCACGAGGATCAGTCATCTAAGCCCAAGTGAGTGTGGTGGCCCTGAGGTGACTCACTGTGGTCACCACCTCCCTGGAGTAGGGTGGTGGCAGGTGGGACTTCAGGATCATCTGTCTTGGCTTGGAACTTGCTCTCACAAACGGGAGTCCCAGGGACAGATGTGTTTATTTTGGATATTAAAAGCGTTTTCATGGTTTAGAGAGTCAATGCCAATCATCTCGTGTGGCGTGACTTGGTGGTGGTTCTAAAGCAAAGAGGATCCAGACTAAATACTGGGAAAACAAAGGACCCAGAAGAGACTACGTCACCCTAAGGACACGAGGACAGCGGGCGCTTGTGGTGTCTCACCGTGAGACAGGCAGGTCCAAACAGGGTCATTCTCACTTTATGGACAAAAACTGAGGCCCAGGGAGCGTAAATGGCATATTGATGTCACGCCCCACGGCTGTGGCTGCAGAGCAGGGATGCCCACACAGGATTTCTGTGTCCACCACGATCATCTCCCCACCCAGGGCTTCTCTGAAGTGCACCTCTGGAGACCAGGAGCTACACTTTGCCCTGTAGAAGGTGAACAGGTCTCCCGCGACTGCAAGATCTCCCGCCGACCAGGTTTCCCCGTGTGATGTCACTCAGAGCCTCGACCAGCCTGTCCAGTCTCAGCACCACCGCTGTGTGATGTTGTTCCCTGTTAGGGATCAACTTGATCAGATTATAAAACACCTAGGGGCCGGGGGCTGTGGCTCAGTGGTAGAGCACTTGCCTAGCATGTGGAGACCCTGGGTTCAATTCTCAGCATCACGTAAAAAATAGATGAATAAAATAAAGCTAAATTTTAAAAAGTCACCTCATTAAAAAATAAATAATTTCCTAGAAAGCCGGAAGAGCATTATTTGGGGTGTGTCTGTGAGGGTACCACCCCAGGAGGTCAGCATGAGGTCTGAGTGCACTGAGTGCAGAAGATCTGCCCTTAGTGTGAAGGGGCACCATTCAAACAGCTGGAGTCAGAGAGCAAAGAGAAGACAAACTGCTGTCCCTGCTCAAAGTCCAGGACATGCTCCTCTCCTGCCCTGGACATCAGAAATGCAGGCTCTCTGGACCCTGGATCCAGGACTCACACCTGCAGCCCCTCCACTGGGTTCTTCCACTCCGGCCTCCAACTGACAGTTGCAGCATTGGCCTCCCTGACCTTGAGGCTTCTGGACTTGACCTGAGCTGGGCTGCCAGCACCCCAGGTCTCCATCCTGCAGACGGCCTGTCTTGAGACTTCTCAGCCACCACCGTCACATGAGCCGAGTTCTGGTCTATCACCTCTCCAGGTCTCTATGCATATCCTACTGGTTCTGTCTTTCTGCAGAGCCCTGGCTTAACACAACATGCAGACCCACGAAGGCAGAGCACCAGGGAAATCGCTCAGCAGGGTGGGGAACACTTTGAATTTCAGCTTGACCTTTTAGATGGAGAACTCTGCCGGGACCGCCATCTCCGGACCTCTGGATCACAGTATCTGTTGATCAATGCATTATTATTCTTGATGGTGGCCTGGGCACTCCCAAGGGAAGTGAACTCACAGAGGCCACATTGGTGAACCATCAGATTTCAAAGCAAATAAATGTGGAGCCAAAGAAGCAGTGACCAGGTTCTACTAATGGGCCAGCTTTGGCTTGAGAGCACTGAGCCTTATCCTGTCCTTTCAGATCTCCCACCCAAAGCCTCCCTCAGGAGCCAGGGTTTGCTGTGCTGTGATCCCCCCTGAGTCCTGTCTAGACCCTGGACCCAGCAGGACACTCGCAGTCTAAGCTTCTCAGAGGCCTAGGAGGTGAACACACGGGAAGTGTGCGCAGGAAGCTGAGGCCAGCAAGGGACTGGCTGGAAGTCCCCATTCAGAGGACAAGTCTGCAAAGAAAAAAGAGCAGCTGCTGGCAGCAGGAGGTTCCTCCCTGGCCACTCAGAGACCAGGCAGCAGCTTTCTGCGGAGCCCTTTATCCTTCTTCTGAAGTCTCTGGGGGAAGCTCCAGCTATTGGGACCCCTGAAGAGCCACCAGCCACACCGGCTTCTCAGAGCCCAGGCTGCCTGGCCTTGGCGGCCTCTCTGCCGTCTGGTCTCTGTGCTCACTAAGGGACGAGCACAGCAGGGCTGTCCCTCTCTACTGAGCTGACTCCTCGTGCATCAGGGACAAGCCCAGAACTAGAAAAGGTTCTCCAGTCGCTTTGTCGAGGTGGCATGGGGTGCCCAGTGAAGGTCCCTGCACGGCCCCCACCAGGCACTGCCTCAGCATTTTGAAAGGGCGCCAGTGGCAAACGCTGCCACTTCTAGTTAATAAACAAGTCATCGAGGCCACCTCTCTAGCCCAGGGCTGAGGAGCAGTGTTGGGACGGCTGCCCCAGCTCAGCGGGATTCGCCTGATCCTGGCAGAATCCCCTGCCCGTAAGCTATCACCATTCCTGCAGGGACAGAGGGTAAGAGGAAATGCAAATGACGGAGCGTGATTTTACCACGCAAGACTCTTTGCAGACACTAAATGTACTCAAACACGTACGGGTTCACATTTTATCAGGTGCTTGAGACCTTAAAATTTCTTTCTTTCTTTTTTTTTTTGAGAATTTTTTAATATATTTTTTTTTTTTTTAGTTTTCTGCGGACACAACATCTTTTTGTTGTTGTTTTTTTGTTTTTGTATGTGGTGCTGAGGATCGAACCCGGGCCCCACGCAAGCCAGGTGAGTGCACTACCCCTTGAGCCACATCCCCAGCCCCTTAAGATTTCTTTACTAGACACAGAGATGCCTGCACTAGGCACAGCTGCGCAGCACAACAGTGACTCATTCGTGACTTGTCTCCTCAAGGCTCAGGATTGCTCCTGCACAAGAGAAAACAGGCCAGATCCGAGGAGGGGCTGGAGATGGAGCAGGCAAGCCGCAGACATGATGTTCCCCTTCTCTCTCTAATGGCAACAGTTCCCCCTAGGTTAGCTGAGTCCTCAGGAGGAGAGGCTTCAGCTAGAGCACATCTCGTGTGTGAGTAGCCTCCCCTCCGTCACCGAAAGTAAGACATGTCCAGTTTCAAGGCTGACTATGACTTTTCTCCTTTCCTATAAATCACTAAAGCAAAGAGCCTGCTGAAACGTGGAGTTGCAGCCTCTGGAGATTGAGATGTTTAGGCATTGGCCACACTATTTTGAAGTTTAGGAGTTGAACACTGAAGACGTTAACAGCTTTACATGCATCTTTGGGTTTTCCACAAATACGCCTGCTGGCACATGGCCTCTGGTTCCTGGACCACCCTGACCCTTAGCGTCCACAGGCCAAAGTGGGAGCCCTGCAGTAAGGCTGAGGGGGCTTCCCACTAGCTGCTGACACTTGAAACTGGGCAGCAAAATTGAAATTGGGTGAGGTTTTCAGCTCTGCTCATGACTGGTGCAATCACAGTCATGAAGGGTAAAGAACAGTGTGTGCTAAGGTCTCACCAGAGCAAAGAAGGGGCTCAGATTTCTGCCACCTGCCACCCCTTTCACCCCCTAGGCACACAGAGCAGAGCGTGGGGGTGGGAGAGACAAAGGGTGATATGGAGAGAGAGCCATCGGAGACCAAAGCAGAAGACTGGGGTGAGATAAGAAACGAAGGACCAAAAAAGGAGAGATGAGATAGAGAGGAAAGAGGAGGAATGGAGAAATGAAAGGCAAGGGCAGGAGGGACCCAGAGAGACCTTTGAGAAAGAGACCGGCTGGAGAAAGAAAGAGGAAACAGACACAGAGAGCCAGGGAAACAGGTGACGAGCAGGTGACCGATGAGAGTCAGAGGGGTCAAGGAGGAAGGCAAGAGACATTGGGAGATGAGAGCCAGGAGACTGGTGGGAGAGACAGACAGACAAAGAGGAACAGAGTGGGAGGCAGACAACACGGAGGCCGGGTCGGCTGGTGGGGGGAGAAGGCAGCCTCCTCTTTTCTGACCTGTCTCAGCCCCCACACCCACCAGCTGCTCCTCAGTGGGGCAAAGCTCCCAGATCCCTGCTCTGGGTTCAGAGGGGAGAATGAGACGCACCCCAGTGTTCCCAAAGTCAGGTGAGCTCTCTCTGTACCTCACTTCTGTGCAGCTGTCCGGTGCTCCTCCTCCTGGCACGCATTCCCTAAGGGAGCCCTCTCCTGACCAGACCCACCCAGACCAGCCGCAGCTCTGCGCCTCTGAGAGAGCTCACCTCTGCTTTGGGCAGGAATCTCCAAGAGTCAGTCTACATCTCTCAAGGTCAGACTTACCATCTGGGCCCTGAATGCCACATAAGTGGGATTACGTTTCTGTCTGGCTTCTCTCTAGTTTGTCATTCCCTCTTCTAATAAAATGAATAATGGAAAATGATTTTAGATGATTTGCCATTTGCTATCAAAGGAGTGCCATATGCACTAAACACCCAGAACGATAAAGCTCTTAACATCTTTTCCACCTTTGATCTTGTGAACAAAGCAAACCACCCTATCTCCAGCTTTAAATCCATTAGCAGAAGTATAAACAAGGAAACGCGTAAAGCAGAGTTGACTACAGTTAGGACCTCTGAGTGCATGACAGATGTTACAATCAGTCAGTGACCAGCATGGTGAAAGTTAGAGTCGCATCTTTTATAAAACCTGCCTAAATCCCCCTGTGTTGCTAGGAGAGGGAGAAAAATTACACGCATGCAAGGAAGAAAAGAGGTCAGATGGGATTAATGGGTACAAATCAGCACAAGACTTGGATGCTTCTATTTCACTAAGAGACACATAGATTGATGCTCAGGGCCGGAAGTACTTACATCTGTGCCCAATTTCCTCAACATATGGTGAAAGAAAGCATCAAGCTCCTTCTCTTCTATGTAGCCTTTTTCTAAATGTAAGGAGATAAGCATAAATAATAGTCATATAGAAAAACATATGGCATTTAGGACTTATCTAAATCTGCTTTTAATCTCACGCCTTGTAAAATCCCCATAGACATATTTTTTTTTGTCATCCCAATAATTAAGTACCAACATGGACCTCCAGAAGACACAGATGTGGACAGAGAATACATGCTGCTGAGTAAATGTTTTATGCTAAGGTTTACATTAGGATTTGAAGAACAAAAGCTCTTAAATACATGAATTTTAATGAACGAGTTTTAGAATAAAATCCAATTATTTTGAAAGCTTGGAAATAGTTAACAGAGGTAAATATAGAATCCTAGTTTGCAGGTTTAAACACACATTGTAGGTGTTTTATGTTTCTTTAATTATTAGTAAAACCGAAGTGATCGGTCCTCAAGAAAGTTTTTTGCCTTTGTTTTTTGGTAGAGATGTAGTACATTTGAAGGTTGATAAATCCCTCCTCTGTTGGAGAGAGTACTTGCGCGGAAGAGGTAGGTGTGTACCCCCAGGACCGCACAGAGAGGGCTGGCTTCTGAGGGTTGCTCCTCAGCGCACCATCCCGGGCTACTTGTAAAGACTTTCGTCGTTGCACGCACCAACTGGCGAACCCTGACTCGCCCAGGCTGGGAAGGGGGCAAATCCCTCCCGCCACCCCGTTTCACGAGGTTTCCGAGTGTGTAGCACGGGCACGCGGGTCCACGCCGCAGGTGGAGGCTTTCCCTGCGCGGAGACCCGGTCCCCGGCTGGGGCTGGCACTCACCATCCGCGTCGAAGCGCTGCCAGACCTGCCAGAAGCCCGCGGCGTCCCAGCGCCCCGGGGCCGGTTCTCGGGCGCTGTCCATGGTGGTGAGCGCGGCCGGGCACCAGCACCGCACGCCTCCGGGAGGACTCCCGCACTCTGCGCGGAGCCTTCGCCTGCCGCTGGTGCTCTGCTGGGGCACCTGCCGGTGGGCGGGCTTCAGCTGGGAGGCGCTGGTGGCGCTGGTGGCCCTGGCGTCGGGGAGTCCTGGCCCGCTGCCCCGCCCGCCCCCGCCCCGCGCGCGGAGCCCCGGCTGTCTGCTGGGGACTCGGGGAGGAGCGCTGTCACCCGGCCACGGCTCACTGCCTTGCCCTTTAGCTTTTGTTCTTCAAACTCAGAAAACTCCCTCTTCCGCTTGACTCACCTTTCACACTATCGTCTCAAGAGGTTTGCTAGGGAGAGCCGCCCTGTCTACAGCGTTGGGGGAGATGTCACTGTCCCACCCCTCTGGACCCGATGACTTGGACACACGCTGCGGCGGAGGCAGGTGGAGAGCGCAGCAGCGATGGCGGTATGAGGCTGCTTGCTCACAAGAAGCCAGTGGACAGCAGTTATTGAGCCCTGACCGTGTAGCGCGCTCGGGCGCGCGCGCGCACACACACACACACACACACACACACACACACTTCTGTGCTCCACGCGATATAAGGACTTGCAGGTACATGGAGAATGTTCAGAATTTGGATGGTTTCTTGGTATGTCTGTTATCCCAGTGACTTGGATGGCTGAAGCAGAAGCTGAGCAAGTTCAAGGCCAGCCTCAGCAACTTTTGAGACCCTGTCTCAAAAAAAAAAAAAAAAAAAAAAAAAAAAAAAAAAAAGGGCTGGGGATTTGGTTCAGTGGTACAATACCCCTGGCTTAATGCCCCCCCCCAAAAAAAAAACAGATGGAATTTGAGTATATGTTGAGACCCCTTTGTTGGAGGATCTATAAAAGAAGCTTCCATATTGGTTAAGAGGGGTGGACCAGAAATATATCCTCTTTATAGCACTCTGACTCTGATATTGGCACTTGAACTGCTTTTTGAAAAGCGCACATGCATAGGCCATCTGAATGAGTCATGAAAAGAACATGACCTTCATAGTCACATAGTCCTGGGTCAGGATCCGCCATCTGCTAGCTGAACCACTCATTCTCATTTCTGAGAATTTCTTATCTATAAAGTGGGGAGTTTCCATGAGGATCATAGCCACACAGAGAAATGCACGATGTTCATGGTTGTCATGGTGTTGTAGATAACAAGAGATGAAGGCGTGCTATATACACATATGCATACATATAGAGAGAAAATAAGTCTGAGAAACCTATAGTCCAGAGGAGCCTAATGAGAGAGAATGATCAAATGTAACATTTCACCCTGGGCGTCATCTTGGAACAAAAAGGGGACATTAGGTAAAAATTAAGAAAATCTGAATAAATATGGAATTCAGATACAATATTGGGGGGAAAATGGTTTAGAACTAAATCTCTCTGGGCTTGAGGCCCAGCCTGGCCTCTTACCAGCTGTGAGAAACTGAGAAAATTATTCAGAAGCCACTTTCTTTTCTGTAAAATGGAGATGGCCATAGCATGTTTCTCCGGGTGCTGTCCTGAGGGTGAAATGTGCTGTTCTGTACTCTCAGCAGGGCACACACAAGAGCACCCAACCTAAGTTAGCTACTGAGGTGAAGAGTCCCCCATACAAATGCATTTGGAGGACGGTGAAATAAACTTGAGAGGTTTTGAGGAGCATGGCTTAGGCTGAAGGAAGGGAAATGACATCATCACCCATGGGCAGTGGTGGGTACAAACACTGAAGAGCTGAGTCGGGAGGGGAGGAGCTCACAGTATGGGTAGTTACCATGTGGCCCTGGGGAACTCTCAATACCAGCATCAGGCAGGAAGATGGGTCTATAGAACTCAGCAGGTTGATGACTGCTCTTGTTTTCTGGTAAATAATAGGAACAGGAAAAACGAGGCAAATATCAAAAGTAATGATCAAGATCTCAGGTAGCTAAAGAAACAAAGGTAAATCTCTACAACGGGATGTATGGCATTTTCAAAATCGAAACCTTGATTTTGAAGCCCAATGACACAAGGAAAAGCAAACTACAGAAGCATTCATCTGGTCTGACCCAATTCTGTATTGACTTCTTTCTACACATAGGGAAACAAAGGATATCCATTAATGGCATCAGTGACGCTTCTCTCTGTCATGTGGAAAGGGAGGTTGTAGCTGAGTTTAATTTTATTATTTATAATTCTTCTATTTTAAGACCTTCTAGGGCAAGCATATAATGCAAACTCTCATGATTTTTTGAAGTTGGAAAAGTGAAAGTTAGTGAAAGAAGCCTAACTACCAGAGCTGCTGGGCTCTTCACTGAGAGCAACCAAAATGCAGAACAAGTTCCAGCAGTCTGGTATCCGGAGTTTTCTGAATAGCTGTGATTTCCATTCCATGATCTACTTTATTTTTATGCAAATACCTCCCATGGTGTTAGGTAGCTGCTGCTGAAGTACCTTGCAATCCTAATATACATGAGATTTCCTTTGGGAGAAAATCGTTCAAATCCTTGACAGAGAAGAGAGCAATTAGGAAAGTGTTTAGAGATACTGGATCAGCAGGAAACACATTTAAGACTGTCTCCCTGGTTCTCCTACATGAAAATGGAATGATGGGGGTGGAGGTGGAAGAACCAGAGATATTTTACCTGAGACCGTTATCATCCACCCAGAGAGCTTAGAGTAAAATAAATACTCAAGAAGCAGCAAGAAGCAACCAAAGATATATTATGCAGTTTATAGATTCATTGAGCTCCTTCTACAGATATTCTTATTTGAATGGTTTGGAGTGGGCTTTGACATAGATATTTTTAAAGCCCCTCTCCCCACCCCTGCAAGGATGATATTGGATACACTGTCTTGCCTTGTGTCTCTAAGCTTCTGGATGCTCATAATTGTCATTTTATTATTTGGATATGGCTTCTCTGAAGGAAAATCTGGAAAAGAAAAACATAAGGATTCAACATTCTTTTGTGATTCATACCCCATCTCTTTCCAAAGGAATCAGAATTTATACTTCTAAGTCATTCTAGTAGCTTTGACAACTGATGGCTCACACTGGGGACTAAAACAATAGGTTTTTATTTTTTCCCTGCTGATTTCATTTTCTCCTACAATCATTTCCTGCTTTTCTCATTAGCATAGCTAATTGATAGTTATTTATACAGAAAGAGCAGTGGTATATAATTTGGAGCATTGCTAATTAACCCTGGTGCTTGCACTCATTTCTAAGCTAAAATATCTGCATCTTTTTGCAAACTCAGAATGATATTTCTAATGAGAAATACAAAGGATTTCTGTGGCATCATCTCCCAATAGTTATTGAATATCCAAACTTCATAGACGCCTCACAGGCTATGCAGTAGACCTTAGGATTCAAAGATGGCATTAGCTTAATGCCATGCCGGCTCCAAAGGTCAAAGGAAGTAGACTAGAAGAAATTGGACAATGTTTAATCATGAGGAAATTTATAAATACTGAAAGTAAAGCTGCTGCTTAAAAATATATTCTTTATTGTTTCCTTTGCAATAACACAAATAATATCTCATTTAAGCAATACAAATCAGAAGCTTCAAAAAAAGATTGTTTCATGATTTTACAACTAAAGAAAGCTAACAATAACAATGAATAGGTGTATGTCTTTTCAATCATTTTTATATGGAGAAAAATTGGATTATACTGCTCTGTAACTTGCCTGTTTCACGTGATATCATGAACCTTATCATTAACTATTTTTCTATGGTGTCATTTTAGTGATATTGTTACTACTGTTGACCGGTTACCAGTCCTTGCTTCCCCAATATTGAAGTATAACACTAGAGAAGCACTCCAAGGCAAGGTCAGAGTAGAAATTAGAAGTTTATTAAAGGACAGCAGAAAAGACTTCTCCCGGAGGAAGAAGGGGACCCAAGAGATGGAATCCGTGGAAGGGCGGGTTTTCTCTCCATTTTATAGTTTCTTTCAGTGATGGAAGGTAGGTGGGAAGGCCCGAGGGGTGGGACACAGGTGGGCCAAAGAAGTAATCTGGGCAGTAATGACTTCTGAGTCAGCACCTTCAAGTTTGCTGGGGGCTGTTCATTAACACTTCTTTGGGATGGGCTTTGGCTTTGGGCTTTTTCTGGACTTCATTAACATTCCATAAGTTGTCCTGCGTTTCCGGAATTCATTCTCAACATGGCCTCCATTTTAGATCTCACTCGATATTAGACCGGATTTACCTAACTACACTGACTACCTAACTTTAAATCTGGCTTCAATATCATTAGTTTATTTGTAGTCCTCTTTTTGGAATTTTTTCTCAGGTTTTCACTATCAACTGAATGTTTTCACACTCCTGTAATTATTTCTTTGGGATATAATTCTAAATGCAAAAGTGCTGGGCTGAATGATACATGACATTTTAAAATCTTCAATACACATTATTAAAAATAGATTCCATCTTGATTTTACCAATTTGTGCTGTCACTAGCAATAAAAGAGAGTATCTACATTAATAATGTTTTAAAAATCTTTGAGATTAATCCTAAAGTAGTCACTGCTAGTTATTTGTGGAAAGTGGAGTAGTTTAGGATTTGCTCAGAGGTGGCATGTGTATGAAGGTGAGTGGCACTAGGTGGCTTATCAAAACCTCCTGGGCTCTCTCTCTGGCCCACCCCATATACAGCAGCTAGCACAATGACCACTTCATATTTCTATACTGCCCTAGTCATGCAACTTTTGTTCGTAGAGTTATATTCACTATGGAAAGAGATTGTGATAACCTATACTAACGCACAAAATCAGTGCTTTAAAATCTCTTGGTCTGTTACAGTAAGTTGAAACTATAAATATTTTTCCAGCCACAAATATAGCCACCTTATTGCAGATTTAATAATGCAAAAGCATAGGATAACCTTTCAAATGAATTTTCCTTCTTACCTTTCCCCCACTGTGGTTCTACATTTCTAAATTGCATAGAGGTTTTACATCATTTGGGATCAAGACTGGCACAGAGTGCTTTCTAAATCACTGGTAGCCTAAGCTAAATCCTGGTGACCACAAAAATAAGAACATTATTGTACTTATTTCCCAAGTGGAGTATAAATTCTGTTCATCCAATATTGCTGCTTTAGTAAGCATTTTCCTAACTTATGTGGGTGCCTGACTATTAATTTGCAACTTCTTTTCTTTTAATATAATTTACTCAAAGTTCTAAGTTTTCTTGTAAGTCTTGATACAGGCAGAGTCCATGAATCTTGTTTAATTGTGCATTTTGTTTTCTGATTGTCATATGAGATTCTTTGGTCCATGATTTAAAATGTTTCATAAATTTTACCTATGTATGTTTTCTCTAAATAGCTTTTGTTGATTTTTAATTGAATGGCATTGCAGTTGAAGAATGTGACTATGGTCACCATCCCAAAATATGTTGAGGTTTTCTTCATGAACCTTTATAAAGTCAATTTTCACAGATGGTCCGAGTGTGCTTGAAAAAATGCAAATTCCTCAATTTGAGGCATGATGTTCTGGGTATGTCCACCAGGTCAAGTATGTCAATTATGTTGTTCAAACTTTTATGTCCTCACTGATTTCTTGCCTGCTTAATTAAACAATTACAAAGCCATATGTTAGAATCTTGTATTTGGACAGTGGTTAATCTGTTTCTTCTTGAAGTTATTTCCTTTGTTTGTTGGGTTGTTTTTTGTTTTATGCCTTTGGAGGCTATGTAATTAGGGTGAGGTAACTACTGATTTATTTATATAAATGTTGATTTATACTTATGCATAAACTGATCTTTTCATCATCCCACAATTCCTTTTATCTAATATCTTTTGCTCTGTTTCATCTAATATTAATATGGGTACACCGCTTTCTGATGTAGTATTTGCTTTATATCACTACCTCCATCCACTTACATGGATCATTGTGCATATTTTACAGGTGTCTATAGAATGTTTGGCTATTTCCATTTATTATAACTATTGATATGCTTGGGTATATTTCATGTTATTTTTCCTGCCTTCTATAAACTGCTTTTTCCTTTCTCTATTTTTTGATTATGATTTTTCACTTGATCAATTTTTCTAAAAATTAATTTAGAGATTACATATTCATTTTCTGTTTTTTTAACCCCACAGATATCAACGTGAAAACTTAAAAGTAAAAATTATTTAATAAATTTCCAGTCCTCCCAAGTAACTTAAAGCCTTAGATGACTTTAGAATGGGTTGCCACATCTCTATTTCTATGCCATTGCTATTATACACCTTAAATGTATTTTAATCCACAGATTTTGGTTACTTTTTTAGTTGTTGATATTTATTAATTTTCCACACTTATTTAACATCATTTTTTGCTTACCTAATCCTTCCTGCATCTCAGGAATTCCAACGAGGGTTACTTTTATTCTTTTTGAGGGACGACCTTTAAAATCCCCTCTGCTGAGCTTCCCTTGGAGGGGAACTCACCATTTGTCTGGGGGGTTCTCACTTCACCTCTGCTCTTACAAGGAATGTCGCAGGGATTGAGTTCTGTGTTGACAGCTCCTTTCTCTCAGACTCTGGACATGGCGACTCCCCTGGGTCTCCTGGGTCTCCACCTGGATGCTAAGACGCTGTCACAGAGAAGACCCCTCCCAGGAAGGGCTCCGGGAGTTCCTAGTCAGAGGGGGAACTCACTCGACTCAGGACCAGCAGGGGTTTTGGCTTATAGGATGGAGAAGAGCGTCAGCACGGGTCAGTCAGAGGCATAGACAGAGGTTTCTTTAAGGAAGCAGATACACAGTCAAGGCAGAAACGGGGCAAGCTCAGGAGAGAAAGCCCTTCCCGATAAAGCAAGGAATGCACATTGGAGACAGTGGGCCCCCTCCCGCAGAGCAGACAGCAACCCGCTGGTGAGGGGTGGTAACAGTGGGGCGGAATGTCGCCAGGGGCTGGACTAGAGGTGCAGGCAGGTGGAGCTACATCATTTCCACCAGTGTTCCCTGCAGTTTTACATTTTCCTCGTGTTACCAGGGCATGGGTCAAAGGCACAGGCCAAGGGAATGTCTCTTGGGAACTCTGGGATGCTTTCTGCCTCTCCATGGTTTATGAGCGTTTCCTGTGAGACTCAGCATCTCTCTCCCTTTATCCCAAATTCCCATCTCAAAGTCAGCTGCTGCCATCCTGTCATTCCCTTGTGGGCCTCTGTCCCTTGCTCTGGCAATCCGAGGGCCTTCTCTGTCTTTGGTGCTCTGTGATTTCAGTACCATGTGTCTAGGGATGGGTTTCTTTTTACTCATTCTGCTTAAAATTCACAGGGCTGCTTGATTTGGTATTTCTCATTAGATCCAGAAAAGTTTCAGCTCGTTTCTACTCAGTTTCCCACTTCTTCTCTCCTACCTCCCCTCCTCCACCTCTCCTTCTGGAATCCTGGTGGAAGTGTGTTCCCTCTCCTCATCCTAAGCTGGGTCCCCTTCACGCTTTCCATCTCTCTCCTCTTTGCACCACAAACTGCACAGCTCTAGGTGGAGCACCCAACAGAAAACCTAAAACAGATGTGGGGACATGGAGTGGGGGCAACGAACAATAGTGAGGAGAGTGTGGACAGGGGAGGAGAAAGGAAAGGACGGATTTCCCATAAAAATAACAAGCCCAAACCTCCCCTCCTGAATCCTGGCTCTGGGCTCCTTCCCTTCAGAGGAGTCGGCCATTGTGGCTTTTGCAATAAACCTGCTGCGTGCTTTTTTTTTTTTTTTTTTTTTTTAATATTTATTTTCTAGTTCTCGGCGGACACAACATCTTTGTTGGTATGTGGTGCTGAGGATCGAACCCGGGCCGCCCGCATGCCAGGCGAGCGCGCTACCACTTGAGCCACATCCCCAGCCCCTGCGTGCTTTCTATTTCTGTGTCTTATTCTTCAATTCTTTGCTGAGCAGTGACAATACAAGGCCCCTAGAAACACTGCACAAGGAGACTTTCCTCTAAATTTACAGTCGAGGTCTTTGTTTTGTTCTTGTTTAATCCACAGGCAGAATGAACTTAGTCCCCACGTCTGAGGGACAGGCTGTTGTTAGAAGTTCTATAGGGACAGCCGGTTTCCCTTCTAACTGTCCTACGTTTGCAACAGTCAATTTCCAACATGGAGACTTGAGGGTTTGCTTTCTCTAGATTTCCCCGAATTTGAGGCGTAGCTCTTCCGGGTTCTGATGCTATGAGGCGAGTCTTCTGTTAGACCCCTCCTTAAGCTTCGTCTCTTGATTTTCGGCACCTGAAGGACAGTTCATCTGATGCGGCAAATGCCTGCAAAGCATGAGCCAGCCTGAGTGGGCCTTCACTTCCCTGCGGTCCTGCTTTCATGTGGCTCTTGTCCCCCTAGTCTCCTTTATCAAATTGTCCCTGGGTCAATGTATTTTCAAGTTTGAAAGTGCCCGCCTAACATTTAAAGTTGTTTTTCAATGGATGGGCCAATCAGCATATCTCCCCCACCACGTGTTAGAAACTGTTCTTGTACAAATTTCCATTTTTGTCTGGGTACAAGTTAAAACTTTAAATTTTATTTTCTGAAATCTCAGTGCTTTACCATGACAAAATATCCTTCTTTTTTTCTTCCTGTTTTTCCTTTTCCTTTTCTTCCTTTCTTCTTTCCTTCCTCCTTTCTTTCTTGCATTATTTTTCAATTCTGTGAAGTTTTCTTCTACTCAGGTGTTCCTTTTGATAATAGTATGAGTCTGAGGCTCAAGACAAAACAAAGGAGAGGAGAGGTATTTGTAAAAAATAAAAAGGTTTGCTGCACGTGCTTATGGAGACAGGCAGAATATGACCTGTGGGATAACATCTCATCTCTGTCAGTCCTTAAAGTTAGAAAGTTTCTTCTTACATTTCTTGCAAATCTTTGATGACTGGAATAAAACTGGTGAGTCAAGGTACAAGAAGAAATAAGTACAGTCACCAGGTAACCCGGGCGTTCATAACTGCTCAACTGTGGCTGCTTCCAAAACCCCGCACTGTTCCCGCAAGTAAGGTCCTCTAAATGGGAAAGCATCAGACTACTATAAGCCCCATGATGAATTCAAATGGCCCACCCAAGATGCCTTCTAATTCACTACCATTCATAGTCCAGATTCCTACCCAAGCAATTCCTACCCAAGAACAGACAGATTGACATCCCTGGAGGAAGCACCTTGAACCAGGACTTAAAAAAAAAAAAATCCTCAGGAAATTCTAATCATTCATAAAATTGGGAAGACCTTGATCTACAAGTGTTGGGACCTGGAGAGATGGGCTGCCTAAGCTCACTCCTGCTATATCCTTTTTCACACCATGGAAGGCTGGGAAGAGGGAAAGACTGACTAGTATCACACCTTTGAATTGCCTAAGAACAGCAATGAGCACGGGTGGGCACTGGGCAAGCTGGCAGAGCAGCCAAGAACTGTGCACCACAGCATGGGCCTTCCGAAGGTCTTCTTAAGAATTAAACATAACAAACTACTTCGTCCTTCAGATCTTGACAGTGGAGGGTGAAGACCTCAGGGTCTCACTGGTTCTTGTCACATTCAGACACCTGCCTGTGGTGTCCGAAATGCCATTTGAGGCTTATGTTTGAGTAACTGGAGTTTTCCATTTGGAGAAAGACAAGTGACTTTGGGCAGGGTGTGGGTGCCTGTCTGTGAAGGTCTAGAGCCAGCCCTGAGTGCAGAGCAGGGGCCTGTTCCCTGCTTGGGACTGAAGGGACACTTTGAAAAGAGGAAGAAGTATTTTCCCAATAATGAATGCATTTGGGCAGGGCATGTCAAGAGAGATGAACTTCTTTTCAGAGAAAGGTTAATATTTTTCTAGAAGTACATTCAAACTTCGGTGGTAGAGCGAGACTTAGGAGGGGATGTGAGTGTACCTTACTGGTAGAGTGCACTTGCCTGAATGTATCAGATCTTGTACTCAATCCCAATATTACAAAAGAAACAAAACCCCTCAAGGGGAGGAAACAAGGGTTCATTTGTTCCCTGGGATCATCTGCCTCTGAGTTTAACTGCACGCCTCAAAGAAGGCACTGTTCAGAGGTTTGCCTTTGAGGAAGCTGAGGCATGCATCAATATTTATCTGAAGAGATGGCATGTTGTCTTGCTGACATTACCTGGCCTAAATGTGGCAAATCTGCATACTAAATATTTCCAGGCTGCCGTGGTGCATCCCTGTAATCCCAGAGGCTGGGGAGGCTGAGTCAGGACGATAGCAAATTCAAAAACAAAAGCACAAAATGGAGCTAGGGATCTGGCTTCGCGAGTTCCACCCAGTACCCAAAAAGAAAACTTCCATGTTGTCTCCAAAGAGAGCAGCAGAGTTGATCCGTGGTTAATATCTTCACTCCAAGAATAAATTTATGTTTTGTCTAAAAGCCTGGCTCCTTAGCACCTCTGGGCAAAGACGGAAGAAGGAAGCAATATAAGCATTTAAACAAGGTGTGACCTCAGGAGAAAGTTCCGTCTCCAGCCTGCGGCTCTGTTCGCAACAGTTAAAGGACACTCCCTTCCTTCGCCAAAGCAGAAGTCAGATGGGCAAGTGAAGGTCAAAATGAACTCAAGACTTTGCCCCAGAGGGGCAGATCAGGCTGACTGCCGCGCAGGTCACGGCCCGGGGGGCCTGCCCTGCTGGCATGAGCCTGAAGCGCAGGGAGCCAGGGCTGAGGCCAGCGAGGGCCGGCTGACCTGCGGCCCGACGGTGGTTCAGACCCCGCGATGGAAGCAATCGAGGCGAGAACAACTGAAGAGGGGCCGGGTAAAGGAGAGGAGTTGGTCTCAAGAGCTGACCAATAGCGTTAGCACTTCCAGACCTCATTAGCATACATGTTGACCAATAGCGTTAGCACGTTTTCAAAACCTCATTAGCATAAATTTGGACCAATAGCGTTGACCCAAGCGCTATATAAACCCCTTCACCAGACGATCCGAAGTCATTCTTCTTGCGAGCTGAGGTTCCTCGTCTTTCCTGTGTCGTTTCTTCAGGAGTTGGTATTGGAGTGGGCCGTTTTAGTATGCTGTGGATGTACTGTGTTTCCTAGTAAGCCTTGTGTGGAAGGTCAAGAGCTAAAGGGGTATCTCCTGTTCCTCCAGAGGGGAAGCTGTGCTGTCTTTCAGATATAAGAGAGCTGGGGTAACTGAGCTGCAACACTTCTCAGGAAGCGGGAGCTGCAACACTTTATACAGGAGAGGCGAGAGCTGCAACACTCTTTCCTTCTTCACCGACGGAGCTGTGACACTTAGCTTAAAAGCTGCAACCATAATACAGAGCCACCTGTTGCATTTTTTTTAGGAGTGTTGCTGATTAGGTGTTTTCCTTAATGGATTTTTTGATTTCTTCACTTGCTGAGTCTATGGTGCGTGGACCTCCCAAGCTCCCGTGAGGCTTGGGAAAAGCAAATTCTCATGGGTAGGTGCTGAGTGTTTTAATTGCTCAGGTGCTTAAGTGGGATGTACTCAACGTGGGAGGACTGAATTGCTGGTTAGCCTCCCACACGTGAGCTGTAGAGGAGCAGTTAAGATTAAATGCAACTGCGGGACTCTTAACTAATTCTTGTACATTTGTGTCCATATGAAGGCTGCCAGATATCCCAGTCACAGTGGGAGGTGGCCATTGGCAAGTCAAAAGAAGTTTCTGCCAAACTGATACTGTTCCTTGTTGGTGGGTCTTCAGTCTCCTTAACTGTTGAGGATCTCCAGTCTGGCATTTTGTTAAGGTAGCCCAACTCGGTGCAAGTCTTAGCTACCTTGGTGCTACCGTGATTTTAGGGGTGGGGTTTCCTGGGGAGACTTGAGAAGGGAACAAGCAGGTATCCCACTGTTATCTCCTACTGGGCCTACCCAGGAACTGCCTCCCCACCAAAATGTCCCTGCTTGTCCAACATCTTGGGAATGAAGTCCCATGTACCCTGCTGCCCCAGTCTTTGGGGAGCCCTGAGGCCAAAGCCACTCTGTTGAGCTTCTGGCAGTTAGGGTCTAATGCTGTGCACCTGTACCCATGGCTCCACCTCATCCTGAGGGCAGGCTGAGCAAGTGCTGGGTGCTACTTGATCATAACCCCACCAGTAGGCGGCCTAGGTGTTCCTGCAGCCACAGACGGGCCATGCATTTCCTGTCATGTTCTATCAAGTCGTGCCATGGAGTTAAGCTGAGGGCTCATGGGTCTCTGGCCAGGCTTTCCAGTTAAGTACACAGCTGCTGTCATTCTTAAGTGCTCTGCCACATAACTGAGAGCCCATAAGGAGACTATAATTGGTTATTACCTCTGGTCTCTTAAGACTTCATTTTTTCCCCTAAAATATTTCCAGGTTGATTCTATTGATAATAACTTTTTCTCTTTCAAAACCCCAAAGGCAAATTCCTCATTCTACCCTCACCACCTGCTGCAAACAGGTGCCTCCTGATACCTTACCCTGGGTGTGGTGCAGTCACTGAGCAATTAGAAGGGACGTCAGCCATTGGGGAAAGGGGGGGATTGGTGTCAAGTTTCCTGTTGTACCAAGCTCTGCATCCTGTGTTGGCAACATTATGGAAAAGTGTTAAGGGGTCCTGGCAGGGTGGCTGCATTTGCGGGGGTGGGAGGGAGAGGACCTGGGGGTGCTGGACTGTGACTGTTTACCTGGTAAGGGGCACCAAGATTGTGTCAGTTGACTGGCCCTGTGTGTCTCTGAGTTTGAGCTCTGCCTGTAAGATAGACCGTAAGCTGATGAGCCCTGAGCTGGTGTGATGAGATGGTGTTTGGAGCCCTGTCTGGCTCCAGGTTGACAGGGAGTGGCAGGTCAGGAGTACAACTGTGACCTAGCTTCCACATGTCTTCCCGTGACCAAGTCCCCAGTACCTGCTGACAAAAATGAGGTGAGGCACAAGAACAGAAAAGAAAGCTTTCTCCAAGAAGCCAGATGATGCCTGTAGTCCTAACTATATTTACATGGCTTGTCTAGAAAAGCAAACTACAGACAGAAGGCAGAGCAGTGGTGGTCTGGGACCAGGAAGGGAGCAGAATTTGGACAAAAGCAGGTGTAGGGGAGCTCTCTGGGATGATGGAAGCTTTCATAATCATAGAAATATACTGAAAATTACTGAAACTGTTTAAACTTATGGAAATTTGTCTAAATTTACATCAAATGATATACTTAAGGTGAGTATTATGTAAACTATACCTCAGTAAGCTATTAAGGTTTTTTTTTAAAAGCCAGCAATTGCCAACATGAACTGTGTCCTGTTTAGTATTACTGCTTCTCAGTTCTCTAAGGGCAGAAGAGGGACACATGATGGTGTGGTTTTAACCTTTTCTCACAAATGATCTGGGTTTATCGAGCAGTTAAAATGGCCAATTTACTCCTATCTGAGGACCCTGGGAACCCACATTACATTTATTCACAGTTTAATCAATTTTCTAGATATTTGTTGCTTTACTAATTTATTTTCAGGGAGTCTGGGACAGCCAATGGCAGCAGATAGTTGGCTCCAAGCTGGAAGTACATGACTTGAGGTTTGTGGCTCAGGAGCTGGGGTCTCAGAGAATTAGCTGGGAGAAGCAGAGATGGGATTCATGACTCATCCCTTCGTGAATTCTGTGCTGCAGCTCTGATTCTCTTAATTCATCAGTGTGTGTGTATCTTTTTCAAAACTACAATAGCAAATTCCTCATTCTACCCTTACCACCTGCTGCAAACAGATCTCTGGGTGTGGTGCAGGCACTGAGCAATCAGAAGGGACATCAGACATCAGGGAAAGGTGGGGGGGATTGGTGTCAAGTGTATATATATATATATATATATATATATATATATATATATACACACACATATATACACACACATATATACATGTACATATATACATATATATACACACATATACACACATACATATATGTACACATATATGGAATGATTTTTCCCCTATGAATAACTTGTAATACATATGAAGCTTCAAATAATAAAATGTCAGATGGAAGTTTATTGCTTAGATAATGATAAACCTTCCTGTTATGAAGCAGTAGCAGTGAAACTTTTCCCCCTTACAGGATGACTTGGCTGCTATTTTCAGCTGTGTCTTCTTACTACTAGAATTTTCTCCTTATTGCTGTGTGCCCTGCTCCTGCTCTGTCTCCCTTATACTCCCTGCCTCAAAGTCCTGTCAGGTGTCTGCCCTAGGAACTCACCCCAAAGAAACTTTGGGAAATGGACATAGTCCATTGCATCCAAACCGAACTCCTATGTGATCCAGGTATGCACCTCAACTGATGGCCTTTATGATTTTTTTTTAGTTATCTATTGCTGCACGGTTTATAAAATGGCTCTCATTGACTTGCTCACAGTCTGCAGCTTGGCCTGGGCTCGGCAGGGAAAGCTTATCACTGTTCCTTTTGGCAGCTGTTTGGCTGGCAGTGGCTGCAGCCCCTGCAGGGGCCCTAGGGCTTCTCAAGGCTGGACTCAGAGTCGTGGCTTGGCCACTTGAAGTCAGACTCCCAAATCTTCCTCTGGCTCCATTTGTGCACTTTTTATAAAATCCAGTTTTAACAAAACTCTGCTGTGGGTTTCCTGAGAGCCCCACCCCTCCTGGATCTCCCATTGCCCTCCATGTACAATTGTGTTCACCCCCCACCGTTTCCCAGGTAAAGTCTGGCCACCTGTGCCTGCCCTTAGCAAAAATCTCATTAGACCAGTTTAGCCAGATCCCCCTGACCGCTGATGTTTCCCCTTAGTGATTTTCCTTCCCTGGCCCCAGTCTGCTCCTGAGTGGACTCTGCTTGCCCATGTGGGTGCTTGGGGTTTTGGCCCATCTTTCTCAGGCAGAATTCCCTCATGGTGGTTCTTCTACCTATCCACGTAGTCTTCCTCACTGTGCTTACACTGGCCATTGAACCCCTTGTTTTTGAACACTTCAAGAGAAAACACGGAAGCGAAAAGGCCCTAAGGCCCAACCTCATAAGTTACACAGCATCACTATTATTTTTGCCAAAACAGGTTGCAAGGCCAACCCAGCCTGCCTTTCAAAACCAGGCATCGTAAAGAGTTTTCAGCCACCTTGCCTCCATCACCATCATCTTTCTGACTTTCAACAAAAGACCTATTCTTTTTGAATAAATTCCTGGCTTTGTCTTGTGGATTCTTTTTCTTGGTTAATATTTACTGTCTGGCACCCTTAAGTCCCCTTCAGATTGCTTTACTGTCCCTGGGCTGTAGTATTTCACAACTTCAGATGGCTGGGTAATTTTCACCTGTGGCTCACCTTCATGGGAACCCACGCTTGCCTCCTTGTCTGTGGAGGCAGCTTTGTGTGTGGGGGGGCAATCCTGTAGCTGGAGCAGGAGGTCTCTTTCTCGTACACACACATGATTGAGACGAGCCCTCTCTGGCTCCTGGATCTTGGTGTTGAGTATTAGGATGAGAAGTTGGGCTCCTCGCATCTGCTGATCCATTACCTTAATCGAAAGTTCTGATAGTTTCTTCCCAAGGACTCTTTCATGACCTGGCCTCTATCAGTCGTTTGCATCTTTTCCCAGGTTTAACTATCATGCCTTAGCACAGTAGTGATCCGTGTGAAAAGTTAGTGTCCCTTTCCTTACAAAGCCACTGGATTCAGTCACTGGGGCTCACCCTAGGTCCTCTCTCTAGCCTACCCCCCGCCATAGAGCAGCCTCTAACTGCTGTAGTCTTACATGTCTACCATCTTAATGCCATTAAGACTTTGGGGGTCAGCTCCTGCCTGGTTCTGGAGACAACCCAGGAAACCACAGCATCACCTGTGGATTTAAATGACTCACAACTCCAGCAGCCACGTCGAGTGCACGTTTTGTTCTCACTCATCCCTTCTCTGTGCTTGCAGGTTAGGGGCAGTCTGTGGCCCCGGCCAGCAGCTCTCCACTACCCACAGTACTCGGGGCTGTGCATCACGGCTCCTGCTCACATCCCATCTAAGATGACAGCTGCCTCATCAGGGAGGAGAAGATCCAGCTCTCAGTGGCTCTCCCAGGCAGACACCAGGCCCTCGGCACCACCATCTTCCAGAGCCCAGAACACAGACCATGCTGAGGGCAGGCAGCAGAGCCCTTGGTCACTAGAGTGATCCCGATGCCCAGCTTCACTGTGGATACCTCCTACACTGTGGAAGAAAAGCCAGGCCACTTCTTCCAGGCTCCACATGCCAGCTGGCACAGCCCTGATTGCCAGCAAAGGGACAGGGGCCGTGCTCCGGCAGGGTTCTATTGACATACACACCCCTTCCCTCCCCTGCTCCCTGCTCACAGAATCACCACTGTGTGTGCATCCGAAACGTCGGGGGATTCCCTGCACTGACAATAATAATGATAATGACAATTGTCATTATTGAGGAGAAGGTAGGCACTTGGACCCTTTCTCTAGGATGCCACAGGAAGCACTTTAAGGAACAGCCTCAGCTTAGCAGCTGTGGTATCCCTCATCCAAACCTGGCCACAAAGGAGATGATGCCCAGCCTCTGGCTTGGGGTAGGAAAAGTATGGGCTCCTCTGGTTGCCACCTGCGTACACTCCATGGGCCAGACAATTCCATATGTGCTCCTGTGAGGGGCTTGGAGCTGCTGAATGCCCCTTGTCTACAAGTGACTGACACTGAAGCTACAGAGTTCTTTCCAGCTGGGCTCCGCTGCCCATCCTGGTTCTGATCTCCACGATGGGAGATGAGATCGTTCTACTGTCTGCAGGGCAGTCTCTCCCCAGTGCCCTTCCTCCAGGCAGGCATCTAGGGGCCTCTCACTCAGCCACGCCCCTTTATTTCCTGTATTTCTGGTGCTTTGGCATCTTGGGGTTTTGCTGCCTCAGGAGGGACTACACTTCCCAGGGCAGGCCATCCCTAGAGGGAGTAAACAGGACAGACTCTCCCTGAGTGTCCACACGACCTGCCTGAGCACGCGTGGCTCTCACTCTGTCCCTTCCCTCATCACCCAGGGACAGACCCTAGAGAACTTGGGCAGCACTTGACCCCCTAGTCCAATGGAGTTATCCAAATCAGCCAGTCCAGATTTCAGGGCCCAGCCACATCCACTCCTCCTCACAGACCCACAGCAAAAGGTCCTGCCCACAGTCCCCCCAGTTGCTGCTGTCGACTGAGCAGACCTGGAGCTTCCCCTGCAGCCCTGTGGCAGGGCATGCCCACCCCTCTTGGGAACTGAGTGACCAACCATCTTTCCAACAGCAGCCTCCTGGCCTGGTGACTTCTCCAATACCTCAATAACAACCACACTGCATTTTAAAACAGCCTCCTGGGCCCCCTCTGGGTAGAGTCCGCTCACTACTCCTGGCTGGAGGAAAGCCACCTTGTGTCTGGCCAGGGGCAGCAGGTGGCAGAGCTGAGCCCAATCTACATTCTCTCCCAGCTGGCCTCGAGGACAAAGCCTTACACTGACAGGAGCTCCTGTCCCAACTTTGGGGACCTCTTTCTCCTAAATAGAATTGACATAAACTATGCATCTTCAGGACCACGGAGAGGTATTCCTGGGGCACATGCTGCATGTGAGGATAGAAAGTGGCTTGGAGGGTGACAAAAAGGAATATGCATTTGTGAGACAGCCTTTCCATTCGTTTCCAGAAACGTCTGTGAGAGTCCTGCAGTCCTGCCCTGCAGCCACGGCTGGCAGCTGTTGGAGCTCTTCCTGCCCTCGCTGGATCACGGCCCCCGTGCAAGCTGACAGTCCAGGGAAGCACCTCAGAATGAAGAAGCTGTGTGGATAAAACAGGAGAGAGTCCTATGAAGGAAACTGATCATATTGAAGTATAATTTAAAAATATTTTAAAACAAATATTAATTTGTCAGTGAAGCACTTGTCTATTAATTCTTCAATAACATGATATGGCGGGGGGTCTCGTAAACCACGGTGTTGCAGCTGTGATGAGCCTGGATATAGACGCTTTGCAATTCCTGCTGCGGTTATAACTCACCTGGAAAGATCTGTGGTTTCCACTGCCCCAGGCACTGCTAATACACTGGGGTTTGTCACATGTGGAGCCAGCCCTCTGTGCCCATGGGTTCCACGTTTTAGGATTGACAACAGTGAAAATTTAAAACTCATGTTCATACTGAAAGCACAGGCTTTTTTCCTTTGTCACTGTTCCCTAAGAAGTACAGCCTGACGATCATTTATATGATGTTTACGGTGTACTGAGTACTGTACAGACTCCAGAGGTGATTTGAAGTGTACGGGAGGGTGTTTATAGGTGACACAAACATTACAACATTTCATATAAAGGACTTGAGCCTCCGTGGGTTTTGGTATCTGTCAGGGAAAGGTATCCCGGAATCAGTTCCCCTCCGATGCTGAGGGACCACGGCTTTCATCACTTAAGGACACGCTGGATTGCAAATGAGGTCACCAAACAGAAGATGTCATTTCCTACCTAGTTCAAGCTTGCAAGTGCCCTGAATCCTGCCCCACCTGTGGTCTGCAGGAGATGCCTTCTACAGCTTTGAAAATCAGCAGCCGCTGGACGAGTCCTTCTCCTCTGCCAAGTGTGCCCAGGCCACAGGGGTCTGGCTATGGCTCAGAGGCCTCCCCGAGCTGAGAAGTTAGGCCAACACACCATGTCCTTGTTTGCCAGTGGCCCTCCCTGCCCTCTCACCCAGAGGGGAAAACCGGGTTCTTCCTTGGTAAGCATGGGCACCGAGGTCCCATCGAGTCACCTGGGGTGGAGCAAGGCCAGCTCCGTGAACGCTGGCCAGATTCACTGTCTCTGTTCCACAGAAACGGGAAGCTGTGGCAGTCCTGCTGGCCCCTTTTTCCAGTGACAGGTGGATCTTACGAACCCTGGAGACCTCTCCAGGTACCATGATTTGATTGTGTCATCACTGGGCAGGGCACATGGCAGCTCGAAGATGACGAATCCCCTGTTTTGGTCACAGGGAGTTTTGGACGTCCGTGGCTGTTTGGATTGAGGTGTCCTCCAAGAGCTCATGTGTGAGACACTGCAAGAAAATTTAAAGGTGAAGTGATTGATTATTATCTTATCAGAGATGCAACCTATCAGCACATTGATCCCGATAGGGATGACCTGGGTGGTAATTAGCAGGTAGGGTGTGGCTGCAGGAGTGGGTTCCTTTGGGGTATATTTTGTCCCTGATGAGCAGAGCTTAGTCTCTCTGTGTATCCTTGTGCCGCATCCTGAGCCACTGTCCTCCACCACTTCCTTCTGCCTGAGGTTCTTCTGCAGCACCATAGCCCAGAGCAATGGAGTCGCTCTCTATGCAGAGGAACCAAACCCCCCTCCACGTCGGCATGTGGCAGCAGACTGCAGGGCTGTCACTCAGCAGATCCAAGTGTGGGCCTCTCCGTGAGCCCTGACTGCCCTGCCCTCTGCCCACGCTGTGTGCTGCAAGCCGAGTGGCAGGAGGCTGGGGTGAGAGTGTGGAGCTCACCAGGCAGAGGGTTTGCCGGTTTGCGGGGTGTGGGAAGCCATTCTCGCACATGATTGGGCACCTCCCTGACTGGGTGTGAGGCGTTCTGGCTAAACTGAGTCGGAACTAATCCCCACCCTCTCTAGGTGCGAGTGCCCATCCTGTGAGGGTGTGACTGACCATTGACCCTGAGACCAGTCACTGACCCTGACCTTGGAATGCTGTCCCCCTCGACCTTCATTGAATGGAATTTTCCCCTGAATTTCTTGTTCCCTAATAAAAGGCCACTCCCTGGCGTGCTCTCTCTCTCTCTCTCTCTCTCTCTCTCCTGCTAGTCTGTAAACCTTGCTGCCCCACCGGGTGGCTCGAGGCAGGAGCCAGAGGGGAGAGCCGTCTCAGACCTGGTCAAAGAAAAAGGTAAATTGAGTTTTGTGTGTTTATTTGATCTCACTAGTTAACTTCTATGCTTCGAACCTCTTGTATGAAGCTGCGTGCTGGTCGCGCGGTGGAGCAGGGCCCCAGGTCCTCCCATCGTGGGAGGAGAGACACGGGCCAGCACCTTGAGGCGTGGCTGCAGTTTGGCTGGGTCCTGCCAAAACTTGGGAAGAATGCAGAAACGATGAAGGAACATCCCTTCTCCTCCCCCTTCCACTGCCCTCCGCCTTCCCTGTCTGCGTCCCTGCTCTGGTTTGGGTAGCATGGCCGAGGAACTGAGGAAGGTCAGTGTCCATTTGGATAACAAAGAGCAGGACCCCGAACGCGGCAGAGAAAGAGTGAGGTCTGAGGGAGGTGAGCATCGGCACCACGATCTGATCTACAGCTTCCGACCAGGGCTCCCTCTGCAGGAGAAGGCGTGTTGTGTTGTTCCTGCTCGTGTGACGAGGAATGACCCCGCCACGCCACACAGTTTTCACTGTGGAGCCACCGTGGGCAGTGCCTTCAAGGCGGCAGATAACAAAAGCGCTGAATGAAAATCCATTCAAGGGTCTCCACTTGGGACTGAGGGCAGGTTCCATGCTCTGCTGAAGCATCAGGGCTGAGCTGCCTGCAGAGACTTCCTGTGTCATGTCCTCCTCCTCTGCTGCTCCTCCTCTGCTGCCCTTTCAGCTGCAGAATGTTTTTCTCATGGAGAACAGTGGGATTTCACAGATGGAGGTTAAGGTGACTAGTCAACAAGGGAAGGTGGCTGTCCTGGGAGATGAGGGCAGGGGCACGGTCCTGATCTTCAAGCCACTGCTGGCTGCTGTCCCCCCGCCCCGCCCCCCCCCCCAGCCAGGTGTCCTGTACTCTCTTTCTGGGTTCAGTGGCCAAACTCGAACTGAGGTCTCTCCAACACCTGGCAGATGCCTGGTCTGTACCAAGCAGACTCCCAAAGAAGCCATGTTAAACCAAGGAAAGAAAGACACGGGAAGACCAGTGTGCTCGCTGAAGTCCTGTGACACACACCTCCCAGAAAAGCAGACGTGACTTCTGGGTTATCCTGGCCCTGCCACCTACCCAGAGATCGGTGGGAATCCGCATTCTTTGTTTGAGCTTTGCACATCTCTACAGGAAAATCCTGCTGTGTCTGTGGTTTAGGATTACAAGAAGGTTCCCTGGCCCCTCCTAACGGTGCTTTTGAAAATCTCATATGGTCCAAGGGTTTCCAGGAGGCTGGGGCCCTAGCTCCCTCAGTGGCTCCTGATGACCTGGTTTGTCTGGTGGGACCCACGGCTCCTTGTGGCTGTGGCCTTCCAGCACTTACCTTCACTGGGCTCCCAGAGACCACATCACCCTTCACCTCCGCTGGCACTTTACAGGCGTAACAGTAATCCAGTGGCATCTGGCTTGTCAGGTCCTAAGGAAGCTTGAGAAGTCACTTGGTCACTCTCTGTCCTGGGGAACCTTCTAGAGACACATTATGGGTCCTACAGAGCCAACAGCAAGCCCCATGCTTTGAGGAAGGGGCCACCAGTCTCCAGCTCAGCAGACACACCATAAAGCCACCTCCCCTGCATCCTTGTTGGACTGATCAGGATGACAAGATATGGAAGAGTGGGCCAGGACAGCCAGAGACTGCAGGTACCCTCCTGGGGACAGTTCCTGAGACGGAAGGAGTGCAGGGAGCGCCGTCAGAGCCCCAGGCTGACCTGTGAGAGGATCGGAGGAGTGAGGACCGTGGTGCAGCCCAGGGTGTTGAGCAAGGCTGCCCTGGAGGAGGCCCGCGTGGGCAGGGACGACCTGGCAGCGGAGAGTGGGGCTGGCCTCAGGACCACTGCAGAGGCACAAAGGCCAGCAGACTGTCCATCCACCATGCCCCCACTGAATGTGCTCCTCAAGGCTCTCAGGGCAGCCCCTGCTGATCACCAGAGGGAACAAGTCATGGCTCTCGCGCGGTGGTGGCTCTGGGCCTGCCTCTCCTTCCTGGGCTTTTCATCCCAGCTTTCTCGCCTCACCGAGAATCTCGCCTTACCCTGCTCCACTGCAGGGTCGGTTCTGACCCTCACTGGAGCAGCAGAGGCTGGTCACGGGCCTCCCTGTCTCTCCTCAAGTGTTGAGAGCCACAGTTTAGTTGGAATGACGCCTGGCATTTTTGCCAGAGGGAACAGTTGAAAGGTGACCCTGCTGGAATAGGGAATAGGGCAGCTCTGGGATTAGGGCGGATCCTGCTGCCTCCCGCGCCTGCTACTTTGGAGTTCCCGTTGAGTTCTTGCAGGGTTCAGAGAGAATGGGCATGCAGAGCCAGGTGGAGGGAGTGTATTCCCGGGAAGTGTGTGTAGAGTGCCGGTGAGAGTTCGGGGAATAAAGAGTTGCTGTTTGAACCTACAAGGCTTTGTGGTGGCTTGGTTATTTGTGCCCAGCCAGACTGTGGCATTTGGTGGCCTTTACAGCTCCTCTGTGGAGCCCAGAGGACTTGCTCACAGCAGGTGCTCTCTGCCAGGGTTTCCCAGGTGATGCTCTGAGCCAGAACACTCCTGCATCTCCATGGCTCCCTGACCTAACATGGGCCACACCTGCATTATGGGAGGTAACACAGGCCACACCTACATCACAGGAGGTAACATGTGTCACACCTGCATCTTAGGGTTACGACCAAGGGCCCAACATGGTCTGGCACTTACAAAGGCATTACTTCAAGGCCTAGCACCAATGTTACTTCCTTTAAGGCTTTTGCATCCCAAACAGAATAACTGCCCCTTCCATGGGCTGTCACTCAGCTGGGCAGGGGGTCACCCTCCCAGGCCTGCCACCCGCCCAGCACCCACCCGTCTTTGCCTCATGCTTCTCCCACTCTGGCTGCCAGTGGAGGTGTGGGTCTCATCGGCAGTGATGACAGCAGAGCTACCCTTGGAGGAGGTGGTCCTGCGTCCACGTCACAGGGCCCCTGTTCACACACCAGGCTCCCCAGTGTGGTGGGGAGGGGGTGAGGAATCGGATCTCAGCCCCACATTCCAAGAGTTCCTTCCAGCAGACGACCACTCTGCGCCTCTTCAACTCACATTCCACGCCAACAGCGTGGCTCACGTGACCCCGGACCTGAGTCAGTGGATCCAGGACTCCACTCCATTCTACACCCTTCTGGTACATTCTTTTTTCCCCACAGTGAGAGCAGGAGGGCAGAACTAGCAAGTTACGTCCACTTTGAAGGCAATGGTCCCCAGGCTGGTGGATTCTCTGAGAACTGTGAATACTCTAGATTTTTAGAAACCAAGTTTCAAGTTCACCAGCACCAGCTAATCCTAACTAAAAAAGTAACCACAGAAGGTAAAATTCGGCTTGTAAAATCATTTTATTGGTATAAATATACATATGAATAAAATACTTTCAGCTTGTAATGCAAGTGAATATTTGTGAAATGTCTTATAAAAGAGTAGTATTCTGATTTCTTTTTACAGGTGTCAAAGTATTCTCTCTTAAAACCACACATTAAAACCTAAAATGCAGCAGAAATTAAAGGCCTTCCAAAACATGAATATTCATAAAACTTCATTCCAATCAAATATGTACATTGATCTGGGCACATGGAAGAATCCACATGGACCAAGCTCACTCCGTTCTCAGCTGTGCTTGTTGATGGCACTCGAAGGCCACCAACTGACCTTTAAATGTACAATTCCACTTCAGGAAGGAAGAAGTTCCCCATGGGAGAATGTAAAAACCATACCAAGATCTAATAAATATAATTTATACAAATTATTTATTAGTGTGCTCTGTTAATATAATTACAATGTGCAATGCTTACATCAAGAATAAACCGCTCTATCCAGTCATATGCAGATGTGACAGGCACGGTCGGCAGTGCCCTCAGTCTCGGGGTGGAGCACCTGTGCGTGTGTGTCCAGCTACGCCTTTGACCTCCAAAGACTCAATTTGTAGCTGCCTCAGAGAAGTTCAAGGAGGGCCCATGGAATAACTGCTGGCTTTTGCTGAAAGCTTGTGAATCAAGGTTTAGAATCCAGTGTGAAGGACGGGAAGACCAGAAGTGTGCTTTGAGACCAGGAATGGATCTGTTGTTATGCTCCGAAAGGAGGAGGAAGAAAGAAGAGAGCACCAAGAGTAGAGGAAGCGCCCTCCTCTCTGAGGGCCACACGCACCTGCACAGTGAGACTCTGCCCGGGGACCTTCACACAAAAATAAACTCTTTCTCGGCCTCCTCTCCCGAGTCACTTGACTTGCTGCCCCGGGGGCCGTCTTTACTGGAGGGCCGCTGCTGCTTCTGCTCCTGATACTCCTGGGCCTGCTGGCCCCAGCTTCTCCTTGAAACTGGAATTGAAAGGCAAGGAAGCAGAACAGTTAGTACATGCAGCAGTAGGGGCCTGGCCACAGGGGGGTGACGGCAGGGGCCTTGGGTGCACCTGCAGGGCAGTGGGCTGGGGCCAACTTTCTTACAGCAAAGTCCCCTTATGCTTAGAGACTCCGGGTGGATTCCAAACAGAGCAGCAGACCCAGAAGCACTCACGCCACAGAGACATGCAAGACCATGCCTATGACAGGGTGGCCCTCTCACAGATGTGGAGGAGAACCCAAGGTGACGACCCCAAGGTGAAGGAGAAGGGGAAGCCACAACCCACTGAGGCTGGGCACCAGGTGGCACCTCAGTCACAGCGGCAGCAGAGAGAGTGTGCAGGCCGGACAGGTGTCCACTGGGCACCTTCTGCAGGTGGTTTAGGGTTGGCTGAGCCGGCTCAAGGACAGGATATCAGGAAAGGCCTCAGGAATCTCTTTCAGACCTTTATGGGTCTCAGAAAACCTCAGCTTCACTCTCTAGGAAATGAACTCTTTTTATTCTCTCTGACATAATTCTGTGAAAACGCATCCAACACTGCCGATCAGCCAGCGCTCCAGGTGAGAGCGTCACCACCGTTGTGGACTATTCCAATCACAGGTAAGGCCAAGCCAGGGCTTCACAGTCAGCGATGGGAGCACCGTCAGGGGCGCTGAGTTCCTGCTGTGCCGGGAGCCCTCTGCTCACCGCTGCTGCTCCGTGACCCCGTAAGGTAGGTTTCTGTAGACCTCAGGACCAGGAAGTCCAAGTGCTTTCCAACTGATCATGGCTTCTTGTCAACTGTAGCCCAGGAAAGACTCTGCTGCTGTGCTCCCCATGGCTCTCAGGGGTTGACAGATGCTAGGCACCATGTCCCCTGTGCAGACATCGTGGAGCTGACCTACCAAACCTACACCCTTTGTGAAGCAAGCAGAAGGAAGAGCAGTCACCTCATTACTCAGAAGATCAAATGCTCCAGACAGGGACACAGCACTTCTACCAGGAAGAGACCCAGAACTCATGATGCTTCTGGTCACTCATTTTTGCTAAAACTTTCCTCTTGCCAGGAGCTCTCTATTTAAATATTTAACTCATTCAAGTGAGTTTCAGGAAGTGAAAACTCACTAAACCTAAGGGTCAAAATACAAACACACTAAGGCACTTGCCAACAGGATCGACAGGGCCAGGTTCTGGTCTCTGGATAATAATTGGAATAAAAATTCAAATTTTCAGTTAATGATATTAAATTGAAATTAAAATTAAAAAAATAAATTGAAATCATCCAAAATTCTGGAAAGAAAAAAAATCTTTTCAAATCTTAGTTAAAGTCTTTAATTTTGATTCCTTTTTGCCCCACAGCTTTTGACAAAAACCTCAGATGGGGAAGAATACAATGAACAAATATTATCATTGTTCTTCATTTTAAGCTTGTGCTGGGAGAAAAAAAATTAAATGTCCTTGTGTGATTGGTCTTTTGAAAGTTGTTGTTAAGCTACACTCACAAAAAGAAGATAACTATATGTCTGCAGATATTTTGTGCTTTGTCACAAAACCAATCTGACTCTCGTTCGGATCCTGCAGGTTCTCAGCCCCAGTGATGCCAAGACTGGGGAGCAGGGAAGTCGTGCACCCCACGGCCTGAGAGGCTTGGCAAGCCCTTCAACTTCAAAGCAGAGCACCACTTGTGAAACTTGCTAGAAATCGGTTTCACTGTATTTTAAACCAAAGTAAGTCATCGCCCTGTCAAATGGCTCAACCAACTTCCAACACTAGAGCCTCAAGGGAAGAAATAAATATGGTGATCTGCTTCAGAGCAAACTTTTTCTCTAATCCTTCTATTAAAACAATAAGCAAACTTTTCATCAATATTTTGGCTCCCCAGAAATCTGAGGTCCAATTCACGTTTGTGAGACGACTCAGGAGCAGGGAAACTCATGTAACCAACGATGCTTATTTCATAGATTAGAAACTGAACTAGGCCCCTGGGCCAGGCTCACTATGGCAACAGGCTGGGATTCAGAGAGGTGCAGCACAGGAGTGGCCCCGCAGAGTTCAGGTCACTGGCACTGTCCTGCAGGGCGGGGACAGCGGAACAGCAGGTGGAGTAGGAGGAAAGGTAAACGTCGCCCAGTTCACACTTGTGAGTGATGCAGAGCCAGTGCCAGTCACAAGGACAGAAGCGCACTTTCTCTAACACACTTACCAAGAGGAAAAAACAGCACATTATTTCAAGGAGGCTGCTCAAGCATTTACTGTGGGGGTGACATGGCGAAAATTCACTCAGGGCTGGTGGGCAGCTCAGGGGAAGGCACTGCCTTGCATACGCCAGGTTCTGGGTTCCACCCCAGCATCAGAGCGAGAAAAAAAATCCTCATTCTTCTTTGATTAAATTCAATCAATTGTGAATGCACGTGATAGTGAGCCCAAGACCAGGCTGGCACATCCTTAGCATTGCAGGTGGGCACCACTCATAGACAGAAAAACTGAAATGAGGTGGCCAAAGACCTAGTCACACAGCTAATGCACTGGGCTCCCGCCTCCAGCCTGATTCATGCAGAACCTTAAGGTGAGCCCCTGCGTAGGAGATGTTCCTGTCAAGTGTGTTTTCCAGCCCCTAGGGAGCATCTATGTGATTGCATATAATTAAGAAGCTAATTACAATTCTATGGAAGTCGGTTTGGTCAGGCTTCCATTAAAGGCAGGTCTAAGTAGAATAATGTCTGCTTGAAACTTAAAACTTCAGAATTTATTTTAAAAACATTTATAGAATTTACACTTTTTACTAATTCAGACAGACCTCCTCCTAGGCAGCTTGATTTTAGAGGTTAAAAAAAATCAGATTGCTTTGGAACACTCCTTCAATGCAAGCACTTGTGTGGTTAATGCCAGAGTGTTTCTGTACATGTGTTTGTATCTGTGTTAATTACTATTCCACGCACTATTAGTTGATAAAGGACACTCAAGTAAATGAACAGGTAATTTATTCAACGCGAACACCTGCGTGCATATTCACATCCTGTTTATGGGGCAATAACTGTGCGGAGAGGCTCAGAGATGAAGCCTGCCATTTTTGAAGATGATCCGGCTTTGCATATGTATATATGCAAATATATACATGCTGATTTTAAACCTCCTGAAATATGCACATAAACTGAGGACCAGAGATTCCTATGAAAATTCTGCTCCACCGTAAGCTCCACTAATATCCATATTTTCCAGAAGGAAAACATTCTGATGACCTTAAAATAATTCTCAGTAGTTGGCACTGATTTTTTATTCTCTCTAGCAAGAGCCAAAAATGCCAACCAACTGCTAAATCTCTCTTGAAGAATTCCTACAGGGGACATGAAACCTGGATCTGGGGATAAAATGTAGAAGAGAGAACTGGCTTATGGACTCTAGGCAGAGCTAAGGTTGGATCACAGAGGAAGCAAGTGGTAGTCAGAAGGAGTCCTGCAACCGGCTGCCGAGCCAGAAGGCTCCATTGCAACACGTAAAACCAGGCCCCGTGGCAGAGCCCACCCAACAGGCACGAGGCCCTGGGTTCCAGCACCACACACACAAAGCCAAACAAAAGCCACCGTTTTCTTCAAGAAAATAGAACATGTGATAATGAAGATATCATAGCTTATAATTACATGGCAGAGAAAAAATGATATGAAATTCAAAAGATGCAGTTACAAATATTTCCAGTAAAAGAGATAAAGCATTTTATCTGTCAAACCAATAGTAAAATAGCCACGTAATTAAAACTCAGCAGTCATGATAAAAATACGCAGCATGCTTTGAGAATAATTGTTTCACAAAAACATGATTTAGGAAATTAAGAAAGCTGTTTTAGTGTAAACAAAGATGTTCTTAAAAGACTTAAAGGAAATTAAACACCAAGGTTTCATTCATTGCTCTGATAAATGCTAGTTTTTAGCCAGGATCTATTCAGAAAGCAGACTGTATGTGAAGACAGTCAAGGCTACGTATGCACCAACACAACAAAATCAACGTATCAGACACAGAATGACTTCAGCTGAAGCTCCTGCAAGAATTACTTTTTGGTGTTTTTTCAAGAAATCAGGGCAGAAGAACTAACACAAGATGGTCCGATTTGATTCCATCACAATTTGATGCAGCCATCACGGGGGACCTGAAGCCAGTGGGGTCAGGGAAAGCCTGAGGCAGCAGCAGAACCCCCCTGCCCTCCTGGGACTGGGACTTCCTGGGTGGCCCTGTTGTCGCCTTCACTCGAGGCCTGGAGGATTTAGTGGGGTGGTCCCTCTGGGTGGAATGAGTGGTCCTTGAAGGAGGACCACCGCACAAAGGTGCTTCTTGGTAAGTGATAGAGTCAGCAGATACAACAGCTCCAAGGTGACCTTCAGGATCTAGAGACCCGACCTCGCGTGCCCTTATCGTAAGGGGCAATACAGAGACAGAGACTTGGACGATACGTGCTTGAAAGGAACCAGTGCTCTTCAGAAGACAAATGCCTTAGGTGTGACTCGTGTAGCTCCTGAGACTGAAGCAGGCAGAGACCTTCTTGGCAAGAGCAGAGATCCACTGTAGAAAGGAGAGTTCTTCTAACTGCGTCTACAAGCCGACCCATACTCAGGAAGCCCTCTGAGAGCACAGGCCAGGCCAAGCCGCCAGCATGGAGCCCCCGCTCTGCGAGTGAACACCACGAAACAACAGGAGGGTGAGGGCCAGTGCGACCTGGCCAGACAGGATGCCCGATGCTTGCGCGACCTGCTGTCTTGCTGGCGCTGTGGTGGGGTCCTTACCGCCACCGGCAGCTGCCCGGTGTGCGTCAGAACCGGGAGAGCACATGCTGAGAAGCAGGCTTCCAACCCTGTGGTGCTGACTCTTAAATCTGCATCAAGCAGAGTTCTCCAAGCGACAGTGCCCGCCCACTGCAGGCATCGGCACTCGAGGGGCTGTAAAGCACAGGTGCCACAGGAAGTCGACAGTGATGAAGGGCTCGTGTAGGAGCACGATTTACCTTTGCGCAAACACACTCATCCTGTCGTAAGGTCACTGCCACTACCTTATGTTCTGAAAGCTCTGCCGGGAGGGGGCAAAGGGCACGGAGCTGCTCTAGCTGCTGGCCACACACCTGCCCCCGGAGCAGGGACACAGCCTGTCAACCCTGACCCAGTGGACAGGAAGACCACGCCTCACTCCAGGCAGAGGTCCTTGGCGGCATCTCCCTGTTCAGAATGTCTCTGTGTTCTGTGTCAACATCTCCTCTACACAATACTTCGAGTCGTGTTTATAAAAGTTGTTAACCAGGGAGCCGAGCAGCAGTTCAGCCACAGTGGACGACTCCTCCCAGGGTCAGCGGTGTGTGCTCTAGAACCTTCCCGCTGGAGGGTGGGGCTAAGGCTGAACTGAGACTGGCCTCCCTTTTGTCTTCTCACCTGAATAGACGGGACACACTTTGCTACGGGGCCAAATGGAAGACGCAGGTCTTAGGAGCAAGTGCTGGAAAAGGGATCAACTGCTCCTGAGGGTTGGACTACCAGGTGTCTTTCTTTCATGGTGAATGAATCATAAAATGTCCCTGGAAAGGCAAGTGCGTGACCGGGGTCTGCACCCGGGCTTCCTATTGCTCTTTCCTTTAACAGTCAAGGGCTTGGCCAGCATCCTCCCAGGGGAAGACTAGTCCTCTCAGAGTGAGCCCCTGCCCACGCCCACTCGGAACTTCACAGGAAGGTAAAAAGGAAGAGCCCCCAATATAAAAATAAACCTGTTCGCTCACAAAAATCCGAATGGCCAAGTCCCCGGGGTAACTTGACCCTCTCATAAGGTTCTCTAGCTTTGGATTGCTGGGTCAGTACTTTATCGTCCCAAGTACAAGGACCATCCTGCTGCCATGAGAATAAAGAAAGGCCGAGAGCCCCGACCCCTCCCAAGCTGAGCCACCCGAGTGAAGCGTGTGCTTTTTAGTGCCAGTTCACCCCCTGGGTGCGTGGGGCAGCCATAGGCTCTCGCCAGGTGCTGCTCGGCCCAGGTCCAGCTGCACTCACGTCCTCTTCTTCGGGGGCCCAGTGCAGTGTTGAGGTCCTTTCCCTCTACCCAAGGCTTCCCGCTGTCATGACCTGAATGCACTCCTCCTCAGGAAAAGGGTTCCTTTACCCTTCAGTAGCAAGTACCCCAGTGTCGACACCACAATGAGAGTGAAATCACCCACCCGACTTAGGACTCGGAGCTCACAGCTGGTTCGGGCAGAGACCCCACCAACTGTGGCATTCAAAGCCAACGCGATGGAAATGGTCAACAAATGAGGTGAGCTCTGCGTCTGCCCGAGAGTCCTACAGAAAAGCCCCAGCATGACCACTGTGATGACACGATGGACCACGAGAATCATGCTCACTGTGGAATGATCCGGAAGAGTCACAGAAGTTACCTGTTTAGAAGTTGGCTGGGCAGGCTAGTCCACAGGGAGGCAGGGGACAAAGAAAGGAAGTACCAGTGTGAAGGAGGAGCAGGAAACGGGAGCCGGCACAGGCAGTGCCGAGGGCAGCAGCTCAGGTGTGCCCCCCACCTTGGCAGAGAGCTAGCACAGCTGGAGTGGCATCCCACCCGCACTCGCTGTGCTCCGACCTCGCATATTGGTTTAGTCTGGATCCCACGTGGAGAGCAACGATCTCGGCTCTGCAGCCCAACAAGCCACTGGGAAGAGGACATGAGCCACCCCACCGACTGCGAGAGGAGAGGAGGGGCCCCCGGACACCACCAGAACCACAGGCTCCGCAGCCTGCGTCCCTCCTGGCAGCCTGCCAAGCTGTCCATGTGCCCCTGCTACTAGACGGCTCCCAGCTTGTTCCCAGCCAAGGCTGGTGGGCGCTCCAGACTTTGTTTTGATGATCCACAGGCAATCAAAATGTTTGGTAGAAAACACCACACTCGGGCTGGGGTTGTGGCTCGGTGGTAGAGCACTTGCCTAGCACATGCGAGGCTCTGGGTTCGATTCTCAGCACCACGTAAAAATAAATAAAATAAAGGTGATATGTTCAACGACAACTAAAATATTTTTAAAAAATACCATCCTCCAAAAATGTCAACAGCGAGTTTTTACTCAACCTTCTGACTTTTGGGGGGTCAGGTAGGGGTTGGATCCTTCAGTGTCTCAATTGCTTTTAATAGGATGAACATTCCCAGTTATAGTACCTGTGCCTTCCCCACCCCCAGTGTCTCCCCCAAAAAACTCTCAGGTTTTGTCAAAGCTTCCTTAAAAACAGATACGCAGTCAGCAGTTACAGAAAGAGGGGCCATGAGGGCAGGAGTTGGGGGTGTGTGGCAGGAATGGGCTGCTGGGCACCTGCTGCCGGGCACCCGCACCAGCTCCTCCAGGTTCTTCCTCGTAGCGAGTCTCCCACGGGCTTCGGCTGTAATGGGACTAGGGGACGGCCCCTCGCCTGGCTTTAGTTTCTCTGTTTCACAAAAGTGGTGCTTCATAGCTTCAGTCAAAACCCTTTCTTCTTTTACTGACAGCCAATAGGTGAGAGACTTCTGCTCACCAAATAAATACGCAGATGAAGTGGGGAAGGGGGTCATTTTTGTAAGGGGACCAAAGACCCTAAGTCAGGACCCAGCAACACCTTCTGCCAACCTCAACCCGAGACAGGCTGAGGCAGGTACAGAGCCGGAGTGGGCACGGAACACGTGTGAAATAAAGAGCCGCTCCAGCCACATGGAGAACCTGCAGGTGGCTCAGGATGTGTCTGTAGGTGGTGGCGGTGCCGAGGGACAGCATTTAAATGACACCTTCCGTGGACAGAACAAAGCCATCTGTGCATTTGGAGGTTGAGGGAGGAAGGAGAGGTGTGGTGCAGGTGCCATGGAGACCCCAACCACACCATCCCCTGACAACTGACCCGGTGGGATCTGGGGAGCAATGAGGCACGGTGGCACTGAAGAGCAGCGGCTGCACACGACAGCTAGAGGCCGCTCTCCCTGGAATAACAGGGACTAGAAATCCACAGGTAGCACCATCAGGTTCCAGAATCGTACCTGCTGGGAACCATGGAGGAGCATCTCAGGGGACCCCTGCAGGACTGTGGCCTCTGGGCTGGGTGTCTCTGGGAAGCCTGGGTTCCTGAACGAAGGAGCTGCTCTGCTTCCAAAGACCTCACGCTGACTTGAACTCCAAGACACGGCCGGGTCCAGGATTAATTCCTCGAGCTGCCCTCCTTGAAAGTCCTTACCTTCCTGGGAAAACACGCGGGGGCTGGGCTGGGGGCTGTTCTGGCTGTCTCTGTCCTTGTCCATGGGCACTTTCTTCAGGGCAGGAGGAAGAAGGGCGACTTTAGGGGAACTGGGACCGGACGGAGAGTCTGGGGCATCCTCTGTGGAGACACGAACACAGGAATCAAGCCATTCCACACCCGGAACCACACACACACACACACACACACACACACACACACACTCACTCACCAGGTAAACCTTTAAATACAGATGACTCATAAGAACAGAAAAGCATCCTAGAATTTTTCTGGCCAAAAATCACTTTTGTACTTCTGCTTGCTGAACATGCACACGCAATAAAGAAACAATAACGAACCCTGGAAAAGGTCAGAATCTTCACAGATGTGGTTTTTTTCCTGCAGGTTTGACACTTTAATAGCTGATATTTGAAGGTGGACTGTGAGCCACACGTCCTTCTGCCTTAAACATAAAGCTGTCTGTTTTAAGATACGTGACTTTACACATTTCACAGTGCAGCAGCCACAGCACAGATGCACACACATGTGCAAGCACCTACAAGCACACACTGAGGTCCCTAGGGATAATCTGGAATCAAGGATTTTGACAACTGCGAAGGGTCTTGATCGCTGGACAAATGGAGAGTAAATGCTAAGCTAAAAAAAAAGGCCAGAGAGCGGGGACTAGAATGCCCATCTCAATCCCCAGCCAGCGCTGCTTTCGGGACTGACTGACCAGGCTCCTTTTGTGGCTGGGAGAGCAGTGCACACAAGTGCAGGACGACCCACAGCCGCTTCTCCACGGCCTCCACCTCTGACCCCAGTCCTCTTGTTTCACCATGGACACGGAGACCCTGACGCCCCCTCAGAACCGTGGGGAAAGGAGTGACACGGGGCAGGGGAAGTGCCCACCGGCTTCCCAAGCTCTATAAAAGCCTTAGCTTGTTAACACGCTTCTTGGCATACTAGTACTAGGGAAGCAACGACCATGTCCAGCATAAGCTGAAAATCAAAAGTTCTTGCAACAGAATATTAGGAATCCACTGAGCTTATATTCAGCATTTGCAAATGGGGAGCCAAAATACTCTGACCCAGGGCAGATTCCTCTTTATAAGGGCTGGTTCCTCACTAGAGGCACAGCAGCTGGTTAAAATGTCAGAATCAGACCTCCTTTTTGAGGTTTTGCTTTCCTTTCTTTTTTTCTTTCTTTTCTTTTTGTCTCTGGGGATTGGTCTCAGAGGTGCTTAACCACTGAGCCACGTCGCCAGCCTGTTTTTATTTTTGTTTTGAGACACTCGCTAAGTTGCTTAGGACCTCACTAAGCTGCTGAGGCTGGAAACAACATAAAATCTTTGGACCCCAGCCCCCTGAGTCACTGGGATTACGTGTGTGCACCACCACACCCTGAAAGATCTTGCTTTTTGTTAAAAAAAAAAAAATTAAACTGTTTGCTTTGCCTCCATTTTCCCCATTCCCTTTATAAGGATATTTTCTGTATTAAAAATTGCATTCCTCACTCACAAAGACTTCTTTGTGAAAAAGTTTGAGTACAATTTGTTAGTCCTAAGTGATTTGCGGCAGGGGTCAGTTCCTCGAGGGAGCCTGGTAGACCCTTTCTTTGTGGCTTTGTGCAGAATGTCCACCAGGGCTGCCGGGGGAACAAGGTGAGCATGAGAGGAAACGAGAAAGACCCCCGAGTGGGACAGTTTAGACACGTGGGACCCTGCTTCTCCCTCTCCACACGAGTCACCCACACATTGAAGAATGGATGACCAGGATGGGCTGCGCCTCTGGTGTCACAGTGTGCATGCCCACGAGGTGGCAGAAGGCTGTCTGCTGCTACGGGTGGTGGGGTCACCACATCTGGCTATTGGTCACCCTGTGTGGCTTGGCAAACTCACTATCTCATCTGTGAAAGGGGGTGGGATGTGGATATGGGGGGTGGGTCCACACAAGGTAGGTGGAACACAGCCTGGCCCAGCGTTACCTCTCAGTGCTGACCAGCCATGGTAATGACCTGACCATGGGTCTACTCCGTTTGCCTAACTGTGAGAGACATTAAGAGGTGAGTTGAGACGGCGTTCGCAATACCATCCTTTCAGCTTCGTATGTGTGAATTCTCACAGAATTGTAAGAGACCCGCGCAGACACTCTTGTCAGTGCACACAGCCTGGAGAGCTGTCGGGCCGCGGCGTGACCCCAGCCAAACCCTGTCCTTACCGGGCCGGGAGGCAGTTCTCGGTTTCTGTGGGATGCTGGGCCGTGCTCCCAGGGAGGGCTTGGGGGACTGCAGGAGGGGCTTGGGGCTGGTGGGGTTGCTGGACGAACTCCGAGACCTGGAGCCCACCTCCACCTTGGGCTCTGCTTTGGTGCTCCTTTCTGGTGTCCCCAGACCACAGCGATTTTCTGGGAGACCTGGGGGCAGTTTAGGCACTAAAATGAAGCAGCAGAAGAAGCCTGTGTTACAGATCAAAGCCGAAACACCTGCATCCTGGAGGCAGAAGTCAGCGGCAATCAATCACGGCCATTTCTCATCAGATGTTTCAGAACAAAACACACAGGTGAAAGACTAAGATTCTCCACAGGAAAGCGGTGGGCTCAAGGGCTTTCCTGACCAGCCCCGCCCGTCACAGAGGTGGCAAGGGAGACCTCGCAGTACGCAGCCAGGGGCAGCACGGAGCTCCATGCATCCGAGGCCTCTGGGTCTCTCAGACCTGGCGCCAACTGCAGGCGCCTTCCTTCCAGAAAACAGCCAGGCTGTGCCCACAGGGCTGGAGTGGAGGGGGCCGCGCTGACGCCACGGCAGGTCCAGAGCGCCACCCCGCCTTGGCCTCCATTCACACCACTGCCATCACTTAACAACTGGCCAGGCCAAGCCAGCTGAGGGTGACTGACAGACCCGCTCTCGCGGCATGAGGACACAACAGCAGGGACAGAATTCCAGCATGCAATTCACAACCCCTCGCCAGCCTCCGTCTCCAGAATCTTGCCCTCCACTGACCTAAGGGGTCAGAGGAACAAAGGGCACAGGCTGTGTACGTGGCAAGCCACTGGACCACCACCTCCTCTCAAGTGGACACAGCCTTCCCATGCCACAGGCAGCTTGTATTTAAAGACATGTGCTGTCCCCATGCTCCCAGTCCCTTTCATGAAAATGCCCACAATAGAATTCTCAGTGAACAGTGTGTTTGGAATTTCTGCCCTGAGAAACGAGAAGAGGCGAGTGTCAGGCACCAGGCTGTAGGAAGTGTCACCCAGCTCAGTGGCAAGTGGCCTGTCACCTGCAGACAGCCGGCGCTGACAGGCAAGGCACCGGTGCTTCAGGGGGAGCTGGGAGCACCCAGCACAGGCAGCCACGCTTCGCCCCCTCCTCTTCTGTCAGTCACAGGGGAAGCAGAGGTCAGGGACTTTCCTAGGAGTGATGGCAGTGGCCTTGCTTACCTGCCCCTCCTCCGTCCAACCGCTCTGTGCTGCTCAGGGCCGGGCTGCCGGGGGAGTCCTGGGAGATGGCCTCGTTGCCAAGCTTCTACAAAATGCAAGCACCACCCCCACACAGTGCATGTTTATTTGATGTGTAAATAAAAAAAGCAGATGATAAATGACAACACAAGATAGCTAGGGACTCTGCCACGGTTACAGTGCTCGCCTGACCTTGCGTCCTGAGGTCCTCTCGCTGGGAAGCTGGGAGAAGCACCTCTGCCCAGTGCTTGCTGTCCCTGCTCTGCGTCCACGTGTGGGAGTTCCCAGGAGGCTCCCACAGGACAGAGTGCAGGGGCCGGGAGGTGGCTGAGTGGGTGACACTTCCTACAGTCCCTGGAACACCTGTGCCACCTCACAGCCCTGATGCTCTGTGCGAGGAACACTTACATTCTAGAAATTTCCAGGACTCTACAGCTTTGGATTCCAAAAAATCTAGTTTTAAAATCAGCAGAAACCTATGACAACATAGGTGTCCAGGGGCCTAAAATGGGCAAAGTCCTCCTTGTCACGAGGCAGAACCCCAGGTGTGGATCTCATCAGGAGGAAAATACAGGTGGACAGGCCTCAATTCTTTTCTGTCTTTGTTTCTTTGAGTTTTCAGTGCTGGGATGGAACCCAGGGCCTCCACATGCTAGACGAGAATCCCACCATGGACTAATGTCCCGGACCCTAACTTTTAGAAGACCTGCAGCGGGAGGAGACTGTGAGGCCAAGGAGGGGGCAGGATCACGGCCACCGTCTTAGGGCTGGAGCTAACCCTAATGGAGCGGAATCAGCTTCTGCCCTTGCAGAGCAGAAGTCTGCAGTGGTGTGAGGGGCGTACACACGAAGACATACGAAAAGAACGAGTCCGACGTCTGCTCTCCCCAGCCAGGAATCCTACGGCTGCCTCTCACCTAACAGACCAACCGCGGAGGCAGGGTGCCCTGCCCACCCCTGCTCACTCGTCCTCTGCACAGACCTGGGAATCCCGTCTGCGGTCCTTTCCTGGCTTGACACTGGACTTGGTGACGCAGACCGTATGAAATACACTGAGGTCTGACTCTCACTGTGCCTGCTAGTCTGTCCCCACACACGCCCGGGGCTTTGGCTCTGGGGAGGAAGAGCCGAGGATTCGAGGCATCTCTCAGCAAGACCACGGAGGAGAAACCGGCAGCCCCGGGGGCCTGCTACTTGGCATCCCCATGGAAGGGTGACCCGAGGGACAGAAAGCCCCAGCCACCCTTTGTGCCCCGCTTGAGCACCTGCAAGGCCTGGCCAGACATTAACCATGAAATCCCAACAGGGACCTGTCCTTCTGGGCTTTTGCAAGGGAGTGCGGACCTCCTTATGTTGTGTCCCCTGGGAACCTCTCTGGTCTGCATCTCAAGAACAATTCTGAGAGTAGCTTCATTGTCTTCCCTCACAGGTTTCCTGCCGTAGCTGTGAACCCCAAGACTGACTGCAAGATAAGGATCAAATGGGGTCCTGCCAGTCATCACGGCTCTTTCTTTAAACACGTGTTAAAGGTCAACAGTGTGCAGAGGAGGCTGAGGACTCTGTTTGACCACAGAGGCGCCCACCACCTTCAGAAAACATCAGAGTGGAATTTTAGGGAAAAATATTCTAAGATAACTTTTGAAAAATTTTATTATTTTGATGGAATACCCCCTAAATATTAAGGATTTCAATGATGATGGTTGTTTAAAGTGACACCAGATGGCGCTCAGGGAACACTGGTATAAGGCTCAATTGGACACAATCAGCACTCGTCACTTTGAGTCAATTTATGTATCAATCCAAAGCATGTGGGGGAGAAAAAAAAAAAAACCTCTGGAATTTCTCATCTTTGTACCAGGATGTAGCTGTTCATCATTGGAAATGATAAACAGCTCATGGTGGAAACAGTCTATTTGTTGTTACAAAGACATTGATAAAAAATGGATTAAAATTTAAACGTCTGGGCACCTGGCTCCCTAACGACGTGGCTGGGGCATTTCTCTGGAATTCTGAGCCGTGGCAGCCACACCAAGCCTCACTTGTGAATTAGCAGAGTGCAGCTGTGCAGTCTCCCCGCCCCCAAAGCTGATGAGCCAGCTGGAGGGACCTGAAGTAGGGACTACAGATCAGGTGCTGGGGCGAGGGGCTGCAAACCCCAGGAGACGCAGGGTTTAGTGGAAAACAGTTGTCTAGGAGTGGTTCCAAAAGGCCCATACCTGGTCGGTACTTTCCCACTCTGTTTCTGCAGATTGAGGCTTCAGTGGTGGGAGCTGTTTTCTTCTAATACTTTGATATTAATTCTCCTTTCTTTGGTGAGCTCAGTTTTGTAAAAATAAAAGAGCTCAAGACAATGTCCAGAAACTAACCCGGAGCTGAGTATGGGCAGTTTCTCAACGATCACAACAAAGATGAAGTCCTTTAAGTGCCAGCAGAAGAAACAGAGGTAAAAAGAAAACACTCCCCGACGTTTACAAGGAGGCCGAAGGAACAAGTGATGCTCTCAGCCGCACTCAGCCGTTTCTGACCATGAAGTCCTCCTTCACGGCAGTGGACACTAGCTGTCCATGGCAGTGGGCACCACCTGTCCACGGCTGGGCAAACATTCCGTTAGCTTAACAAGATTCCCTGACTTTTTCCTTTGCCATTTGAATCTGGAGCAGGCAAAGTCTCTGAGTTTGGAAGGGGAGACCGCTGCCCTCACTGACCCCATCTGGCTTCAGGACTCTCGTTAGCCTCCTCCCTCTGCCCTCAGGCCTCCGTGTGCAGCTGTCTCTTGTGGGACGGAGGATCTCCCGTGCTGCTACACACGTGAGCACAGGACCAGCCTGCGTGCGGGGGCCGGGCTCCTGCCTAAACCCCACACCCTGCTCCAAAGGCCTCTGTGGCTCCTGGGGAGAGCAGCCTGGGGCCCAGGGCACGCCGCCCTCCTGTAGGGCTGAGGCTCTGTGGGACACATCTTTCAATTCTGAAGTTTATTTGAATGACAGACTATTTTCCTGAGCCTCCCTCACCCGTCCGCAGAAGGACAAGCCTGGTGTGCGGGCTGCCTCACCTTCTGTGCGCACGCGGCCCTCTTCTCCTGCTTGGCCTTCATCTCGGCCATCAGGCCGCTGCCCATCACCTGCACGCCGTACCGCCGCCCTCCCTGGGGGCTGCTCCTGCTGTCGCTGCGCTCCAGCCGCCCCTCCGGCCGCCCCTCCTCCCCGGGACTCTCCTCGAGGGCGTCGGGCGTCTTGGCGTCCTCCGGGCGCTCGGCATTGCCACTGGGCTCGGCCGCCTTGGTCTCCTTCCTGGGCGTGTCCAGGGCTGGGCTTCTGACTGCCCCTTTCGGTGAGGACGGCTCTTCTGTCATCAGAATTGTGGGTGGCCGCTCGGACTTGGACCGGGATTTGATGAGATTGAGAAAGCCGCTTCTCCGGGAATCTCGCTTCTTCTTCTCGTCCCCTCCTTCCGCGAGCTCGTGGGACTCGGAGCCTCTCGCGGATGACCTCCTGCATTTCAAACCAAGACAAAGCTGTTGGCTCGACTGGGGGAAGCTCCACAGGGCTCAGTCCGCAGACCGCCATCATCCTAGGCACTTGGGAAAGGGAAGGCATGTGGAAGGCCGTCGTCATACCCACCCGGGGGAAACTGAGGCACAGACAGATCGAGAGTGTGAGCCTGAAGCCCAGTGGCAGGCCTGGGAGGGCAGGCAGGCTCCCCATTTCCAGGGGCCCATCAAGGGCCTCCCTGCCTGAGTGACCGTCCAGCAGAGTGACGTGACTCAAGACAGTGGGCAGCTGCCTAGCCCTACCTGAGGGGCCCTGGAGAGGGCCCGAGTGTCCTGGGACCCAACAACGCCCCGTCAGACAGCACGTGAACGCCCACCCCATGCTCAATCCAAGCCAAGACTGGAATCTTTGCTTAAGTGCAAAATCCACAGAAAGAAGCATCAAGATTAAAAGGCAGAGAAGGGGCTTTGGAGAGGTTTTCAGAAAGGAAGGCTGGGAACTGAGCTCTCAGGAAGCGAGCCTTGGACAACTGCCTTCCGTCTGGAGCTTGAGGGTGGAATACCCACTCAGCTTCCCTGAGTCTCCTCTAACATCACAGCAGAGGACTGAAAGTATAGAGAAGGCACAGCCCGCACCAGGGGAAAGGCAAACCACCAAACCCAGGGCCCCAACAGTCTTGAGTGCACACTAACCTCACGGGTCTGGGAAGGCCGACCCCGAAGTGGAGGCCCAGAAGAGCATGATCTGCCGGCTCCGGAAGGAGGAGCCAGGGGCCTCCAGAAGAGGAGAGGAAGAGGGAGCACAGAGGGCAGCCTGCCCACAGCCATCCAAGCCCCCAGCTCCTCTCCCAGCCCCGGAGCAACGTGCCGCTCCCACCCAGCTTGCTGGAGTGCAGGAGCCCACCACGGGCCGCTCAGCTCCCTCCTGCCTCCTGCCGCCACGGGCTGCCATCAAACAGCCCGCTCACAGGCTCCCAGCAACCATGTTTCTGCCCCACTCCTCCATCAAGATACAAGGACGCCCTCCAAACAGAACAGCAACAAGAAGGCAGGCAGCAGAGGTGAGAATGCAAGGGTGGAAGACGCACCTGAGGGGTGTCTGAGAGCATGCGGAGGGGTAAAGAAAATGCACCCGGACAGAACACGCAGTGTCCACGGTTTAACAGAGGAAATGCCCAGGCCAATGACGGAAGTCTAAGAGAAAGCACACGGAGAAAAAGGAAGAGAGGAGACCACACAAAAGCAACTCCAGAACAAGTCCAGAACCAACAGACATGGATTTCCAGGTAGAAACAGTGACGAAACAGGAAACTGGCCCCACAGACCACTCCAGAGCACATCCTCCAACAATTTCACCCCCTGAGAATGCAGACGAGATCCCAAGTGGTTCTGGAGCAGGGGAAACAGAACCGAGAAGAGGATCAGGCTCAACTGACACTGGACTCTTATCAGCAGCCCCCAAGACAGAGCCAATGGACAGTTCTCCATCTCTAAGGTAAAATGGATTCCAACCCATAATTCTAAACCGTTAACTCAAAACGGGACGTAGGTAGGTGGTTACGGAGACTCATCTCCCATGCTCCCTTTCTTAGAAAGCCCCTGGAGGATGTGCTCCACCAAAACAAGGGAATGAACTACGCCTGCAGCAGACAGGTAGAGGAAGACACGGGGTGAGGGGAGGGGCCCTGGCACAGGGGGACGGTGAGCAGTCCCAGGGACACAGCAGGGAGCTGGCCAGAGGCTGCCCGGGGGCCAGGCAGGTGCGGGTGAGAGGTGCTCCAGGAGGAGGCTGAGCACACGTGAGTAAGTCCAGACGGGGTTGGTGCCTTCACTGGGGACAGAGGGCAAGTCCGGGACAGGAACACAGAACACTAAGCACAGGGAAGAGGGACACTCATCAGCCCGAGGGAAAATGAAAAAGTCGTGGAAGAAAAGAAACCAGTCCTCATGCGCTCCCTGATCCAGGTGTGGATGTTACCCGGCTAGAGGGAGGCGGACACTGAATACTGCCTGCCTGGCCATGCTGGCGGGGGTAGAGAGCATGTGGGGTGAGAACAGCCGGCCCAGCGTGACGGCGTGAGACTGCACCGTCACCACCGGGGCCAGAAGCGAGCAGTTGATTACTACCCCAACCTGGAAACGCTTATCATGAAGGACGGTGGAGCAAGACAAGCGGCCACAGGAGCAGACACGGGAAGATGAGGGGGAAAGACACAAGCAGCCTTTAAAGCCGGGTAGGAGCATGCTTCACTCTGATTCCCAAACTCTGTTCACACTACCCAAAACTTGTACCTAGGCGCTGCCCTTTAATATCAAACAACCTATTTTTTATAACAAAATGAAATGAAAATGATCACCAGTTTTACTAGGTTCCACCACTATGTGATGGAGACTGAGGCGTCTAGTTCTATTTGTGCACGGGACAAGACCAGAATTCTCCTGAGCAGTGTCTGCAGGAGACTGTTTTGTGCCTTCTCAATTTCCCCACCTTTCATTCCGAAGAAGTTAGGAAGAAAGAAGCGTTACCCAGGGGAGGGCCACACCAGGGCTCAGGAGCCTCCTCTCTAACTAAATGTGGATCTGAAGAAGTTAGGAAGACAGAAGCGTTCCCAGGGGAGGACCACACCAGGGCCCAGGAGCCTCCTCTCTAACTAAATGTGGATCTGAAGTTTAAGAAGGAGGAGCCCACGCGGCGTCTGTAGGTGTGACGGAGACGGTCGGGGGGTCTCGAGGAACTCGCGGGCAGTGACTGCAGGCAGACTACTGCCTTAGAGTGAAAACCAAGACCCAGGGCTGCTCCTGAAGAACAGAACCCTGTTTGGAAAAACAGACTTGAAAGCCACCTACAAGGGACTTTCCATTCGCTCAGCCAATGCTAGAATTCCTTGAATCTTTTATGTGGAAAATGTGTGCATCGATTCCCTGTGCTGTGGAAGAATTAAAACCTAAACAGACTCTCAAGGAATCAAGTGCACTCTAACAGATGTGCACAAAGGGTTAAAAAGGTGTATTAGGTCAGCGGAGAGACAGTCACTACGGGGGGAGGAGCAGTCATGGGAAAGTGCCCAAGGATAACAGCACTGAACGTGGCTCTTGGAGATGGGACAGAATTTACCAGGGGTAGTTGCAAAGCTTCAAGGTCTGTCTCAGAAAGGACAGATAATCGGGTCCTACTGCTTACGACACTCAGTAGGAGACTTCTAGGGATAAACAATTTAACTTGTTTCCACCTGACCATCCCACAGAGGCAAGATTCTACAGAATGGACGAGTTCCTTCCCCATCCCCAGCCTGCCCCCAGCTTATCAGTATGTTCAAACTCTTCCCCAAATTTGATCTCTCCAGGTGAAGAACACTCTGCACACAAAAATCAACATTAAGAGCATATTTTGGAATGGATCTGCATTTTAGTTGTAGATTAAATAATTTGTTGCCAATTGTGCTTAAAGGCTCTAGTGTTTCAATTTATGCTAAGAAAACTCCATCTTATTAATAGGAAAGGCGGAGAAACTGTTTAGAGGCCAACTCTGATTGGGCTGGGTGGCTCCAGGTGGCCTAGGGTCTTAGGGAAACAGTTGCCAGGCCTCACCTCCAGAGTTTTCGGCTCACAGCGCGCAGGCCAGAGAATCTGCTGCTGGCTAGGAGATCGTATTCTGAAAACCTCACAGAATAGTAGATCCATACATAAAAAGAGACTTAATATCCTAAGCTTGATTGTAATTGTTAGTAATGTAAGTGTGAATTAAGTAATATGGTTAGTGAAATGACTCCGAACTCACTTGGAATCCATTTTGGTCACTTTCTTGGTGAAAAATTCATCTACACCTTCATCCACTCTCCCCATAAGACCGTTCTGTTCTCCATCTTGGGAGACTATGTTGGCAGCACAGACCTGCAAAATAAACACGGGATGCGGTTCACACCCAACGCCAGTCAGCACACGGGCACCGCCGGCTGCCAGGTACCAGGTGAGGGCCAACAGGGACCAGACACAATCCCCTGGCCTGGAAGCCAGGTCCACAGCACAGACAGGAAGAAACAGGCCCGGGGACATGCCTGGAAGCTTGGTGGTGACGTCATGCAGCAAAGTGAGTAGAGCTTTTTCACTCGGTAACAGAGAGAATGAAATTCAGAGTAACTTTCATTTTGGTCACAAAAGATAAAGTAGCACCAAACTTGCTCATATTTTTACTTTTCCTTAGAGAAAGCAGCAGAACAGCCGCGGCGGCGGCCCCTGCAGGATGAGGAGCTCGAGGGGCACCTGGGCTTTGCAGGCCATCACTTCACCCTCCCGACTGGCCTGGGGCCCAAAAGGAAAGAGCTTCATCCTGGTTGTGGTGAGACACAGATGGGACAGGGAGGGAGCACCAGGCTGCCTGGCTGATGGCCGATTTGCCCCGGGCCTGTGGCCTGACATGGGGATTCCTTCCAGCCGCCCCTCCAGTGACTCTCCATAAAAACTCTAGGTTTTTCTGGCATACATAATTCCCCCCCTCAGCCCTTTCCTTCCTGGCTTTGCAACAGTCACAGCTGGCACGAGGGCTCCCTGGGGACGTGGAGAACATGAAGGGGAGCAGGGATGGAGGCGCAGAGCTGAGCAGCCACCTGCTTCCCTGCAGGCCGGGCGGGGCCAGGCGTGAGGCTGGGCCGCACCTCACCCCAGACAACTCTGCCAGCAAAGGACGAAGGACGGGAGCAGCGGGTGGGAGTGCAGGTGGCTGGGGAGTGTCAGCAGCCCCAGAGGAAGCCTAGGAGCCTCCGCCCAGGAGACGGGCAGCAGGGAACCTGGAGCCTGGAAGGGCTGGAGTCTGAAGAGGAGTCCAAGGCCACGCGTGGTGCCTGCTTTAGCTCATTTTCTAGCAAAAGGAAAGTATTTGACTCGGGTCTTTACTGTCAGGGAGAAGCAGCATCAGACTGAAGAGAGCAGCGTGGCTGTGGGAAGAGAGAGCAGAGCCTCTGGGGCAGCCCGGCCGTGCTCCGGGGCTGAGGGCGTTTGCCACTGAAACTGGAATTGCTGATGCTGGTGTCTAAGAAGTCAGGAAGGTGGGCTTCCCATTGTCAGAGAGTGATCGTGAGCGCTGGAAGAGCAGCTGGCCATTATGAGGACCAGCCACGCACACCCCTCTGCTCCCCTCTGCCAGGACATTAAGGAGAATTCACCAGGGGAACCTGGAGGCACTGCCCCTGGATCTGGACAAGGAGGTACAAAAACTACGTCTTCACGGGCCGGGCGCAGAGACGTGGGCAGGAGGGGAGTCCAGACAATTAGGGGCATTGATGACTCTGCCAACAGATAAAACCACGCTAATTAGCAATGATCACTGAATCGTCTATGCAGACATTAGGTGGCGAGAAATATGGAAATCAATGAGCAGAGGAACAAATCAAGAAACAAAAGCCCCGAGGAAATCAAATGAAGATGATGGAAGACAAAAATTAATGAACTCGAGAGGATAAACTAAAAGTTGACTCTTTGAAAAAAACTAATAAAAAAATCACAAAATTGTTTAAGATTTACTAGAAATGAAAAACATAGCTATTGATACCAAAGAGATTAGAACTCGTCAGAGAATTTTATAAACAACTGAACGAGCCATTAGGCCAAATGGACGATATTGAAGTACATCAGAATGATCTCAGGAAGCATTGGGCAACCTGAGTGGATCTGTGACAAATCAAATCCCAGTAAACTCTCTCCACACAGACCCCACAGGCTTGCCGCACAGGGACGGACTTCCGCCCAGATGGCTCCCCAGAAGGGGAACGATTTCCGTTACACACAGGCCATACCAGAGACCAGGAGAGGAGACTGAGCTTCCTAAGAAGTTTCATGAACACAGCATAACTCTGAAACAGCCCAGACAAGAAAAGGGAAGAAAACTTATAGGATTCTCTCATTCTCACACAGATGCAAAAATCCTATTTAGATATTGGCAAACAAAGCCCGGCAGTCCATTAAAACAGAAAAACCTCATGACCCACATGGAAATCGATGAGCTGAGGAAGCAAGTCCAGAATGAAGAACCCGAGGAAATAAAATGAAGGCCATGCCTCTATCCACGTACCCCCTCTCGCTGACTTAGTCACGAGGAGTATACATGTGATCAACTGAACATCCATTTACTAGATCCTCTTGCAACTGGGGGTGGACACAGCTCATTTCATTTAAGAGAAATGCCACCAGAAGCCTATAGGGCTTCTGAGTTAGTTCAGAAAAGGTGGATGTAGCCTGTGGTTGAATGAATAGAAGCACAGTCTTCGGAGGAGGAGGCTCAGGAGGATGGCCAGTCCTACAAAGCACCCTGTTTTGCACTGGGTGCCACAGTGCAGTCTATTACAACAGAGCAGAACGACCTGCAAATAGAGCTCAGAAAGAATCAATGAGGAGCATGAAAAGAGATGAGGAAATTTTAGACTGAAGAAGGAAAGACCTCAAGCAGTGACCCACAAATATTCCTAAGTCTGCTAAGCATAAGAGTCTGAAGTAACATGTGCTACTACAGGAGACTGACATGAAACGGCAGAGTTAAAACTACAGGGAAAGATTTCCAACAACACAAAAATATTCTGCCAACAGTTAGAGCTTCTAGAAAACAGCAGCTTCAGAGGTCACTGCAAGAGGAATGGCCAGCTGAGGGTTGTCGAGGGGGTTTTAGGGACTGCAGCAGGGGCCTCCTCACACTGCAGCTCTGAACACTCAGGGGCAGGTACTGCTGGGGCTTATGGGCTTCAACCAGGGCTGGAGCGCGCCTTCCCTGGGCTGGGGCGCAGCACTGTGCCTAGAGCCTGTGGCCGCTGGGCAGCAGGCTCCTCCACCCCCGCCCCCTGGGTGTGAGGCGGCAGGGGGCACAGGCTGTGGCAGGGGACACAGGCCAGGCAGCTCTGAGAGCCAAGGGTGGGAGCACGAGGTGGCCCTGGGAGCGTCTGCACTGGGCGTCGATGGACTGACTTCATTCCATTTATTTCTTATGACAACTGAATGACGTGCTCACCGCTGGTATTTCAGGACCAAGTTGGTCCAGGTTCAATGGGTCACCACTGCTGTGCCACTGCAGTGGGGGACTGCACTCTGGGCCGGCCGCCTACAGTGGACCCTCCCTCTAAGCGTCCCTATGTACACTTGATTTAAGTGGAAAAAACTGGCCAGTTGTTTTATTTTTTGTAATTAAAAAAAAACTAGTCTTTGCCTTTGGAGGGTCAGAGGAGGATGAAAACCGCCGTGCCAGAGGCGCCTCGCTGTGCCTGAAGGAAGGGGACGTCCTGACCCCGAGACGCACCGCCCTGTTGCTCTAGGCCGTGGCCATGAGATCCGACCCCTGGGCGCTCACCCACAGCTGCCCACCTCTTCTCCAGCCCCAGCCCAGAGCACACAGGCCTCTCCTTTCTGAAGGCCCCTCGTCATGGGAACTTAAACAAGTCTTCTCCTGGGGACCTGCTGTCCCAGGTGCTTGAGCCTGGTCCCCGCGGCGGGCAAGGAAGGACGTCTCCCCACGGGGCTGGCCGGCTTCTCCCCAGGACTCTGCTACAGCTGTGGACTTTCCTTCTTGCTTTTTTTAAATGTATGAAGAAAAAAGAACACAGAATTCCCTGTTTCCAAGAGCCCCCACTTACCTGCAGGGAGTCTGGGGCCACGCCAGCTCCACTGTCAGCTGTTCCTCCCAGGGACAGGGCCCAGGAGAAAGGACCACCTGGTACAATCCAGCCCACTGAGGCCACTGTGCGGGCAGCTCTTTCTCCCTCCCGGAGTGGCCTCTCCCTTATGTAGAAGGCTCATTCCTTTAAGGTTATGGAATAGTGCACTGAAGAAACCTAAAATCTACAGGCGATGTGGACCACGGTCCTGACCGTCCACCCACGCACCCAGAAGCACCAGTGGGCACTCTGTACTCCACCCACAGGAGTACTGAGTCCATGGCCAAGGAGAGGAAGCCATCGCCCTGCCTACCCCAAATCCACAGGTGAGGAGGAGCAGGCTCAGACCACAGCATGGGAGCCGTGAGCTCACCTCCAGGAAAGGCTCCTGGAGGGTTGCTGGGGCTGTACACTGCACACAGCCAGCCTATGATGACAAGAGGCAGGAGGGCTTCCTGGAGGAAGTCCTGTCAGGTAGACATGTGCACTGCCTGGAGTGGCTCTGCCCAGGGAAGCACTGAGGAAAGGGACGCAGCACAAGGATGGGGTCCAGCACAGGGTGAGGACGGCGGGTCAGGGGAGACCAGGGTCACACCGGGCCTCTAGCTCGTCTGCAGGTGCTACCTGTGGGGAGTGGCCATGAGAGGGAGGACGGGCGGCACAAGAGGCCTGGGTTCTAAACAGTCCAGCCCAGGGCGTCTGCAGCCCCCGAGCTCAGGAGACAGCAGATTCCTGGACACGCGGAGGTGACCACAGGGACCAGACAGGGCTGAGATGGCACTGTGACAGCACAGGTGGAGGGGCCAGGGGGACTTCACCTTCCCCAGGACGGAGCTTCTGTGTCCAGTCACTGCTGGGACGCGAGGTGACAGGTGGTGGAGGAGCCATGGCTCAGGATGGGGCAGGAGGGCCCTCGGTGTGAGGAGTGAGAAGAGGTTTAGAGCAGCACAGGTGACAGGAAAGAAGTCGGGACCTTTGTGAAGCAGAGTGGCCACACAGGAGGGGGGGCGTGGACCAAGAGGGTGGGGTGAGCCGCACTGGGTGGGGGTGAGTGCGGGGGACACAGGAGGGGGGTGAGTCGCATGGAGGGGGTGGGGTGAGCCGCACTGGGTGGGGGTGAGTGCGGGGGACACAGGGGGTGGGGTGAGCTGCATAGGAGGGGGGTGGGTGAGTGAGCGGGGGGGGGGGGTGAGGTGAGTCACATGGAGGGGGGATAAGCCGCACAGGGGTGGGGGGTGGGGGGTGAGTGAGCCACACGGAGGGGGGATGAACCTCAGGCTCGTCCTCCTGCCACAGGAGGAGCGGCTGCTGAGCCGGCCAATGCTCCCCTTGGGCCCTCATCACCACATGGCACTGGGGGGGCATCAGGCTCAGGACCCAGAGCAGCAGGGATGGCAGGGACTCCGGCCGAGATGAGCTACGAACACGCCCAGGTGGCCTCTCTTCACCCAGATCCTCAGAGCCCAGACCCAGCTGCCTGCGTATCTGACACTGAGGACTTCCCAGAGCCCTGCTCCAGAGCTCTGCACACGCCCCAGGTGCAGAGAGGCCCTGGGGGCCTGCACAGTCCCAGGAAGGACAGGGCCAGGGGACAGGCACCTACCGCGGCCTGCGTGGGCGGCTGCTTCTTGTTCCTCCGGGGCCGCAGCTTGGTGAAGTGCTCCAGCTTCTTGCCCTCCTCTGATGGCAGCTCGGAGATGAACCCTGAGCTCCGCTTCTCCTGCCTGGCGGACGGGAATGGTGGGTCTTCGATGTGAATTGGCACCTCTTCCAGGGCTTTATCAAGGTCAAACTCCATTTCTAAAATAAAACCAGGCCTGAGGTCAGAGTACAATGAAGACAGAGGGCTAGGAAATTCCTGAAAGCCACTGTGAGTCTATCAGGGAGCAGCAAACACCCAGTTGCAAACCACCCAAGTCTCAGTTGTCACCCACACAGAGGATACCTAAGAAACGTCCCCCAGAGGGCTGTTTCCTGATCACAAGTCACACGGTACTCACCAAAGGCCCTGGACACAGGCCGCAGCATTCGGCTGTGGATGCTCTTCCTCTTGGATTTAGGCGTCATCTAGCAACAAGACACAGAAGGCACTTAGCACAGGACGCTGCCTTCCCTCTCCAACACAGTCCAGACCACCAGGACCGGCTCCACTGCTCTGCAGGGGGGCTCAGTGCACTGGTGGCCTGGCTCAAGGCTGAAGGGCTAACCTCTAAACGTCTGCACTTCTCTCAAACAATGCACCTAACTCTGTCCTGTTCCCCCAGTCCTGACCATCTGAACCAACAGTCAGAAAAAGCAGCAGGGGATCTCGCTGCGAGCTGGACCCCAAGTACATGAGGATGAGGAGGTGGCAGGGCGGGTGGGCTCCAAGACCACGAGGGCCAGTCGGGAAGGCTGACGGCGGTGCTCTCACAGAGGCAGCACCCAGCAGCACCCTGAACTGGGGGCCACTCGGATGACTTAAGCAGTTTAACTCTTTCTGTTTCACCATTTGCTACCAAAATCTGGACCTTCACAGGCAAAGACCAGTTAGGAAAAGTCACCAAGAATCAAAAGCCCATCGCTGGGGCTTCGCAGCAGGATGTCCTGGGTTCTGATGGTCCTTGAAACGAGGAAACCCAAACCCAACCAAGGCTAAACCTCAGGAGAACCTGCCCAGCAATAGCTTCTACCCCCAGAGAGAGACATTATCTGTCCTTCAAGAGGATCATGCAATGCCAAAGCTGGAAGGAAACTTTGTCATCGGCTGCACAATGACCTCAAGTGCCAAGTCCAAGTCAGAGAGGTGCAAAGACGTCGTCCAAGGAGGAGGGCCACGAACATCCAGGGAGGGTCGGCCACCACACTGCTGGCTGCAGGCGCACAGGCAGACGGAGGAGAGAGATGCCAAACTAGTGTTTGTATCAATTACGAGATAACTGAACTTAGTCGGAGTACTCTGGTTGAACAGGTTTTCATTCAAGGCTTCCTCAAAAACTTCACATGATTGAGAAACATTTCTTGTTCAAAGAATAAATGGGTTCATGATGACCTTTAAAAGCAAATGACTTTGCGGTTTTGGCAATTATGACAGCTTTAATAACATTCTTTTGCTATTATTTATTGTTGAGAGAAAAACATGAGCAATTGTATTTAAATCCTGAACGGTTTTCCTGCAATACAAAATGAAACTTTCCGAACTGCTTCTTGTGAGGCTGTGTTAAAGGCAGACAACCTGAGGGACAGGTGTCTGCAAAGCAAGAGGTCTCAAGGCGGAGTAAGAGCAAGGTCCCCATGGTGCAGCTGCTAAGGGATCGTCTGAAGGCAGTGTGCCCACGTGGCTTGCTTGAAAAATGCACTGCTCTATTCAGAAGTGCAGCCTGAATGAATTCTCAGGAGTTGCAGGTAGCAAGGTGTTGGCTGTGTCGAGCTGGGAGAGTTCAGAATTCCACCCACCCTGTGCACACTGGGTAGGAAGAGGATCAGGAAAGAGTCTGCGATATGATTTCCAGGCAATTTCATTTATAGAGTCAAAAGGAAAATAGGAAAAAAGTTTAAAAGGGCATGAACCAAAGGTATCTTCTAATTTTTTTTTTCCTGTGTCTCTTGGTTAAGATTTTATAGAAAGTATTTATGGGCAAAAATAATCTGGCTCAAATTTCCCTCTCGGTAAAGTGTCTATAATGGACACCAAATACATGTAAATACATGAAAATTATAACATTTCAAATACATAAGAATAACTTTATGTGAGAATATATATATAAGCATAAGCATACATATAGAAACTCTTTTGCACATTATGCCCGTCTATAAGTGGGCCAGTTAGCTATTTTAGAGACATATTAAGAAACACAAAACCAGGATTTTGAGTGGCCAACATCAGTCAAAAGGGGGATCTAATTTCTTCCGGAGGATTTTGTTCTTGGACACCTCAAACCAGAGAATAAAAATTTTCAATATCAGAAAAATGCCTTCTAGCTCTAGCTTTCTCGTATTTTATAAGCTCTTTACAAATGTAAGTAATGTCTAATCGTGTTGCCCATAGTGCTCTTTCAGTGTATGTGCATCTTCTAGTTCTGAAGTTCTGCCAGGCGGGGTCAGGCCGATGACTTGCAATCAGGCTACCTGTTGTAATTGGTATTAAGAATGCAGTCGGCTTCAACCTCCTGTTTTCATAGGATTGAATTACAATAACAGAGAGGGAAAAAACTGAATCTTGTCTCTTACATGTTCCTTTCCTTCCTTGGGGATGTTTTCTTCCTACAGAATTGGGCTTGGTCGTTCTGACTGGCCATTCTCATTGATGATCCCGTGACGTGGGAACTCAAAGCAGGAGGCAGAGTGGGAATGAACTTGGGTTCTCCACCCGGTGTGTACTCAGGGCCAGTGTTCCTGGTCCTCCAGAAATCCCATTGATGGGCATCCCTCTCACTCCTCCTCCCCACAGCGGTGGGCTGACCGGCTGCTCCTGGAAACCCTGCCCTCACCATCTTCCTAGAACCCTTCGCTCTCTTCTCTTTTTGTTCCAGAATGGAAGGGCTAATGTGCCCAGGCTGACCTTCCTTGGGCCCTTGTCAATGCCTATTTCCCAAGTCAGCTGACGAGACCAGGCGCATTCAGAGTGGCACGGCCACAGACGTGGGTCAGCAGCTGATGCAGAGCAGGTGCACATTCCAAGTGGCTCCTTCATAAACCCACTCATGGCCAACCCTGTCCACAACTAGACACAGCTGACTTTTAAAATGCATGTTTTGAGTAAGAAGCAATTTTCAATATTTAATATCCTGAAGAAATAGGAGAAAAAATGTGTTAAACCTTTATTTAAAAATGGAATTTTAGAAGGAAAGCCTAAACACAGACTTCTCTCCTGTCTTGAAATCAATAAATCCCCACCCTGCCCACAGCTGTTTCCCAAGAATCTGAAAGTAGCACCAACTCCACGTTACTCTGAAATCTTACTCATTTGATTCGATTTCTATAATGGATTTAAAACTCTTCTGCACATAGCTCAGTAGAGATATGTCCACTTTAACCACGAGTTACATGCGCATGTGGGAACCTCGTAAAGAACTCACATTTTTCTCCCTGTCAAACCCACTTTTAATAAGTATTGCTAGTCATGCTTTTTTTTTTTTTTTTTTATAAGGAGAGTTAAATTGCTTATATCACCATGACAAAACGGTGAGGTTGTTTTCTTCTTTGTTTTTGCCAAGTGTGCACAAAGAGTAATAAATAATACTCTCATTCCAAGCCCAGGAATCCATAATTACTTTTTCCTTCCGTAGGCTAAAGAACCAAAATGGTATCAATTTAGAAGCAGATTAGGAAAATTTTCCAGTACAAGATACAAATCATGATGCCAATTTTCTATAATTCTATAATTCAAAACAAGTGATATCACAAGAATCGGAAAAGACGTAGAGAGGTTAGTCCTGGTGTCTGTTTTTCACTGTGAGCAGCCGGTCCCCCTTGAAGGCTGGGGCCTCTCTATCAGCACCCAAGTGCTCTCAGGCGCACAGCTGGGTGGTTTAAATTCAGGGCCCGTGTCACCAGCTGGACCCTCTTGTAAGGCCCAATCTCGTCTCTGTGAACTGTCGCCTGTTTCATTCAGGATCTGCAGATGGACCTGGGAGGCCAGCCAGGCAGCACAGAGGCAGACAGACACAGGAAGGTCAACGAGACCAGCCAGAAGCCACAGAGCCACCAGAAGTACTTACGCTTGTGCAGCAGAGAGTCTCCATGCAGCAAAGAGAAAGGAGAGACACATGAATGGGAGAGAGGTAAAGCCACAGCAGCGCTAGGAGGGGAGGGGACACCATTCACAAACAGAAGCACCCAAGACACAGGAGCCTTCCGAGCCAAGGGACAGGCCAGCAGGGGCCAGTGCAGTCAGGGCCCGAGGCAGCCAGCAGAAGCACGGTGACAGCTTGAACAACTGCAGACACTGTACACAGATACGGCTCTGGCCCAGTTTGTCCCCCACGCCATTGACCAAGCCCACATGGATGTTGTCATCAACCCCACCTGGGAATTGGTGACAACATCAGCTCTGGGGCCACAGGGTCATCCCAGCAACAGAGGGGACAGCGCCTATCTGTGGGCACACAGGAGCCCCCTGAGGGTCCTGACACGCTGTCCCCCTCTGTACTCTAGGGCACAGCCACACTGAACTCTCTTGCCCACTCGGTTCTCAGAGCTTTGGAGGCAAGGCCGTGACACTTCCAGGAAAGTGTGATTACGGGTACATTGGCACAGTTACGACACTTGGTTCCCTAGTGGGAATTTAGGTCACCTTACATCTTATGTTGAATCTCTACTAAAATACTTTTTAAAACTCCCACGGTCCGCCATTCACAGTTGATAGGGCATTTTATTATTTTGAAATCGATAAATGAAAAAAAAAATAACATCTCCAGCTGTAGAAAAACAACAAATCCAGGCTGTGAGAGCGGCATGGGGTGTCGGGGATCCTCCCCAACCTCCGGGGACTCCGTAGGGAAGGCCGCCTACTCCAGCCACCTGCCAAGGGCTTTCCTGTAAGCTCTTGTTTCAGTGGCTCACAACGTAAAGCAGAATGAGAACACAGGGTTCCCCACTTCGTGCCCACGATGGCCGGAATCTCCCCAGAGGAAAGGCAGCCCGGAGCAGCAGCACCCATCCCACCTCCGCCCCTCCGCCACAGTGCGGCTGCCAAGAAAGGCTGCCACCACCGCGTCTGCACAGGCGTGGCTCCTCGACGCCAATCTCACACAGCCGTCGGGATCCATCGTAGACCCATTCCATGAGCATGACGTGCTTGCCCCATGGAAGTGGAAAGAGTAAAATTATATTTTCAGACCTTCTTGAATGGCCTGAAATAAAGACTGCTGTCCACGTTAACACAGATCTCCCCAGAAGCTTCCAGAAAAATGTGATTATGGGTACATCTGTGAGTGTCTCAGCTGATGGGAAATCCCTCTGTTTCTGAAAGGCTGACTCAACAAGGCAGGTCCTCTGTCCCCATCATGCCCCTCACGATCACCCTGAGTGGAGGCAAGGAACTTCACAATCGGCTCAGACCCTGAAGTGACAGGTGAGACTGTTCCTCTGGAGAGAAACCCTGGCCACAGACCCTGCTCCCACACGGCCAGGCTCAACCTCCACGCCTGCACATTTTCTGGAGCTCATCGCGGCCCTGCTGAATCCAATGTCTCCCCCACAGACCAGGGAAGGGGTGGCACGATACACGAGGCTCTGGCGGCCAAGAAAGGGTTCAACGCCTGGCTCAGCCACCTGCCGGGCGGCGGGACTTGGCCAGCACTCTGCAAAACCAGGCCTCAGTTTTCTAGTTTGTTTAAAAAAAAAAAAATCTTGTGAGGATTAACTAGGACACAGAGTGCTCAGCCCTGTGCCCGGCACACAGGGCCAGCTAGGGACCTCCGGACTCCAACCACTGCACTGCTGAGGTTCCGATATGGGAGGTCCCCCAAAGGCTCATGGGTCAGGCTTGTTCCCAGCTGGTGGAAATTGTAGGAGATGGGCCTAGTGGGAGGGGGTGGGCCACTTCGGATGTGTCCTTGAAGGGTACAAACTGCCACTCCCTCCTTCCTGGCCACCAGGAGCTGAGCTTTCCTCCCCGTGCCCTCCTGCCATGATGTGCTGCCCACCCCAGGCCCACAGCAATGACGCTGGCTGACCACGGACCGAGACCTCTGAAGCTGTGAGCCCAAGTGAACCTTTCCTCCTCTGCGTTCATTTCCCTGGGTATGTGTCACGGTGGGAAAGAGGGTTGACGCATCATCTGGCACACCTCCTCCCTGCACCCAAACCTGCTTTTCTTTTCCCAATACTGACCCTCTCGGAGGACCCAGGCCCTTTCACAGGCCTCCACATCCTGCAGTTGTCTGTCCTCCCCTAGATTCAGGTGGAAGGCTTGGGGCACACCGGCCCTGCTGGGTGGTGTGGCTGCACTGACTCACTAGGTGGCCCATGCCAGGTGGTCCCCATGCTGGTGTTGACACCAGGTGGGATCCCTTGACTAGGGTGGGGACTCAATGACAGCTTCATCTCAAGTCCCATTTCTCTTGGCCATTAACAACTCAGCAAGGGGATTCTGTTAGTTCACACAGAAAAAAATCTGTGGTTAAGCCAATATTGAGGATTCTTTCCTGAATTAATACAATGGGAGATTCAGAATCAAAACTTTCTATTTCTTTCATTGTTCCTGTATTTATCAGCTGCTTTTCCTCTGTAAAACTCGATGCACCTCAGTTCTCTTTATATTTTCTGGGTACCCTATGAACTTGTGGATTTGTTAAATTAATCCAATGTATTATAAACTCCTGCTGTCGTTATTCTTGCTGGCGTTAAGAATGTCCCAGGGGAGCCCTTGATATCTAGATTTTTTGTCCTTGAAATGATCTCTTTGGATTAGTCAATTCTTGCTTTTTGATATAGGATAACCTTGTACTTTTCCGTGCATGTTAAAAAGGATATAGGTAATCCCTGCTTCATGAACTAGATTATAAATATTAAGTACTTCCTATTAGATCTGCCACTGAGTCAATGCACAAAGGGAATCCAAACCCAATAATTCTTAATTGATTTATACCCTTTGATATCTAGCCACAGCAATGGTCTCAACTTATACTTAGAAAATGATTTTCGGTGCATTTCCATCTCAAATGTCTGAGATGGAATAAATCTTGCTTTGGAAGAGATGCCATCACTTCTCCAATGACGGCCGACCAGCAGCTCCCCTGGAAGCCCAGAAGGGGAGGGGCATGGACGCCCCACACTCCAGGAAGTGGCAATAAATTGGGGGACAAAAGGAGCAGGACCAGAGATTGAGTGACGTGCCACTTTCCCACAGAACGCAGCGTGAAATCAGCTCTTCACACCACACTGGTTAACTTTTACCTCCAGTCTCATTTCCCATAAAAGTCAAGCTGGCGTCAAGATGTTCAAACACCCAGAGAACAGCACTGGTCAGCGGCTACTGTAAAGGCCACGGCAGGGGCTGCTCTGACATGAAAATGCCTCGTTTCCCTATTTTCCAGATTTGCCATGTTTTTTGATTGGAGAAAATTAAATCTTTACCTTCCCATTTATCATGTTTTTGAAAAGAAACAGGAAACGATCTGCCACGTATCCATTTTAACTCATAACTGACGCAAAAGTGAAATTTCACACTGGAATGTTCACTTTCAAAAATGAACATGATTTAACACATTTTTCAAAGAGCAGTCCAAGGAATGGCATTATGTGGCACTGAATTCAATCAAACACCTCTCTCCAAGAACCAGCGCTCCTGCAGAAGCATGGTATTACTAATAAATGGTAATTCACTAATCATGGTATTGTAATGAAAAAGTGGGAAACTCTTGAAGAACTCTGTTATACTATTAAACACAGTATTACTACAATGATCATAAAACTTTGAATATCATTTCAACATTCTCTTTGTCATGAAAGAATAAACAATGGGAAAAACCCCACTGAGTTTCACACCTGAGGAATATATTTTAAATCTAGAACTTTGGAAACTCTATTTACCATGGAAGGTGAAAGTGAGCGTGTTAGCTAGACCCTCAAATCCTCTTCCCCACAATGGATGTCATGGCTAACTGACATCAAGATGGATGATTAAAATCGGTCTAAAATGCTTCCGGTAATAAATGGATCTCTGCATAGATCATCACCACTGCGAGGATGACCAAAGTCAACCGTTAACAGTGCCACTAACCACAAGCAGGTTCGAGCCTGTAACAACTGGCTTTGCTGCTGTGAGGAGTCAGTCGGCCCAGGTGATGAAAACGGTGGGTGGAGTTAGGCTCTGGAAGGGGATTCTGGTCGGGGCGGCATCAGATCTGGGACCTGTCAGTCACACCGGTGGCTCCGACTGCACGGACCCCAAGCTTTCTGAGGTCAGCTCCCACAGTCCTCTTACCCCACTCCTCAGCTTCACACAGAGTTTTGGGGAAGATGGCTAAACAGCAGACCCTGAAACCTAGCTGGCTTGGGAGCCAAGAACTGTCCTGTTCAGTTTAACTCCTTGTAATTAACCCCCCTTCTGAAGGATTCTCAAGTGCAATTCTCAAAAGAGGGTGGATCCTCAAAATACCCCTGTCTAAATTACTGATCCACTGCGATAGCTATTTTCCCATAACCTTATGCCGTAATTGTTATTAATGGTCCATTTGGGCTGAGACCGTCTGTCAAGAACAATGCAGTGTTGTTTGCCACTTTTGAGTTTTCATAGGCTTTGATCTCATTTTAAAATGAGGTAATGGGTCATAGCCCAGCTACAGGGGAAAGCTGGCAGATTTTCTCTCACACATACTTGGGAGCCACTGTGGCCTTGGTTTACAAGGAAACAAGAACGGTCTTCAGCACTGAGGGGCGCGGTTCTTGCCGTTGTCCCGACTTAATGTTAGCTACACAAAACCCTCGTGAACCTTTCTCTGACCTTCTCTAAAGCTTAAGGTCTCAACATCTGATAATGGCACACAGGGGGCCAATATGTCCAGTTCCCTGGGGAGCAGAGGCCACGCCGCACAGAACCAGAAACATTACTGAGATTTTGCTATGGTCCTAACAGAGAGTGCTCTGGCCCTGGAAGACTGAGTGTGGCTCTCAAGAAAACCCTCAGGAAAACCCTGGCTTGTCTTGCAGGTACCCACCCTACAGCTCGGCTCTGCTTGGAGTCTTCTGCACACATACCAAAGGCCAAGGCTAACAATCACCGACTTCAGATTTGGATTTTGTTAAGGGACAGCTGTAACAGACAGCTGATCCCAGCCCTGAGACCTGGGATTCCTGAATGTACATTCCTGCACTGAGTGATTCACTTCCCTGTAGGTGCATCTGGAGGTTTGGATAGGACAACGACAATCCCCAAGTTGCCACAGGGAGGTGCAGAGTGAAGGCTGGTTCATCCCAAACCCAGTTTCCTTTCCAAAGGACAGGAAGGGTGGATCCAGGCCCAACTACTCAGTTGATCAAAAAGCTGAAGGCAGAGTGACCTGCTGATGTCCATTCCACGTTCACCTGCATTTGAGGTCACTTCTTATAACCTTCCCAGATCAAATCCCAAGTCATTCCACCTGTCCTCATTAAGCCTTCACTCCCAGGGGGGCACGTGGTAAAACCTCAGACCAGAAAGAAAACAGGCATCATCGGAGTCGGGGCTCAGCGCAGGGGGTGCGCCTGGCTAACCAGAGAGCCTGCACTGGGGACGGCCATGTGTCTTCTGAGTGGGCAGCTCCCAGGGGCACAGGCCTCCACCCTGGGCCTCTCCGCTGCTTGTTCCCATCAGTCCAGGGACCTGCAGGCCCAGCCATTGTGTGCCCCATGGCTGTAGAGGCAGAGATTTTCCACCACAGGTTAGAATCCCCCCAATCCACTGAGAACAAGAGTAAGACTCATCAGCAAGGAATGAACTGTGGTCAGAGGACATCTCCCAGCAGGCTCTCCAGGCAGCGCAGTGCAGCAGCTCTCCCACCCCAGACTTGTGCTGAGCCAGGCCGGCCTGAAGACCAGGAGTCCAGCAGAGAGGAAAAGGGTTTGGGATGCACATCATTAGGAACCTTCAGGCAGCAGTGTGATATGGGGCAAGAGGGTCACCATCTCTGCTCTGGGATTCCCCAGGGAAAATGGGTTACACTAGTGCCACGTGTGGCTGCCTGATGAGCGTCGGTCACAGCAGGGGTGCTCCAGTCCTCACATGTTTAGCTTGCTGCCAGTGTCACCACCTACACTCTTCTCACTGAGCCTCATCAGTTGAAATGAGTTTCAACTTCCCATGCCCAGAATTATCTTCTAGAGTTCTCAGAGAAATTCACCAGGTAGTTATCCCCTTGAATGGTCTCAGCTGTAAAGCCATCATTAAGCCACAACTCCTGCACCCTGAAGGCAGAGACTGACAGGAAAGGAGAGCCTAGTGCACAGCCATCAATAAAAACTTGCTGAGCAATTACTATGTGCCAGGCACTGTCCAGATTCTGTAGAAACGGGACAGAGTCTCTGCCCGCCAGGAAGCGATGGTCTAGCGTGGGGAGATGGACGAAGAGTACCAGAGCAGTAAACAGGACCATCTCAAGTCCTGGTGAGTACTGAGAAGAAAACAGGATGATATGGGAGAATGACAGGGACCGAGGAAAGTTTCTGAGAAAGGGACGTGGGAATGAGACCAAAACAGCAGGCAAAGAGAGCCATGGAATGTTCTGGAGAGGAGCGTTGGGACAGAAGGGACAAGGGCTGAGGTGGGAGCCACGCCTCCTGCCAGGGAAAGGAAAAAGGCTTTCCTGCTCCAGGAAGGAGTAGGAGCTTAGATTCTAGAAGCAGAGAGAGACAGCACCAGATCATGTGAACTCAGGCACCAAAAGGAAGAAGCTAATTTCATCTGGGTACCACGGAAGTTGTCAGAGGACTTGACGTCTGTACCACTGATCTGGCTTCCACTTTAGAAAGCTCCTCTGGCTCTGAGTAAGGATAGCATGATGGTGGAGATGGCAGTGAGGGCAGGAGCAAGCATTACAAGTCTATTTCAGGAGTCCAGGGCAGGAGCAAGCATTACAAGTCTATTTCAGGAGTCCAGGCAAGAACCATGGTGGCTTGTGACTGGGGCTGACTGGGAGAGTTGGGAACAAGTGGGCAGAGCAGAGCTGGTGTCATTAGCTGGGAGGGGAAGCCCTGGGTAAGGCAGGGTGGGGACTCCATCTGTCTGTGATGCTTGATGGACATCTAACTGGAGGCGTCAAGTACCAGCTGAATACCGGAGCTTGCAGGTGGAGGTAAGTTGAGGTAAATGTCATGAATGTAAAAACAAAAGTGACAACGACAAAGCTAGGGCCACCGTGTTCATAGGGTGAAGCTACCAAGCTACTCCAGGAGCTGCACGAGCTGTGGCCCTCGTGGGGTGGCCAGGCTGACCACCAGCTCAGGCCTGGCTAGCAGCCAGAGCCCCGTCCACAGCCCTACTGCAGAGCTCTGCCTGGACCTCGCAAGCATCCCACCTCCGGGGGGCAAAACGGAAACGGCTCGTGTCTTTCTGCCCTCCTGCCAGCGCCCAGGCCTGCAGTGGCTCCCAGGTGCCTGGAGTCACCGAGGACACACACCCGGCAAGCCAGGACCGGCTCGGCGGCCCTTCCCGCCTCCTCGGACCCTCTCCCCCACTCACTGCGGCCACCCCTGACCCAGCAAGACGACCACGGTTTCTCTATTGTGACGCCCTCCCGGGTCCCGTGTGCGCTGCTCGCTCTATTGACTCACTCATCTTCCTTCCAGCTCTTTCACAGCCTTCTCCTCGGCCCCACAGCCATAGCCCGGCACCAGCCGCCAGGCAGGATGCAAAGAACCTTCTCCTGGGAGACTCCTGGCCACGCCCTCCCTGGAGGCCCCGCCCCCAGGAGCCTCCCTGACAATGCCCCGCCCCAGGAAGCCTCTGACCACGCCCCTCCAGGGGAAGCCCCGCCCTAAGAAGCCTGGCCACACCCCTTCTGCAGGAGGCCCCGCCTCCACCAGGTCCCTCCCCCAGGAAGCCCTGACCACTCCCCAGAAACCTTCCCTTCGTGTCTGCCCCCTTCCAGGCCAGGCGCCTTTCCCTGTGCTTCCCTAACAACCTCCTTATCCAGTTTTTCATTTTATTAATGAATAACCTCTTTAATCCAAAAATTAGCTTAGGTCCATATAGAACCAAGAATTTTTTTGTTTTGTTTTTTAATAAGAAAATAAACATAAAGTTGGTGGGATGATGCCAGCATCACCGATGAAGACGGCAAAGTATGGCGCCTCCGGCCACATCGCTCTTCCTAGGTCAAATGCACATTCAGTGGCCGAGCTTTTCAGCTGACATTACCAGAGGAGGTACACGTCATGGCCCCGTGTACTGTATTTTTGGGATATAAAGCAAACTGCTCAGGACTTCCACTACCCCTGGTAAAGACCTGCAATTTCTTCTGCACGTGTTTGCAGCAATGGCATTTTGAGATAAAATGAACACTGACCAGCACCATGGCAAAGAGTACAAATAACACACGATGAGTTTTATAGGGATACTTATTGAAATGGTTCTTAATGGAGATCAATAGAGCACACTGAAGGAAAACTATCCTGTGGGGCTCAAGGAAACAGGTAAAACGGGTGAGACTTGGCAGATACTGCAGGGACCAGGTCCCCTTCTAGCCGTGCATCTCTACAGGGGCCCTTTAAGGAGCCATGACATGTTTTTCAGACTTTCAAAACTGTGGCCACTTATAAGAAATCTGTCACACCCCAGCTTACACATGCACGTTCATATAACTGAAATAAACATGTGGAGTCAATACTGTATGTTCATAGTTTGTTTTATTTCTATCTTGGTCCCAGTGTTACAAGGACTTCCTGACAGTGGGTTGTGACCCAAGGGTTGGGAGATGTGTCCTGTATGAATTTAAGCCTTCCTTGGCCTCATTTCAGTGGTGGGCTCATATCTCCCCATATGCAAGCAAATTTATGTGCAGATCTACATGGGTGCTAGCTCCCTGGTCCACCAGAACTAGTCTGCACAGTGAGCTCAGTGGGTGATGCAGGGGTTGAGCTTCTGTTTGTACTGAGATGTACGGAGTGCCGGTACCCAGCAGACGGACAGTAAACATCTGTAGAATGAACGAATGGCCTACTCTATCTTCAGCTCAGGGGTCTTTTGAGAGAGCCCACCACCACCTGAGACTTCACCAACATGAAGTACTTCTGCTTTCCCTGGGCCCCCCTGAGAGCCAGCAGCCACCTGCGTCCAGCCTTCTCCTTTGTCCATCACTGGAGTCCATTTTAAGGACTCCCCATCTTCTTCCTCTTTGGATGGACTTTTCTCTCAAGCATACCCCCCCCACACACACACACACACATGTGTGCGCAAGCACACCTTAGTATCTAAGGACAATGTTCTCCCTAATTTAAATATTAATTCGGAAGACAAAATCTTTTATCCAGAAGGGATTCAGTCTTTGATTTCAATTGTGAAGAAGTGATAATTTGGAGTCTTCTGTCATTGGAGAAAATGTCACTGAGGTACAACTCAAAACATGAGATTCCTCAGCACTGCAAAGTGAGGTTGAATTTGGAGGAATCACTGAATCTCTGGTTGCTTGTAAAGGACTTAGCTAGTTTGAAACCCATTACAAACATTTTCTCTTTAGAGATATGCTCTGATGTTACACACACACACACACACACACACACACACACACATACACACACAGCAATTAATAGAATGATTTCTATTTTATAAAGCTGCAGTATCATTTGTTTAATTTAGCTCATAAAAGAAGACCCAAAGAAGACCCAAATCGTTGCATGTCAGAATTTAGCTGACAAGATTGCTATTTTCAATCCACAAATCAGAGGCCCAATTCAGACACTGGTGGCAGAAGCCTTGCCTCAGCACAGCTGGCTAATGGTCCAGGTAATTTTATGAAGAGGATTTTTCAGGTCCTCCTGACCTCCCATTGGACAGCCTGGCTCCCACTGGTGTCCAGGGCTCTGCTAGGACAGCCCTCTGTCCCCTGCAGGGGAAGGCGAGGGTCTCCTCCCAGCCATCTGTAACCAGGGGGCAGGAAGTGGGCTCCCCTGGGGTCCCGTGTGTCCCTGGGTAGCTAGTGAGGTTTCATGTATGACAGATCTCTAGGGATTCCTTGAATAGGGTTTCTGCCAGTGCTCTTCATGCTAGTTAAAAACTAAAAAATTAAGGTGACTGTGTCTCAAGGAACCAGAAGAATTCTCCCACATGTGGGGTGTGCCCCCTACATTTGCACAGAGGGCTGTCACTAAATTGATCAGAAATCTTGAAGAACATACAATATCCTTCATATGCATTCTAGTGCTTTAAAAGTTATACCTCTATTTTCTAAAGCTAACAATAAGAACATCACAGAATAAAATTATAAGAAACCAGTAATTCTGATTTGAACAACCTTCTGTACTAATATCAGTGCAGCTGACTTTAAATGAGATATTCTGACAATATATAAATGAGACATACTGACAAGAGTCTGTACTTGGTAGCACTGTTAATAGATTTGTTCAGTTCATAATAGTTGGTACCAGAAAATGAAGTAATTGGTTTAAACTGGTTAAAAATTAGTATTAGACCAAGTCAACTAGTCCTTTGCTAAATTTCAGTCTATATTAAAAAGCTCAAAAATTATACATTGAAATTTGAGGTTGAAATTGTTAAGGAAAAATAATTGCTGCTTCATCAGTGGAGATAGGATTCACAAAAACATATTCCATAGGAATTCAAGCCTTTTAAATTGCTATTCCAAGGAAATTGCAGTAAGCAGATGAACTGCTCTCTGCATGAAAATCCTTTGATTTAAAATTGGTAAGACACTCATTAAAATAAGTGAGAGAGTCACACACAATTAGTGAGCTGCTGGGACCTCAGGGGCAGACACTGGTTCCGCCCCCACTTGGCCACTCGGCAAAACCCAACCTGCTGCTGTTTAAAGGTAGCACGTTACATCTGGTAACAAATTAAATAGGTAGAAATAATTAACCAGAAGCTGGAGAACTTGCAGCCTCCCAGACCCCAAGGGCCAGAGAGAAACCTGAGTTGGGGAACTGATTTCCTAAGACAGGGGACTTCGGGGAAGGACAGATGGACTGTGGACAGTAGGACCCCACGGAAAGACCCTGTCTGGCCTGACGTGAGGTGTGTGTTGAAGTGATAAGCAGCACACAGGGATGCAAGGAGTCACTGTCATCAGCAGAGACACATGGAGAGGCCTGGGACGTTCTGCTCAGCCACAAGTGGGTGGACTTCATCACCAACCACAGGACATATGGGGCCTGTGGATCTCTGACATGTCTCCCAAGCAGCGGTTTCCACTGTGGCAGTGTAGCCCTGAGCCCCCCAGGCCCCCGTGTCCCCCCCCAGCCCCTGCACCTCCCTTGCTCATTGCATGGGGGTTGGTAAGCCGGCAGTTACAGAAACCAATTCAGTCTAATTCAGCTTAATGAAAACTCATTCTGATTGTGAAAGACAGACAGTGGACGCAATCCACATACTAATTACAGCCGACTGGTCAGGCATAGGCTCGAGTGCCCGAAGGCCTGCCGTTGGTTGACCCTGGGTAACTTGGATAAGTGACTGCATTTTCTCTGCCTCCGTTTCTTCATTTGCTAAAGTGGTGACATTCATAAGCTTCGTTATTCACAGGCTGCTATGAGGACTCCGCTGGCTCACTGCTGTGAAGAGCAGAGAAGTGCCCGTCAGGTGGCAGGTCTAGGTAGGTCCCTGATACATGAAAAAGATGGCTTTTTACAGCGTGTGATTTTTCCACCTGTAGCTGAAGGGACCTGGGGAAGCTCAGGGACCATGAGAGCAGATACAGGCTGGAAAAACTTCATTGTTCTGACTACTCTGTCCCCACTCCCCACATACCCTTCCTGATGAGCTAGACTGCCCTCACTTTCTTTCCAGTTAAAAGAAACAGATAATTCATCTGATTGGACACCAGTAATATTCAGAAAATGACTCCTTTCTCTGCCTCCCCTCGTTCTGTTTTGTTCGTGACTTTGTGGAACTGAGGTGACCAGACCCAGCCAACCTCCAGCAGCCCGCAGGCTCCTCCTGTCCCTCAGCAATCTTATTTCAGTTCTCACGCAGACACAGCCGAGTAAGTCCTGGATTTCTTCCAAAGAAATCAATCACATGGATTGGATTATTGTTCCCAAGTCCTGGAAGGTAATCCTTGAATTCCAATCAACATGAATATCTGCCTAACGTGCCCTCAACCTTCTCTGCTGTGATCGTAATACGAGTTCATTACAGAGACGTAAGCACTGAATGGCACTGACTTTTGGACCGAGGAGAAAGCATGAAGATTACAAACCCAAGGATAGGAAAAGAAAAACAAAGAGGTACTCACAATCTCTACCCACTTTGCTAAAGAAATGTTCAGAAATGCAGTTAGTAGACATCATGTCCCTCCTGGGCAAGAGCCAGGACCCATGCCCACATCAGCAAGTAGAGGTGGTGACCTGTCACAGTGGCTTTGCAGGACCCCATGGAGAGCTTCACATTATCTGAGCTACAAGCACACACCTCCCCTAACAATGTCACAGGCTCCAGCTGCAGCGGGGAAGCCCACCAGCCCTCCAGCTCCAGGTGGGGAAGGCCATGCTCATAGGACGCTGACGGGCATCCACACAGCCGTCCATCTGGGCCCTGACATCCTCCATCACTCAGGATGAAATGCTTCTGAGGGAAACCCTCATGCCCACTTAGAAAATGGTCACAGAGGCCTCTCCCTTTGAACTACGAGCCCTGAACTAAAATGTTTGGGAAGAGCTGTTGGGGAGGAACTGATGATTTGCATTTTGATTTCGAGAGGTGACAGGGCAGGGCTTTTTCAAAAGACCAAGCTACTTCTCAGTGAGCTGAGAGTTGTACACTGGCTCGGAATGAGACCACAGCCCCCATAGGTGCTCTCTGGGGTGGCTGAGGACGGACGGGCAGGCTGCGGATGAAGAGGAGACTGTCACGGCACTAATGCACTGACTGGCACCTCTTAACCAAAAGTTATTATTTTTCATTAAACTAGTAGCAAGTTAACTCCAGCTTTCTGCTACTTAAGTACTTATTAGCCTCGCCAGAGGAATGAAGAAAAAAAATTTTAGAACAAAAACTGCTATTTTCACAACAAAAGTCCTGCTCGCCTAAGTATTTGCTATTGTCATTTTCCAGAGATCTGCCCTGTGTCTCCGTCACCCACTTGAGACCACCTTGCTGGTGGCCCCAGTGTTCAGTGGGTGCTCGTCTCAGGAAAGGCCCTCGTGCTTACATCCTGGCCCTCTGAGCTGGGGAAGGCCCCTCCTAATCCTGAGGTCCTCCCACCTGCTGGGTCGGGGCTGCCACTCTTCAGACAGCCCGCAGCTCAGCTCTCCCATAGGGGCTGATGGTGGCCCTGCTCCTGCCTTTAAGAAAGGTCCTCTCTCCTCCACCCTCACCCCACCAGCTCTAGTTAGAGGGAACAGCTTTTCTCTTCCTCTTGAGAAACAAAGTAAGAGAAACCAAACGACTACAAGCAACATTATAAAACCAAAGCCACGTCACCACGGAGGAGCCAGTCCCCCGCAGCCAGCACCCCGCGCCCGGAACCGATATTCCCATTGTCCCTTTCCATCTTACAAAGCATCCTGGTGGGAACGTGCACAGTACAGCTGGTGCTCCACTTTTAATTCACATCGGGGACAGTTACCTTGTGATGATACAGTGCGTGCCTTCCAATGCCTCAAAATGAAAAAAAAAAACCCTAACATATTTACTAAATACCCATTTGACAACATACTGGGCTAGCGAGGTTCTAAAAAACTAGATAATCTCCTACATACATATTGAATATATTTGTAGACTTATATAGTTGCATAGAAATTATTTTCAGCTTTTTCTGGTGATTCTAGTTTTACTTGAAATGCTGGGTTTTATTGGAGGCTTTCTTTGCTGCTCTCCTGGTAGAGGATAGGGCTTCCCAAGGGGACTTTATTCACAGGATCTAAGACAATGATAACAGTGTTTTATGAAAAAAAAAGGAACTTCAGTGCATTACATTGTCTTTCAGGTTGGAAAAACAATATTCTCCATACCAGACCCTTGGTTTTTGAAAGTTAAAAATGAGCACCATTCCTTAACAACGGTTGCAAGAAAAATTTACTGAATTCAGAAACTAATGTAGAAAGATTTGGACATATGAGCAACCCAAACCCAGTCTCACAGCATGCCCTCAGATCACAAGGAGTTGCTAAAGTTGAATATTTTCGTAAGGCCCACTGGACACAGAGATGAAACAGACTCACGTACAGCTGACTGGGGTTTGTTCTGTCTGATGTTGTCTGTTTGCAGTGATGGGGAAACCCAGAGTCACATGCAGCTAGGCGAGCTCTCTACCCTGAGTTATATTCCCAGCATGTTTTTTCTTTCATTTTGAGACAGGGTCTTATAAAATTGGCCAGGATCGTCTTGAACGTGGTGATCCTCCTGCCTCAGTGTCCCCAGTAGCTGGGACTAAAGGCATGTGCCACTGTGTCCACGTCATATAACTGTTTTCGTGATAAAGTGGGAGACATCTTAACAGTAACACCAATTTTAAAATAATGAACTAAGTGTTGCCGTGAAATTGTGCGCCATCAGATCATTCTAGTTCTCTAACCAACGGGACGCACCACTTGGGTGAGGAAGGAGACCTGCTGTGAGGTGAACAGGTAGCGTGTGCTGCAGCCTCACAAGCACATCTAGTCAGTGGATGGGAAGGGATCTCACATGAACCAGAGATCCAAATGTGAAGGGGGCCAACAAGTGGTAGCAAGAGAACAGGGAGCTACAGCAGAGAGAAAAACAAAATGAAACAAAACGGTCGACTCAAGGAGACAGTCGCCCAGCACACTTTATTCGTGGAAAACGTCCTTCTCCACATCTTTTGGAGCCTCATCTGAAGACACTTTCCTATCACAGAGGATCTGTAAAGTTACATAATCTCCTCCTCATCAGTTCAGGGACCGTCTTCCCAGGAGGCATGCCAGGCGGGCTCTGTACCCCTGGAAAGGGGCCGTCACCCCTGGGTGCCAGCAGCCTCTGAGCCAATGTCTGCGTGGGGTGGGGGAGTGTGGTTCCTCTGATTTCGAACACTGAAGGTTTTTAACACCCAGCAGTGCAGGCCCGGGGGGTGGGGTGGCCGCACGGGCCGTGTCTTACCATGCAGGCGTCCAGGTCCTCCAAGCGCTCCGCCTCCGTCAGGTCCTCCACTGGGACCAGGGAGCGCTTGGGCGGCTTCTCGGCCAGCTCAGCCTCGACAGGCTCCTGCTGAGGGAGGGTCTGCACGCGTCTGCTGAAATGGTCGGCCTGCAGGGGGAAGACCACCAGGGCCGTTACGGCAGGGCGGGATGGGGGGCTCAGGACCGCAGCTCCCCACAGGGCCACACGCAGCCACCTGCCTTTCGTCACCACTCTAAGAAATGACAAACCTCCCTTCACAGATGAGGAGACTGCTTGGTCCAATGAAATAGGCAGTGTTCTTCTGATTTTATTTGAGACTGTTTATATCTATGACTAATTTATTTGCTCGTATCTAATTTGCTAGAAATCCAATTTCATATTGCCTGATTGATTTCATAGAGCTTATGGTCTAGTGCTTAAAAGTCTCTACTGAGACAAATAAAATGATTGCAACTTTAAGTATTTTTAAAAGACCAAAAATTACTTAAGAATTATAATTACTGCTAGTTTTCATATAAGATATAACGTATTTGATATGACTTACTATTTCCATTTTTATATTTTCAAAATAAATCAAAATTAAATGTGAAGAGGTGGAATGAGCAGGGCTGTCATTAGAAGGTTCCAGAGCTGCACAGATCTGACACCAGAAATCTGGCTTCTTCTGAAACAATGAGGAGCAGCCAAGGGGTCGACCCAAGCGCTGAGAGCACTTGCAGACTTCAGGTGGAGCAAGCGTATCTGAAGCGCACACAATCCCGGCTTGGACACCACTTCCTTCACGCAGGACTGAATCTCATGTTGTATAACATGAGATTATAATGTCAAGAGGACGTTTAAAACAACAACATAAGTGCACTCCTGCGATTATTTTTCAATTCATTTCAATTAAATGACAAGAAAATGTCAATACTTTTTGAGTAAATTCCTCCAGGAAGGAAAACACAAAGAAGTGCCCACTTCAGACCTGAGGGTGGTTGTCACACACATGCTGATACAGTGTCCAGGGTCTGTGTCGTGAGAAAGCGTCTTGGGGCAGTTCCTAGAAGGGTGGTTTACCCATCAACTGTTTCTACAGTGGATTCTCTGGATTTTACTTGTGCCTATTTTTTACAAAAGGAAAGTCTGCGTTGGGAGACTGCATGACGTGTCTCCTCCCTGTGCCAGGAAAGAGCTTCTTCGGCTGAACGTGGTGATGAATCAGGATTTTAAATGTTTCCAGTTTGGCACAAACCAACACGTTGATAAAGCAAAACAAACAAAAACAATTGAAAAAAAAATGTGGTTTGGATATTGTATCCATGTGGAACTGGTCTGGAAGTTTCCTGATGTCTCCTGAGCTGAGGATCAGGGTGCTCTGGTAACCGCTCTCTGGTGGGCCAACCCCATTCCCGGGCAGCGTCTGAGCAGTGCCAGAGACGCCTGATCTTCTGGATTTTGGAAGAGAGTCTTTTACATTATTCTCTTCTGTCTACTGCATGCAGAAGAAACTGTTCTGCTCTTCTCTGTTATTATCACCCCAAAACTCACCTCCATAAAACTGGGTGTCTCTGCCCACACAGTTAACCTGAAATACTTTCTCTGGAGAAAACATAAATTCTCTGTCATAAATTACCTGGAAGATTTCTGCTGTACCATGTTGCTAATATTTTGGAGACACAAGATATAACCAGCTGTAAACCCTCATCCGTGTCTCACAGGACTTCGAGTTCCGCACATGAGAATTCTCTGATGTGCTTTTCATATGCACTGAAATTGGAAATGCAGTCCCCACGCTTTGGTTAGTCTGAAGGAAATTTATTTTTTCATTGTGATTCTATCCAAGGTACCTGACGGGCATTTAGCACCTATTCATCTTGGGATTCTGCCCCAGTTTTCTCTCATATTTTCTTTGAACTCCACACATTCCACTTCCCTCATGTTGTCAAGAACAGTCCGTTCAGAAATAATCATATCCAAATACATAAATGTACTAAAAATGTGAATTTTAGACTTTGGCCTCAACATCATCTCCTACCAAAACTTTTGACCTGCCTCCTCAACGAAGCGAGATATCGGGTCTGATGGCTTCTGCTGGGCCCTGCCTGTCCCAACAGAGAGATTCTGACGCGCTCCAGGATGGCTGGGGCCAGCGGAAGGGGAAGGAGGAAACCAGAACTCAGCCTGCCAGGCTGCCACGGAGCGGATGTGGGAAAGCAGCGGCACCTGCACACGGGCAGCCCGCCCGGGAGACCGTCCCACACGTGCACAGCACTCACCAGCTTGTGATGGCAGTGCGACAGTGCGTCCAGGATCTCGTCCACGATCCGGTCCGACAGGAAGGAGGCCACTGTCAGCTTCACCTCACTGTGTGGAAATCAAAAGGGAGAACAGCATTTGACCTTGAGCTGGGTAGACCTGTCCCCCCCACCCCCCACCCCCGTGGTGATAAGGTCTGTCTTTGAAAAGGGATGGCATGAAGTGAACAGGGGAAGGAGCCCCCAAAATAGGCCTGAGGACGGCCACAAACACCCAGGTGTGACGTCCTTACCCACTGCAACCTGCCTCTCCCTTCACAGCTGGAGATGCAATGGTGGGAATGAGCCACGTGCACCAGACACAGGTCACCCACTGATGTGAACAAAAGCAGACCCAGGCTGGAGCAGATTAGGAAAGTCTAGCCGGCTTGTTCAGGCTTGGTTAGGATTTTAACACGCATATCCCCAGCCTTTTAAAAAACCTTCACATGGTACCATATTACACTGCTTCTGCTTTGACTGACCAGCTTACAATGAAAAGGTACAAATGCACTGAGTCTTTATCTTTTAGGAACAGGGGTCACTAGAATTTTCAGTTTGGGTGCCTTTGACTTGACCTCAGAAAGCGGCCCAAACAGAAGGGGTTTGGAGTTTTTGCCAACAGACTTGGCCACTAAGGTTTCTGTCCTATAGCTGGTATTTTAGTTAGCATTTAACAATGTGGTCTTCGTAAGAATTCAGCTTCCATGTGTGTTTCCAGGCTTAACAGCCCTGCTTTAATGCACATCTGAACAGTTGTTATAAATACCCAATAATTCAAATGGGCCAGAGAGATGAGTGCCCACAGTCCAATAAGGTCTCTTAGGGTCAGCCTTCTTTTGAAGTCGGCAATCTGCACGTCTTTAGAGCAGGTAAAGAAGTTGTCGAAATAAAGTCATTCATCGTAAAGCCAAGGTTGAACGGTGGGTGTTTGGTAACAGGGAAAGCTCTTTCTAACTACAGGTAGTAATTAGGCTCGCAGCTTCTCTTCCAGGAAGACTGTGATGATGGGAGGAGAACAGAAGCACTCAGGCTCGGATGCTGACAGGGGGAGCTGCCCATGCAGAAGATGAAGGGATGGAGCCCTCACTAGCTTTTCAGTTTATCTGCTGCTTTATTCCTCGGCACCGTGTCCCCTGGTAAGAATGCCCCGGGTGCCATATTGAAAACACAAAAATACTGAAGATACAGGTTCCTGAGTGCGCCAACCTCCTGGGGAGGCCGGGAATCTGACTTTAACAAGCATTTCCTCCGATTCTTTTTAGGCCTGCCTGGGAATTTTACTTCCTCATAAAACTCAGTTCCGTGGGCTTTTCCTCTCTCTCTCCCACTCTCTGAAGGTGGGAAGCGGTGGATTGTCTGTTTCAGATTGGAGCACCAGGAAGACAGACTCCAAAACATGTGATCTGTTCACACCTCGGGTTGTCAGTCCTCCTGACTGCTCAGGGTGCAGAGCTCTGCGGGAGGGTGCTGCTCACCCCGTGTGCACAGGAACGCGCACCGGCAGGCGCAGGAGCACCCTGCTGTCAGTACTGCGCTCAGCGTGGGACAAGAAGCCAACTAGGGAGTCCAGGGACGTGAAGTGCGCCCCAGCGTGAAGAGCTGCACCCTGTGTCAGCCTTCTGCATCTTCCATTTTCAGGGGAATGTGATACCCCAGCAAAGATCCCTGAGAGGGATGTGTTGGTGGGCAAACCCACCATGAGGAAAGAGTGGTGGCCAAAGTATCTTTGTTCTTACTTTTCAAGAGAGACATTTAATATACTATTTTATATTCTGTTTATATTTTAAATATGTAATACTTAAACAATTTTTTTCAATAAAAACATCTGAAACCACAGATATTAGAAATACATAAGGGCTGGAGTTGGAGTTCTTAAACTTGCCAACCTAACTCTCTGGAAATCTCTCTTCTTTTTGGCACCAGGGATTGAATCCAGGGGCATACAGCTACTAAGCCACATCCCTAGCCCTTTTTATGTTTTCTTATTTTCAGGGACTTACTAAATTGCTTAGGGCTTCACTAAGTGGCTGAGGCTGGCCTGAACTTGTGTCCTCCTGCCTCTGCCTCCCAAGCCACTGGGATCACAGGCGTGTGATACCATGCCTGGCTTCTGGAAATCGCTTTACACCCTCTCAGGTCTTCCCAGCTGCTGACAATTCAGCTGAAAGGCTCTGGGAGCTTTAGTGTAAAACAGAAAACAAACGCAGCAGCTGCATCCCGGACCCGAGACTGTCAGGTCACTGCAGCCTCCAAGTGCCCAGGTTCCATGGCCCCGCCTTCAGGACCTCGTGGTGGGTCTGGACGGACTTGTTCTGCTCTTCGTGAAGATCCTCACTCAGCTACCTACACCTTTATGTGTCAGCACCAACCCAACTCTCTAGACAGGAGCTGCTATCTCTGCTACATCAAAATAGTCCCATCAATATTCAGAAATGGTTAAAATGGAAAATTTTAAATGCTCTGAGCTTGGCTATTAGCCCTCTGATTCTCCAACAGAGAAACACAATGGGACCCGGCTGTGCTGTCCTGGAGTGCTACTGTCTGCCACGGCTCTCTGCAGAAGCTCGGGAAGGTTTGTCAACAATCACAGCTGAATGCTTTCATGATGGCATATTCTTGAAACTTTTTCAAACAGACATATGAATACTCCAGAGACGTCATTAGCACATTAGCACAGACCCACCAAAATGATCCGGAAAGAAAATGTGACATGGTCACAGTGGGCCTCCGACTATGGGCTGTGCACTTTCTGTTGATAGTCTGGTGATAGAAAGCCAACTCTTCCATCTTTAAGCTGGCAATTCAGAAAGCTAAGAGATGACTCTCAGAAACCAGCAGTTACAAACGTGAACCATCCCCCTTCGATAGAAAATCCTCAAAGAGACCCAATAACACCATGCTCTTGAGTCCCACAGGCAGACTTGTGGCCTTCGTGTTGGAAATGCATGAACCCTGTGCGTCTATGCACAGCTGGTTTGCAGACAGTCTGCCCACCAGACGAGCCTGGGCATAGCGCCCGGGGAGGACTCCGCCCACGACACCTCACGCGGCCTCGACGGGCCAGACCCTGCAGGTCCTGCTCACGCACGCAGCCAGCCTACCTGATTTTGTTTAGGATGTCGATTCCAGACTGCTCCAGCAGCACATTTTTAACAAAGGTGCGAGGGATGGAGATCTTCTCAGTGCTGGCATGGATCAGGTCTTGCCGGATGTGGGCTCTTTTCATCACGTTGGGGCAGAGGTTCTCAGCAGCATCTACCATGGATTCCAGCAGGGCCTGCAGGGGACACAGAGGGTGACTGCACTGCTCCTATGACACTGTACCCAGAGGGCAGGGACACACGGAGTCCAGGGCCCAGAGCGAACTGACTGCCGAGATCACAGATCTCAGGAAGTCACTGTAGATCAGACACATGGCAGGACCATGTGTGGCTTCTGAAGGACTCTGGTGTGGCAGATGAGTGTCATGCAGGGCCACAGATGGAAGATGGAAAATGCAAACATCAGCTCTGGACAGCAACCTGCCCAGCACACCGCCTTCCCTGGCCCCGGAGTAGAAACTTACAGACGGGAACTCCAGACCTAGAAACCATATCAGCTGGCCAACAAGATTTCCCAGATCACAGAAACCCCAAATCAGGGCAAAGCCTTCAAGAGTTCTATCAAAACAGCAGCAATAAAAAACAAAGCCATCAAAACTACTGCCAGTTTCACTCTTTTAAAGAAAAGCTTTAGCATTAGGTAGAACAATTACGATAACAACTAAACAACACAAATAGCAACAGACAGAAACATTTAATGTTCACAAATAGCACCAGAAGCAATAGTCACAACACATTCACCCAGCACTAGAGTCTAGAAGTGTTTCTGCACATTTCATCCTTCCAACGTGGATGACGTGGAGCCGGGCACGGCAGCTAGGCGTGTGACTGGGACTTTACAGCTGAAGAATGTAGCTGAGGGACGCTAGGTGGTTTGCAGACACCCTCTGGGTAGGACGGTGGTGTTGAGGGTGAGGCCTAACCATGACACCTAGCTCGTAGTGCTGGGCAGGCTTAGTCATTTCTCAATTCTATCTTCCTTGCCCGTAAAATGGCAGTAAAAGAAAAGTTGTCACTTCGTAGGGTGATTGAGGATGAAATGCTGTCACATATGTAAACTGCCAGGCAGAGCATCCAGCACACCGTGAAGGCTCGCCTGTCACAGACGTGGTAGGCATCTGATTTCCTGGACTCTCGCTGATGAGAACTAGTTTAAGGCCAGGCTGGGATCCTATTTCTGTTCCAGGGTGAACAAGGACCCAGCACAGTTATTGGAAGACGAGTACCGTGTCTGTCTGCCCCCATATTCACCCGCCAAGCATCCACCCACTAACAAATCTCTCCTAACCCTGCAGGAGGAAGAGCAGAGTAGCAGGCGGCTGTTTACCAGCCTTGTGAACCCGGGGGAGGAGAGGTAGAGTTGATTCCAAAAACACTCCTGTTCTGACAGTGCTCTGCCCTGTGATGACTCTGGTTGAATCATTACTAGATCAGTACACTATCCCAGGAAAGCTCCCCACCACTCTGCTGCCAGGAGCACAGTCCGTCAGTGCAGGACCATTCTCTTTCTCCATGGCATGAATCAGCGCGTTCTGGTCCATGCAGCCCAGCACACCTGGGAAGAAGGACCCAGGTATCAGCACGTCTCACGCCGTGTGCTCCTTAACACCCCAGGAACTTTCTGAACAGACCCCCGTGTGGCAGGGCCGACTTACGGGAATGAGCTCCCCAGGGAAGGAGAGGAGGCGGCCTGGCTTCCAGGGCAGCCCTGCCCGGAAACGGCTGTGGACGGTGGACTCACACCTAGCAAGGGGTCTGCAGGGTTCTGCATCTCGTCTGCAGAACTGTCTACTGCCCCCATCTCGTTCTGCTTCACAGATCCATGGAGGTGCCCTGGGCATTTAGTTCCACAGCCTTTTGCAGTTAGTTCCCACCTGCACCCACCACCCACCGACAGGATACAGCACTTCCCACCTCTGGTCCTTCTATCCATGATTCCTTCCATCCACACACTGACCCCTGAGTGAAGGTAGACCTGGGCACCCTGTTTCACACATGGGGAAACTGGGTCAGAGGAGGCGAGTGCCTTTCTCAAGGCCCCTCAACAGTGCTGGAAGTTCAGATGGAAGTCTGCCTCGCTCTCTCCTGCTTCCTCCATCAAAAGACTCAGGTCTGTGTCAGTCCCGGAAATTCTCAGCCACAGACTTCAAACGTTGCCTACACTCTTCCCTGCTTTCTTTCTTCTGGAAATCTAAATCAGACTTCTGTGGACTCCCTGGCTCCATCCACGCTCCTTCACTTCCCCCTCATCTTCCTCTTCTGTCAGTCAGCACTTGGCTACCTGCCACCTGGCAATGAACAGGGCCTGAATTTGAAAGGCGATGATCAGGTTTCATTTTGTAAGTTTCTCCCTGAAAAGGATCTGTATTTCTTAATTATGTTAAAAGGATCTGTATTTCTTAATTATGAAATCACCAGTGGTACCCAGGACATCTGTGATCTCTGTGGAATGAACTGGAGTCACACCTGAGCATGCAGTACCACCGGTTCACTCTTGCAACAAGAAAACAAGTTACTCTCACCTGTGCCGAAAGCCTTCTTCCTTTTGCCTTGGAAAAAGTGTAGAAAAAAGAGAAACTCATAGGCTTTCCGTGGCCAAATTGAGTTAATATTTAACAAATGCTACTTAAATCCTTCAAGTCTCATATCCCGAGTAAATTTGAAATTTTTCAGTGAAATAGTTCCCCATTAGAGCCCTGAATAGAATCAAGAATTTCCCAAGCCAAAACAAATACCCTAAAACTTAAGTGCAGAAGAGAAAAATCAAAGCTTCCTTATGTTAAAACATTCAAATCCCATTTATTTATCTACTATTGCTCCAGGAAAAAAATGCTAGGATCAAAAGACGGAGAACGGGAGTAGAGTGTCACTCCAAGCACCCCAGGCAGGCCAGTCCAGAGCACATCGCCTCTCAAAGGAGGGATTCCTGCAAACAGGGTGCCTCCGGCTCCTCCAGCGCCTGCAGAGGAAGCGGCTGATCTGGCCATTGCTCGTGCTTTCTGAAATAATGCTTTTGAAAGATGGCTCAAAGAACGGTTTGAGCATATTCTTATCCAATATTCAAAATACCCATCACTGGCTACAACAGCCAACCATCAAACACGGACGCCAGAAGTGATTCCCCTCCGAGCCCCATGACACCCGGACGATCCTGCACGGGGAAACTTGTCCAGCTTCTGCTCAGAGCACCCACTGGGCAGGGGCGAATCAGGGACACTGATCCAGCCCTGTGGCCTGACTCTCCTGGCTGCTCTTTCCCCATTCTCCATAATACAAAATTTAAAAAGTAATCCATCTGCTTTGGCTTTTAATAGTAGAAAATGCTAATTTTAGAAAATTTGGAAAATAGACACATGAAAATTGATACTAGGAGTGACATGAGTCAGGACCACTGTATTGATAAGACAGTGAGTACCGGTTATATTGAAAATTCATCTTTCTTGGGCTGGGGACATAGCTCAGTTGGTAGAGAGCTTGCCCGGCATGCACAGGGCCCTGGGTTCCATCCCCAGGGCCCTGGGTTCCATCCCCAGCCGGGGGGGGGGGGGGACGGGGGGGACGGACACGACTGAAAATACATCTTTCTTACAAAATTTTAAGAAAACCAATGCATTGCGAAGTCATTAGAAATAGAAAAATAGGCAGCTTCTAAATTTATTTTTTATTCTAGTTTGTTACATGTGACCGCAGAAGGCATTAGAAAGTGAGCAGTTTGTAAGAGAGCAATGAGTGGCTGCACATTCGTCAGGTGAATGAGAAGGAAGGAGACGGGAGACAGACAGCCCAGGAGGGGGACACTCGGTGTGCACCCAGGCAGGAGAACCCTGAGGCCTCGCCACCGTCACGGCAGCGGTTCCCAAAGGGGAGGGCACTTAAAGCAGAAGGACTGGGAATGATGCCAACAGGGAGCAGGGAAAGATGGGCCTCCAGGACTGGGGCCCGGGCCTGGGAGACACCCAGAGAAGCTGTTCTGGTTCTTGGAAATAAAGGGGGTGACTGGGACAAAAACAATGGGACACAGGGAATGCCTGAGAACAGGAAAGCGCTGGAGGCCCTGGGTGTGCTCCCATTCTCAGGTCTTTGACAATTCAAATGCCTTTCATTTCAGACATTTGCATTCCAGTTCCTCCCAGGAAAAACTATCCAGTGGACGTCCACCACTCTGCAGGAGGAAGGAAAGGGACGCGGGCGGATGAGCACTCGGGTGCAACAGCTGGCCGTAGTACAAGAGTACTACAGTCACAGAAGACGGGGACTTAAACACCTAAAGATCCACCTAAAGATCTTCTTCATTAAGTTAATTTTCAGAGAGAGTAATTAGCGATTGCAGAGTTATCACTGAGTTGGACATCAAATCTCTACAAGGTACAACAACTGTGTTCTCAGAAGAAAACAGACCAAATGATTTCAGAAACTGAGGCAAGGTTTGTAAAGGCATCCTTAAAAGTCAGGCTGGGAATAATAAAAACCTGATGAATGTGAATTTTCTTCTGGAGTAGCTGTTTCTTTGAAATTTCTTAAAGAACAAGGTGAGTCTTAGGTTACTCAAAAGTACTGAAATTTCAAAGCTTTTTTTCATCTGTACTTTTGTTGAGTAAACCTACTGCAGATCTGGGCTGCTCTGGGAGCCTGAAACTCCTTCTAGATCTCTCCCTGGGCTTTGAGCCAGGTCAGCATGGCCGTCTACCTTCCTCGTCCTACGCCAGACACCAGCACCCAGGTGCTGTACGCACACTTCCTGTCGGCTTCCCACTCCTGACCAACTGCAGTGACCGAAGACGTCCCTCCCAAGCCAATCGCGATGCACCCTCGAAAGACACATCAATCATTCCCTATCAGTGACAACCTGTCACTGACTCACCAGCAAAATAGAAACGGAATTTCACTAGAATCCATTCTGCAAGAAGTCACTCCAAAACACAAATAAAGATGGAACAGACCCACGTCACCCCTTCCTGCATGTGCCCCTGCAGGCCAGGGCACCCACCCACCCACATCTGTGAAACCCAGGGGGGAGGGCACCCACCCACCCACATCTGTGAAACCCAGGGGGGAGGCTGTCACACACAGTGAAGGTGGACAGATCACACTTCCAAACCGCAGACCACACACCTTGAGCTGTTCGTCCACGACTCTCGTGACTTCCCCAGCCATCGACTCCAGGGTCTCATGGATGGGGCTGGACATCAGGCCAGCGGCTCCTGCCCAGGAGGTACCACCAACGTGGTATAAATTTGGTAACAACTGGAAGGAAAATAGAAAGTAACTTTCCAGAGTTGAACAAAAAATATTTTAAAAGGCACAAAGTCACTGAAGAGTTACTGACAGGGTGGAAATGTACCATCAGGGATGAGCTAGTCTCCGTCAAAGGCCTGGAGTGCAGATTAATCAACGTGGCCCCGACTCTTCATCTGCACTTACTTTTACTCAGTGAGTCACAGCGGCCCTGGGAAACACTAGAGGGGGGTCAGCAGGTCCTCGCTGGCCACTCTGCCACGCAGCAGCTTGCAGCCAGGGAACCATCCACCCCTCCTTGCCCTCATGTCCTTGTCTGGGGTGGGAGCACTGAGCTATTTTTACTCACATTTCTGTTCCCTAAAGTATGACAGAAGCGTGAGTCAAAATGGCACCAGAAGATTCTCCAGCCCTCTGCAGACAGGAAAGGATGTCCTAAAATCCATCCCAATCCTGAGACCGTCTGCCTGGAGCAGGTCGGATCCCACAGGGACGGGCTCTCCAGGACCAGCCCAGGTCAGGTGCCGGCTGGTGACATCTAGTACACAGCACAGGTGGGCGTGAGGGCCTGCTGGGGCCTGGCACGCCACTGCCCACCGCCCAGTGTCCACCAAGAAGCCGTCTGCACCTCACTGTTCAGAGCCGTGGGGGCCCTACACTGAGGGATGCTCGATTAGGGCCTGCCTGGTGACCACTCTCCAGGCCCATCGGCACCCAGGAAGCCTGGAGTGGGGCTGAACGGTGGGGCTCTGAGCTCAGGCAGCTCCTCCAGAGGCCACCCAGAGAGGTCTCATTAGGACAAACTCTGGTGTGGCCACAGGGACTTGCTACCAGTCGTGGGAAAATGTCCCCATCACCTCTGTCACCTGGGAAATTCCAGGTGTTCTCGGAGCTCTGTGCCAGGAACCAGGGACTAAGAGTGATATGCAGTTGTCACTGTGTCACCAGAGTCTCTGATCTCTCCTCCAGGCTCCTCACTCAGGGCCCCTGACGTTTATGGGATCCCACTCCCAAGCCCCGGGGCCCCTCGGCAGTGCTCCTGGAGACCAGATTCTGAGAAAAGCTTCCCTCTAGAGGAGACAGAGGGTGTTTCACGTTGGAAGGACGGTGATTTTAAGTGACTTATCACTCGTTTCAGCTATGATTGCCTGTCGGTCATTCTCGGTCCAGTTGTGCCCTTTGTGAATCACACTGGGCCTGGTTTTCTGGAGGGAGGAGGATGCTGGGAATTGAACGGGGGCTACTCTACCAACCCCTGCACCCCCAGGATCTGGGTTGCCCAGGCGGCCTTGAACGTGAATCCTCCTGCCTCAGCCCTTGTCACTGGGGTCACAGGCAGGCACCGCCCGGTCTCTGCTTTTCATTCTGCGTTTTGGTTACGGGGGTCGGTGCGAGTAGAGAAAGGAGGGACTAACTCAGTTCACCTGGTACTTGGTCGTCACTCGGCGCTGATGGAAGAGTGGAGTTTTAGTTGTGAAAACCCTTTTTTTTGCCCCAGACTCTCAGGAAGTCTGAGGTCACTCACCGTCTTGGAGTTCTTGGCATCGCGCATGAGCCGCTCTGCCGCCTTCAGGTCCTCCTGGATGGCGTCCCCGCCGCAGTTCCGGAGGGAGTTGAGGTGGTCCTGCACTTTCACACAGATTCTGTCGATCATCTGCTCCAGACAGAGAAGAGTCAGCCGGAGGACGTTCAGAGCAGGAAGCGGGATGAAGGGGCAGGACTCAGAAAAAGGAGTGCGCAGGCTGAACCCTCCCTAGCTGGCACCTTGGAGAGCTCGGCTTGCAGCGAGTGTTAACTGAGTTTAAGTTTCATGCAGGAAACCTCCTGCAGCACGGACCCCAGGTACTGGTCCCTTTTGTGCCTTACAAAATGCAGCACTTAAACCAAGGGGCAATGCGGAACCTCGTGGGCACTCGGTGACACTCTGCTAGACAGTGACTCTCCTCCTGATCTTTCTAGCATGCAGGTGGCGGTAGGAACTAAGGACTGAGCCGCGCAGTACAGACACTTCGGAGGTGACCACGAGGTGACACCAATAGCCGGCTGGTCCCCACATCACAGAAGCCAGAACACCTTCTGGAAATTCACACTTTTTACATCGCTTCAGTTACTTGGAGTATTTTTCTATATGAATGAAGAGCCACTGGTGGCAACATGAAGTGAGTTGAGTTTTATCACACTGACAGGTGATGACCAAGTCAGGAACGTCCAGTTTCTGATCTAGTAGGATCTCCCTCTGGGGTCAACTGCTCTTGAATCATGTTCAGTGGCTCCATGATTTAAATGTAAAACCCAAAGCGGGCAGCTGACCGTTACGGTAGACGAAACGCACCTTGGGAGGTGGGGATGTGCTCCTCTCTCTGCCCACACAGAGAAGCATGGAGAACGTGCTGCCCCGTGACTATGGTCCGTCCAGTGAACACTCGTGTCGGGGCCGAATGCTCCCAGCCTTGGTGTGAGGTGGGCCGGGCAGGCACTTAGGTCGGGGACACAGCCCTCCTGAATACACGCACGGCTTTTCCAGTGGGCGCCTTCACCCTCTCCAGGGCTGGCTAGGGAGCGGGTGGGCTGCTGTGGAGCAGGCTACCCTGCTGCTCCCTCTCCTCACCATGAGCCCACCACCCTTCCACTCTCCACTGTGAGCTGAAGCAGCACAAGACTCTTGTCCTGATACAGTGCTCCTGGACTCTCCAGCCTCCAGCACCACAAGCCAAAATAAACCTCTGTTCTTCATAAGTCACCCAATCTCAGGTATTCTGTTATAGCATCAGGAAATGGACTCGGACAGAAACCAATGAAGACTGAAGAACAAAGTGTGGCTTAAAAATTTTCTCCAATATTTCTTTATTAGAGTTAAAGCTTGCCTATTTCATCTCCTTAAAAAAAAAAAAAAGTGTTAACTCTACAGGGATCTTACATGCCAAGAGTCCTGTCCCATCTGGTAAGTCATTTGGCAGGAGATAAGCTAATAATTCTTTTTCAATCAAATTCACTTCTGTATTTAATTTTAATTATTTGATATCATAACTATGGGAAGTTAAAGTCTGTCCTCCTCCTCTCACCAACTCGACCACAGCAGAAGCTTTACCAGCCTGCTCAGAAGTGGAAGTTCTGAGTTCAGAGGCCGGGTCTGCCTGCAGCAGGGCCGCCATCCCTCAACTTCCTGCTTTATAAAATCAGGCTCGTGTTGTTTACCCAACTTCCTTTCTCATGTGCTAAAAGACCTGCTAAATAACGACTCTCTAAGCACCTGCTCCGTGGGCAGAGGGTCTGGGGATCACCAACAGGTCCCACAGGGGCAAGCACATGGAGGCTGCCTGGGGACGCCCCTCACCTCACACTCTCTCCAGCCTGAGGGCAAGAGCCACATCTTAACTTCCAGGCCCACAGAATGTGATGCAGGGAGCTAATGACACGCTTGAAAAGACTTCTTAGTTGATAGAAACCCTAAGTCCTCAAACTGTCACGTAGATCTGTGCTTCCTGAAGCAAAATGGCCATCGATAATTCCTATCTTACTAAACCTGGACCCTGATTCCAAGAGACAGACGAACACACAGTGGAGAGGACCCACAGACGGCGGGGGCCACAGGGGTCTCAGGGGAAGGCGTGGGATCATGGCACGCAGCTTTCGAGATCAGGAAGCACCAGGGAGACCCGTGCAGTGTGAGCCTCACCACGGAGAGGATCCAAACCAACCGGGCAAGGACGGCCTCGAGGGAGCGTTTCAAAACCAGTCCGAGGGGACACCAAAATCAGGTTTTCAACTCAAATGAGACTCAATCTCACATTCCTAAGATGATTCCGGCCTGAGCGTCAGGGCCACCATCACCCGTGGATCCCGTTCCCACGCCAGAGCCCGCGGGAAGCTGTTCAGAGGACGTGGAAGGACAGCTGAGCGCCAACTGGAGGTTCTGAACGGGAAATAGGAGCTGGCTCTCAGTTCATGACTCTTGTCCCTAAAGTACACGGACATGAGGAACGAAGGGGGCAGCGGGCTGAGGGCTGCACCTCCGGATCGTCCCCCAGGAGACCCCGCGGTCGAGAGCAGATTCTGTCCTGAGCTTCTGACGTCACCAGGAATCCCTGCACCCAAGTTTTCTAAAGTGACACAAAATAGTTGTCACCAGTCGTCTGAGAAGCTCACTTCCTTCCTAGAAAACATACACCGTCACTCTGAGACGGCTCTTCCCTGCCCCGAGCCCTGTCTGTCTCCATGTCCTTCCTACAGGCCGACCTGCTCCCTGGGGAAGACGTGGACAGCACACGGTCCCCGAGCCAGCCTGCAGTCCCCCGAGCCAGCCTCGCCCAGGCGGACCCAGCCCCTCCTTCCCCATCGTTCCCTCAGGCTTCACACTCCGGGAGCCTCCACAGGGAGGAGGCCAGCACTCTAGGACCAGGTCATCCCGGAGCCCCTGTGAGGCAGCTGCTGTCCTTGTCCCTGCTCGGCAGAGGAAGAAGCCCAGGCCAGAGTGGTAAACGACCCACAGAAGTCACACCGACAGGAGCAGCACAGCCCGGACTCACTCTGGGCCACCGGATTTGGGAGTCCAAGTTCCTGACTAACACGGCACTGTCCCCTTCACCAGAGATGCAGGAGGAGAGGGCCCCGGGCACAGGCTCAGTGCGACGCAGAGAGCACCTCAGTGGACAGGTGGAGGGCTCCGGGGGTTCCAGGGTGCGGGCAGCAGGAGCCGACCTCAGCAGCACCAGTCTACAGAGAAGGAGCCCGTGGACCACGAGGGTGAGAGACCGAGGAGCAGAGCTTGGCAAACAGGCGGTGCCGGCCCGTGTTGGTGAGGCTCAAGGCACGGCCAGCCCCGTTCACGGCTGCTCCACGCTGCACAGTGGGGTGAGGAGCTGCCCTGGAACCGTCTCGCTGGAAACCTGGAATATTTACCCGGCTCCCTGCAGAGACCTTCCCGACTCCCATCAAGAGGGTCTACGAGGCGGAAAGAAGGGACAGGAGCCGAGGGCACAGGGACCCTCCCCGAGCTTTCCTAATCAAAGCCGACAGACAAAACCAAACCCACAGTAGGTGGGGGACTTCCGCCCCCACGCAGGCCCGCTTGGTCGCCTTCGGGGCGCTGAGGGTGGCGACTGGCCGAGGGGTGGCAGGGTACTGCTCACAGAGGGCCTGTGCTTTCTGAATTCAAATTTGTGAAAACATCACACCTTCCCCCGAAGTCACCGGAATGATTAAAGTCTGAAGGTTAGCGATCATGGCACCCACAGGAGCCTCTGAAGTGAAGGGTGTCAGTGCACCTGCTTCCTAATGACGCAGGTGACTCAGAACGGTGGCAGCCGTGCAGAACTGCAGGCCCACGGGCTCCCCGTGCACGGTTCCCTTTGATGGGAGATGACACTGACTTTTAAGAATAAGCACTGAAGACCGCAGCAGGGGATCTTTGGGGATGAGCAAATCCCCTGTGAAGCAGAGGAAAGCCGGAGAGATGCCAAGTGAGAAAGAGGCCTGCACCTCAGTAGTTCACAAAGGACACCAGGCGAGTCCCAGGAAGAGTTCAGCACCCCCACGGCTTCTGACACAGAACCCTCAAACCAGGAAATAACAGGACGCCACGCAGTACTGAGCCAATATCAGCCCTGGTGCAGTCAAAATATGACTGCATCACTATTTTCTTCTCGACACATAGTGCTTTGCTTTTTCCAAGTTGAAAAATACATGTTGATAACAAGAGATAACAAGGAGACGTACTGGAGAAGACCCCCGACCAGATCACACTGCCTGACGGCTGACCCCAGATGACCACACTAACACGGAGGCCAACCTCCTCACAGTCTCCGGACACAACACACACTCACCAGTCACGCCACCCAAGAGGAATGGCGGGTGTTTCGTACAGACAGCTCTCATTCTCTCAAGAAAAAAATCTGAATGACACCTGCCAAGGAAAAGAGAATGCAATCTACAGGAAAAAGCCCAGGATGAGGGAAAATTCCCCCAGCAGTCAGCTCCGCTCTGTCTGCACAGACACATCCTTGGACTCTTCCAGTGGCTTTCACTCTGAGACCTCAGAGCACACTTATCTCTATGTCTGATTTGAGAATTACGGAAAGTAGCAGTTGATACCATGAAAGGAGACCTTAAAAATCCAGCCTCCTTCCGCTGGCCCTCAGCTTGTCGTCTTCAGGGCCGACCTTTCATTATCACAGAATCAGGATTTCAACACTGATGTTCTGTGATGTGATCATCAACTCTTCCCTCACTGTCCAATGTGATATTGAAAGCCTCAGTCCTCCAGAACTCAGATACAAAATTGGAATTGTAGGCCCCACAGAAGGACCTAGACTCCCACTTCTCCTCAACCTACAGGTCGACCGTCTCGAAGTCGGAGCCTCTTAAGACTTCCAGTTGCCCTAACTTCTGCAGCTCTACTCTGTTCCTTGTTTGTGCCTCAGATGGTGCACTCCTTTTTCTTTGTTATGCTCAACTAAGTTTTTTTGTATGGGGCATGTGGGGAAAAAACAGTGAGTGCACGACTGGAAATATTCTTGCTGTGTCTTCACACCTGTGTGACCCGATGGCTGGATACAGAATCCTTGGTCCAGATTAGATTTCCCACTGAAAATAGACGATAGGACCCGGCTCACTTCCACCCATCGGGATGGAGGCGAAAAATCGGTTCTTCTGTTCTCTGAAGAAAACCTGGGTGGGGACCCAGCTCAGGAGCAGAGGGCTCCTCTACCATGCAGGGGGCCCTGACCGACCCAGCGCTGCAGGAAACACCTCTGCAGAACTCAGGAGGCTTTGCTTTCTCCTGGTGGTTCTGGACCTCACTGTCCCCTTGCCTCTGACGGCAGCCAGATGTGGGTCTTTGGTCCACTCACTGTGATCAGTTTCAGTGGGCCATCTCCACTCCAAGACCCTTGTGACGTGGTGTCCTTCTGCGCGGCCCTGGAACATCTGTCCCTATCAGGACGTCGTGGTCATTCTGACTCTGGCATCCCAACTTTTCCTTCCTATTTTTTATGTCTTTTTACTACATGTCATAAAATTTCCCTCCAGTTTTTCTTCCAGAAGAACAGCTTAGTTCATGTCCCATGAGCTTATTAGTTCCGTATTAGTGACATTTAACTTGCTCAGCATTGTTCACAATTTTCTGATCCCTCCTTCCACAGTAGCCTCTTAATAGACAGACATGGCATATCTGCTCAAGTCCCAAGAACTCACTAATTACGATTTTACTTAAAGTCCTCCACTGTCCTCTGAATTATCTGAGCTCGGTACCTCCATTTATCTTGTTCTTTGACATACTCTTTGCTTTCTTCAAATATCTTGGGACCCCTAATTTTGCTAATTTGGGGAGGAAAACAGTCTATACTTTTAAGAATTACGGTTACAATTTGCTGAGAGCCATAGCTCAGTCAGAATGACACCTGGCATTTTTGCCAGAAGGTGATGCCAGCAAGCCATTGAGATGATAATGGTTATGTTAAGCTGTGTATTCAATTGCATATTAGACCCCTGCTGTCGGCCTGGGGATTCCCAGAGAGTTCCCATTGGTTGGGGAAGTGCCAGAGGAGGGATCTTCCGGAGGAGGGATTTCCAGTTGGTGTGTGGTGTGTCCTGTGGGGAAGGCCAGGTGTGTGGCCTCCGTGGGAGTGGGGAGAATAAAGGAGTTCCTGTTTTGAACCTACAAGGCTGTGTGGTGGCTCGGTTATTTTGTGCCCAGCCAGACTGCGGCAACAATTCTCTGCTCCCTCTCTCACGTGGGTAGAAAGAAGAGTAGTGAAGCAGAAGAGACTGGCACTTCCGTATCTCCTCTGCACTCGAGTGTTAAGTGGTTTTCAACAAACTCTTGAGGATGCACAAGGACCTGGGCACGCTCTCACGGAACTGCAGAGGAGTAGGGAGCGCAGACCACCTGTCTCTGAGCTGCAAATCTGAGGACTCTTGGACTCCACTGTCTATCAGAAGTTCCTGATCTTTGTCCGTAAACCTAAACCACACCACACCTTGCTGGTGACCCCGCAGGCGCAAGATCAGTGACCACCCTGGGCATCAGCATGGGCTGCTTCCGCCCTCCGTCTCCCCGAGCTCCTCTCACGTCTTTCCTCCCTGGCTGCCACTCTCAGAAACCAGTTCTAGAGCCCCACTAGGAATGAGTCCCGAGAGAGAGTCCTCCGCTCCAGGAAGCCCAGCGAGGGGAGGGAGGGAGCCAGGTGCCTTACCTGCTGGGTGGTGCTGGTGACGATGCCCTGCTGCAGGCGGTAGGCCTGCTCCTGAAGGTACTTCCTGGTCTCGTGGTTCCGCAGCAGATAGTTTTCTATCTGGAAGTCAAACAGATGCATCTCTCAAGACACACAGTTCCCCAAATGAAAATCTAAGCACTGTTGTGCACGTGCTGCCAGACCTGGACCCCACACATGAATGGGATGGGGAGCTGCTGGTCCCTGACATGTATTATTGCTGTTTTCATTAGAAAATTGACTTTCGGGTATTTGGAGTAATTTCTGTGTGACTCAGTAGCTGGTGAATAGAAGCTGGTGTTTAGTGGCCAGAAGGGTCAGAGATCCTGTCTAGTGACTTCTCATCAGTGGCCAGCAGGAGGTGCCATTCCCTCTGATGAGTGTTACTTCCACACAGCTCAGAAGTGAGGTGAACACCCCGCCACACCCCGACACAGAGCACGCAGGTGGGACTCCCCGAACCTCAGCCCGATTCTAGTTGTCGAACACTTTTTGTTTTGAGGAGGGAAAAGACTAGCTACAGAAGTTAAAGAGTGCCGGCTGGTGCAATCAAAAGACACACAACAACCCCATCAACCTGTCAGAGTTTCATATTTTCTTAAAACAGTAGAGCAAATCAGAAAATGGATTTCCACAGAAAGAGAAATCCTGAAGTTGCTTGGCATCTTGTGCTTATGCCCAATCTCCTATGAAAAACCAAAACGTGGACGGGATAAACGATTCAGAGAGAGGATCCAGGCAGGGTCACACGCCCTGGACACACTGAGCCAGGATGCAGGTTAACTCTTCACAGTGATGGGTTTTAAGAAGACCGACTTGATGAGGGTCCATTATGCACACTCCACTTTTTCCACTTGCTGTTTTGTTTGTTTTTATTCTGCTACTTAACACTTGGCTTTTAATTTGCCACTGCAACTCCCTGGTGAAGAACTGCTATGACTGTGAAGCCCTCAGTATTATTACATTTTCATTTTCATTTTCCAGATGCTAAATGACTAGTACTTAATAGCAATTAGGAACAATTAAAATACAGAGTGTAATTACTATCATTCGTGGAAACTATAATGAGGAGTAAAACGTACCTTTCTACTAAATATAAAAGAAATTATAAAATGAAGAGATCCCTGAAATGAAACATCATTAAAATGACACATTAATGCCCTGACATTCTATGACATCGGCTTTCTCCTACTGCCTCCCAAGGTGACACCACTTACACCACTGTAAAGGGCTGTGCTAGGAAGATGCTGAAATGTGATGGGCCCCGGGGCACCCAGCTGTGGGGCCTGGCTTTGTTCCTGTCCTTTCACATGCGGCCTCACATGTGGCTGGCCTGGGTCTGAGGGCCACCGGCTTGTTCAGGAGGCTCATCTCACACAGGTCGGGTGTCCAGGGCTGGCCCTGGGCCTCTAGACCTCTCCCAGGCCCACCCATCATGCTTCCCAGGCCAAGCCAGGAAAGAATGTTGAAGGAAAACAGCCTTCGATGCTCGTGTCTCCTAACAAGCTTACGGGGACAATGAATGGCCACTTTCCAATATCCTTAAGGTCAGTCGTGTGCCCACTACCACTGAAGCTACTGGCATCTTGGCAGAACAGAATGAAGTTCCTTCCATGCACCATTCCAACTCCTGGGTTAGGAAATGGGACCTGGGCCCTATCAGGGCAGAGCACTTGGCTAGCCTGGCATCACCGGCCCTGGGTTCCATCCCAAGTACCACGGGAGAGAGAGGGAGGGAGGGAGGGAGGGCCTGGCTAGGGGCCAACGGAGCCTTCGTCGTGTTCTCTGGACCCTTGGGAGCAACGGTGGCTGGAGATCACCTGGGAGGAGTCAGACACCTGCAGGCTACTGCTGCAGACAGCACCGGCACAAGGAGCGAGCAACTGCAGTTGAGTAAAGGAACCTGCATTTAAAGAAAAAGCTCTAGGAACAGGGAGTGCTGACCACAGTTCTGCTGTCGTTGGTTTTTAGTGGATTAAAACCAACAAACACAGTTTTCCACAGGGCAAAGATCTACTATTAAAACGAAAACTTGCACACATAACAGAGGAGTTAGGTGTTACAAGAAAAACCCACAGGAACTGTAAAACCATCCATTTGTCAACAAAAAGCACAAATTCCACACTTAACACCTCGCCTGCTCCTGGTCCCCAGTCCCCGGTCCCTATGTCTCGCTCAGTTCTGGGCTGTGACGACTCTTCACAGAACTGGGTGAGCCTGGGCCACATTCACAGCATCCTGCTCACGGCACACGTGTCCTCGTCTCCCTTCTTTTTTCTGCCTTCCGTTTTAACTGAGCCTTTTATAGAATTGCACATTTCTTCTCCTCTTTTATCATACCAAGTATACAGCTGAGCATGCCTAATCCCAAAGTAAAAAATCCAAAAGGCCCCCAAATCCAATTTTTGTGAGCACTGACCTGCTGTCATTGGTGGGAATTTTTACATCTGACCTTGGGTGGTGGGCTGCAGTCAAAATGCAGCTGGGCTGGGGCTGGGGCTCAGTGGTAGAGCCCTTGCCCAGCAAGTGTGAGGCCCTGGGTTCAATCCTCAGCACCACATAAAAATGAATAAATAAAATCATGGGAAAAAATCTTTAAAAAATTATCTCTATATAATATATATATACACACACAAATTCATATTTTAAAAATGCAGCTGTGCTGAGTATATCATGTGGAATTACCTTTCGGCAAGACGCTTGAGGTGCACGTGAAACAAAGGAACTTTGTGTTTGAACTTGGGTCTCATCCTCGAGACGTCTCATTATGTGTATGCAAATATCCCCAATTTTTGTTTTTAAAAGTCCAACTTCTGAAATATCTCTGGTCCCAAGCATTGCAGATAAGGCACACTCAACCCATGCTTTATAATGTCTGTTTAGTGTGTGAAACAGGCCTTTGTGACCCATCCGAGGCGGCTGCCCAACAGCTCAGCACCAGCTCCTGAGCAGTGCGGCTACCCTCCCTCCCGCCCGCAGGACACTGCTGCCAGCCACCTCACTTCTCCACCCACTGTGACCATGGCTACGGTTACTGAAGAAGAGTCACCATTGGATCTCGGTGAAATAGGAAAAGACAACCTCATCTACCTTCGCTGGTCCCATCTGGAGCGCCTCCCTTCTTTACCTGACGCACACCCTTTCCCGCCTCTCTGAAGAGCATCTTTCAACACTCCCTGGGAGGCAGATCCAGCGGCGACTCATCCTGGGTGGACACTTGTGTGAGAATGCCCACTTCTTCTTCACTCTTGAAGGACGATCACTGGGTACAGACTCTCAGCTGCTGATGTTCATAAATACTTTCCACTCTTCTTTCCTACACGGTTTCCAGCTAAAACGTGGGATGGACCCTTCCCGTCTCTCAGCAGCTCGGGTGCCTTTCCCCCAGCTTCTCTGGATTCTCTTTACCTCTGTGGACTGGATGGAGAGGCCTGTGTAGACTGTTCCGGGCATTGTCCTGGTGTCCCTTTCTTTCTGGACTGGTAGTTCAGTGCCCGTCACTAATTGGGGGACGATCTCAGCCAGGTGTCTTGCACTCCTTTCCCTCTCTTCTCCAGGAACTCTATGGCACACCCATTAGCTCTCCCACTGCTGCGCCACGGTTCTGGGTGGTCTCGGGGTGTCGTCTCCCGAGTCCCCTTTCTCTCTGCGTCTCACTTGGAGGGTTTCCATTGAGGACTCTTTCCGTAGGTGTGTCCAGGACACTGCTGGGATGGTTATGGCTTGATTTTCTGTCAACGTTTAGTTCTAGAATGTCCTTTGGGTTTTTTTCGGGGAGGGTCTCTCCCCGCAGAGGCGCGGATGTTCACATTTCCTGTTGCTGCGGTGCCAGGGGCTCTGCCGTGTAGGATCCTGGCTTCTGTCTCCCCTGTTGTTTGGGGGTGCCCCAGAAACGCCTCACCTCGAGGCCGTCTTGCCGCTGCTCAGTCGGAACCCACGGTCACACTGGGTGTGCGGAGGCAGAGTCAGGGAGGAGAGGCACTCGATCACCTTGTGATGAAGTTAGGGGTGCTCTTGGTCACCCCGAGTCCCTGGGCCACGACGTCCACAATCGCTAGTTTCTATTTGAGTCCTGGGAGTGAGCCCAGGGCACTTTACCACCCACTGACTTCTCCAGTCTGGTAGCCAGGCTGGCTTTGAACACGCGACCCTCGTGCCTCAGCCTCCCAGACGTGGCATCGCAGGGAAACGTGGGGGGAATTTTCTACAATGTCTGCTACGACAGCTGGGAGGAAAGTTCACGCCAGGTTAGAGCCTCCCGGAGATGGGCCCGGGACGTCAGAGTCAGCCTCCGGCAACCCTCCCCACAGCTCGGGGTCTTCACAGTGACCTGCTCTCCTGGCTCCGGCTCCTGGTCCGAGGACCTCGGCTGAGTTCACTGGGAGTCCCGTACGCACGGTCTGTCCAGGTTTCAGGGTGACCTAGGAAGAGCGGCTGACTGCTGTTTTTCTCAGCATTTCTTCTGTGGTGGGTGTGGAAATGATGATGGCCACACTCACTGACAACCCAAAGCCAGAAACCCGGTTCTCAGAGCGCAGGCTTTGCTCTGAGCCTGCTGATGTCCGCACAAAGTCAGACGCCTGACAGTCGCACACTCTTTTCCCATCTGCTACTTTGCCTGGTTCTCATGGTTACCTTGGTCGAGTTAATAAGTCTCCCTACCCTTCAGTTTCCTTATCTGCAAAATGGGGATACAATAGAACCCATCTCATTTGCTATTTCAAAGATCACATGTAATTATTTTTGAGAAGCACTTAAAACAGTGCCAGGCACCCACGTGTGAACCTACTTGTTAAGGACCTGATAAATATAATTATTGCATTGTTTTATTTTTCCTGTTTATATAGATGAAGAATATTAAAATTTAGAAAAAAAAACAAGTAAATTATTGAAGGTTATAAAGCCAGGAAGAGTTTGCTTCAAAGTCAGATCTTCTGAATCCAAATCTTGGATGATATCTTTCGCTATTCCAGAGCTCTCCTCCCCTGTACTCCCGCCATCTTATGCCGCTTTATTCAACAAATACCTATAAAGTGTCCAAGAGTCCGTGCCAAGCACTGTCCTAGCTGCTGAGAATTTGTTAAAAATAATAAAAATACCTAGGCTCTGCCTCAGGGAGCTCACAGTCTATTAGCAGGGAAAAAAATAAAAAGAAAGCAAGTGGACTCAGTTGATATGCAGCAACATCACAAAGCCGATAGCACAGATCAGCATGAGAGTCTGAGCAGATGGCCTACGTGGGGAACTAAGGTGCTCTGAGAAGTCCTGGTGGCCTGATGCTTGACTTCAGCCTCTGCAGACACACATGGCAGTGTGGGGAGAATGAGCCACAGCACAGCCCTGACTCGGCGACTCGGCCACCACCGAGATCCTGTCTCAGTGTCTGAGGTTCAGGGACTTGCATTTCTAGGGAGTTTGCTGAGGTAGAAGAAAAGGGAGAGGAAGAGTTGGCAGAGATGAAGTCCAGGTGGAAAGAGGACAGATCCTGGAGAGGATGCCCTGCACCCTAAGGAGAAGGAGCACCACTGGTCCCGACAGCCACGGGGGAGGGAGGGGTCAAGGTCCTAGTTTGCTTGGACTGACCATGAAATACGATGCTAATCCTTCTTGGAAACGAGACAAGAGGGGGCCAGTGTGGTAATCATGCCAGTGAGAGAGGGCAGGCTGGAAGGAGGCACCTGCCTTAGGAATGGGGTAGGGGAGCGAATGCAGAGGCTCAGGCTGCAAACTGGCCGACTGTGACTGACAGGCCGAGGGAAACAGGGCAGGACGTGGAGCCTGGACGTCGGAAGAGGAAGAGAACAGAGCAGGAGGAAAGACTTCAAAGATACCCCTGCAAACGCCACCGTAGTAAACAGGGAGCCGCCTTCTTGGGCGGGAGATATTTGAGCACATCTACAATGGAAAGCCAGGGAGCCACAGAAAGCAAAACTGAGGACACGGAAGACCAGGGAGGACTCAGGGCACGCTCCCAGCCCAGGGCAGAAACGGAGGCCATCGGAGACACTGCCGATGGCAGGGCTTCCAGGGAGAGGCTGCCGACGTCCCAGGAGTGGAGGCCGGGACGGCAGGGTCTGGACGTGGCTGTAGACCGTGAAGTGCCTACGCTTACGTACTGTACATACGGCAGCCAACGCTCAATAGTTTCCCAATTTCTTGATATAGCAGGGAGACGAGGTCCTCTGCTGAGGACGAAGGGGAGGGAGGGGTGTGAGTTAACATCCTGTTCCCTGTGTTTGCCAAAGGATGATCTCGGGAAGTTACCTGCGCCCAGGCTCTGGCATGCTGATATCGCAAGAATGCTACCTGATTCCACTAAAATTTCATGGTAAGTCTTACTGTGTCTGATTCCTCCCAGTCATGCCTCATGCCTGGCGGGATCGTGAGAATACACACGAAGTTTCAGACTGGAGCTAAGCTACTGAGCCTTCAGTACCTTTTGCAGAGCTTCTTCTGTCTTCTCGGGGCTGGTTTTAAGGGCTTGAGAGGCATCGTACATGGGAATCGGCATGAATCTCAGCGTGTAGTTCCTAGAGAAAGAGAAAGCAGTGGGCACGTTTTAAGATGACTTCCTGACACCTGAGACTCTTATCTTAAATGACAGTCTTGGAAAAGTCTATCGCTGGAATATCGCAGCTCAGCCTTCTTTAGCACCCACAGGGAACACCTGTGCCACCTCCTGAATTCACTCTGCCTTTTGTTGTTGTTTTATTTTCATTTCTGAATTACATCAATTGTGCTTTTGTTGTTTTATTTTCATTTCTGAATTACATCAAGGAAATTGTGTAAGTGGAAAATTTATGTAAAATGAAAAATTTATGTAAAATAATGCAAACTGAAAATTTTCACATTGGGACTGGAAACATGGACTGAGAGAAGGCCTAGGGGAAATGCCCAGCTGGACCTGCTGCTGGGTTTCAGTGACCACGGATCTGAACGAACCCGGGTCACCACAGTGAGCAGGCAACACCAGTCCTGAACAGGTCCAGGGGAAAGGTAAAACATGCCCTTGCAAAGCAAAACCCTTGAGAATCCACAACTGCAGGTCTCAGGCCATGTAATAAAAAGTCTCCTAGCACATCTGGCCACTGGCCATTTCACCTTTATCATTTGGACCTTGGCTTTTTTGTTTCTTCAGTGGATTCTGTATAATGGGCAAAGGAGAAGACTCAGAGAGAACGACTGTGAACCACAGAGGAGGGAGAGACGAGGCCACGCCCCGATCTCGCGGGTTCTCGGGACTGGTGGTGTCTTCGGCCCTCATCATGAGGGTGAGAAAACTCACTCCAGGAGAAAGTCGGTGTCTTCCTGGCCCCGTGGCTGGACACTGGACCCAGACCTGACCCCAACCCTGTTGCTCACGTCACCCCACAGTTTGTACTGACACTGCTGGTTCTTTAGTATGTTTTTTTTTTTTTTTTTAGAAAAGAAGAAACTTGATTGAACTTACTTTTCCATAGCAACAGCTATGTCCTGAAAGCCTTGGGCAGTGATGTTGTTCTTGTCCCAGATCACAGTCCTGTTGAAAACCAAACCACGTGAGTGATGAGGCACTCCTCCCGTCGGACAGAAACCACTCACCAGCGGCACCCAGCACCACACAGAGACTGCTGTGGGCAGGGACTGACGGCCACCTCCATCTGTGCTTCAAGCAAGACGGGATGAGGGATGAGTATCTCCAACGTCACGTCAGAGTCTTGTGGTTTTTTTTTGTTTTTTTTTTTTTTGGTGCTGGATGGGGCCAGTCCATCTGCATGCCAAGTGTGGGTGCCTACCACTGAGCTCCCTGCAACACTGTGCTGTAACACATGGACCCACCTGAGTAGTGTCTTCAGAAAAACTCTACTTAAAAGAATCAGCACAGAGATTAGCTGACTAGCATAATACCGAACCTGATTCCCCTAAAACCCTCTCCAAAGCATTTTCATGCTCTGTCTGAAGCGATTTATTTATAAAAAGAAGCTCATCACCCACAGGCCCGATACACACTGTTCCAGGTACCGAGACGATCTCCGTTCTGCAGGCAGAAGAGAACCGTTCCACATTTCCCTGATCCCTGCCCTGGTGTGATTAGCGACCCTGGGAACTGCACTCGCTCTGCTGGCAAAACTCCAGCCACTAGAAATGGCAGCTTGTGACCTGCCAAGCACAAGGCCTATTCTGGAAGGAAAGTCCTACACTGCCCCCAGAACACCATGCTCTGGAGGTATTTCGGGATGTGTTAGTCCACCCTGGCACACGCAGTGAGGCACACTCAGTGTGTCTGGGTGACTCCGGGCTCACGACTGCTACTGCTTCCCGGCCCCAGGCCCAGGGACTTCCTGATATTCACCCTGACTTTCAGAGACTCTGCTGATGCTCTTGGCTGCGGCTCCAGTGTAGACAGAAGGTTCAGACTCTGCCTCATGCCAGAGAATCAGGGAACCACCGGAATGGGCCCTGGGGAGTGGATCATCGGGGAACCTGCCTCTGAATGACGGATGGTGGCGGTGTGACAGCATGGCATGTCTTTTTAAAAAACCACACCTGGGGAAACTGCAGCTGACCCCCAGCGTGAGCTGCCAGCAGACCTCGGGTACTCTTGGGCTTCAAGTCTGTATGTTGGAGGGGCTGGGAGTGGAGATAAGACCCTGGGCTCACAACCAGGCACGGCCATGAGCAAGGCGGGCATTCTGTCTGCAGGACCAGGTTCCGGAGGCTGGTGGTGCGGTAGCCAGCTGGGTTTGCGCAAGGACACCCCATGACGTTCTCAGAACTAGACATGGCCTGGCGGTGGATCTCACAGAATGTGCCAATGGTGAATGTGCCTGGCTGTGTGGACAACCCCGGTGTCACTGCTTCCTGCTGCGTGACTCTGCTCACTTAGCACGGCTGGCAGAGCCGCCTCACTCTCACTGCTGTGACCCACAACAGCCGACTGTCAAGACGGAACAAGAAGCCAGGTTGCTCTCCGTCAGGTTCAGTTACTGAAGGCGACAGTCTGAAGGAATCCGCGCAAACTCTGAAGCCTCCCCCTAGACTAGCACCTCAGACTGCCCCTGTCTGTCTCCCTCCCTGGAGAAGCCCAGACCCCCGGCACCGCCGGCTCCCCAAGGCCACCCCACTCCAGGCCCGGGAGTGCGGCTGCCTACCTGAGCTTGGTGTTGATCTGCAGGGCTTTGGCCAGCATCTTTGCTCCCATGTCCCCCATTCCGTTCCCGCTGATGTCCACTTTGGTCAGGGAGGTGTTGCTTCCCAGGGCGTTGATGATGATGGTGACCTCTGCCTTGAGCTTGGAGTCAGCCAGGGACAAGGACTGCAGAGGCTGTGGAGCGAGCAACACCCGGCACTCAACAGACTCACCGGAGAAGCAGACGCTCACCCCACCATGTGCAGAGGCACAGGGATAGACCCTGTGTGCAGCGCTTGATGTTAGGACCCCGTCTAACAAACACTGATGGAGGGGACTGCAGGATCTGGCCCAAAGCAGACCACGGAAGGACGCTTGGAGCAAGTGTGTTTAAGCTGCAGTACCGCTGCTTCTCTCCAGGGGGAGCTCTGCTATGGGGAAAGGAGGAGAGGAACATCCTGGGCCTCAGTGTGGCTCCAGGGTCCTTTCACCAGCACTATTTTAATACAAGGTTAAAGGACACTGTAAAGTGCCAAAGAGGACAAATGCAAATTAAAAGCCAGCCAAGATCGATAATCACTAACATTTATGGAACAATGACTATTCTAACCCCTGTTTAAGCTTCCGTGTGCATTAATTCAGCACCCAAGGCCTGGGTGTTAATGTTACTCCTTCTTCCCAACGAGACACAGAAAGGTCAGGTGACACAACCAAAGTCACATCGTCAGAGAACAGATGAACTGGGACCAAACCCCATTTAGACAGTCTCATTCCAGATTTCACCCCTTAACCACTAAGTTATGGTACCCCAGTTAGCTCCTGCTAGAACTTTCTACCGTCATCACTCCTTAACTTTTAGGTTTTAATCAGAAGACACACCTATAATCAAACAAAAGCAAAAGTCGGATTTTTGTGTGGATTTTTTCCCCCCAGTGTTGGAGACTGGACCCAGGGGCCTTCTGCCACTGAGCCACGTCTCCAGTTCTCCAGGCTGGCCTCGGACATGCGGTCCTCCTGCCCAGCCTCCTGAGTAGCTGGGCTGCCTGCCCCCGATTCTACCCTAAGCCAGGTGACGAATCCAAACAAGCTCACTCATGGTCCCAGCCAGAGCCTGAAAGCCACCAGGGCTGGGGCAGAGTTCTGCAGTAGAGTGTCTGACCACGGCTCACTTCTCTGGCTCCACTGCCTTCCTGGGCATGGGTTCCCTGCTCCTGGAGCCATAGCTCGAGTAGTGAGCGGGCAGGAATCTCAGGACTGAGCCGGCAGGACTGGAGAAGTCAGCAGTCTTCAGAGCCGGGGCAGAGACCCCTTCTGGACAGCCTGGAGTGGTCCATTAGCAGCTCTGAAATCACAGGTGAGAGCTGGAGTGGATTCTAGGATTAACTATGGCTACATGGAGGATGGAGTCTGGGACTGGGGCTCTCAAGATGTGCCTGGGCGGTCTCCATGATGACCCACACAGACGAAGGTATAACTGTATCTGCTCAACCTGCCAACACTGACCCCAGGGGACACCTGAGGGGCAGATCTGCCCAGTCAACCAGACTGACTCATGGGGACTCCGGAGAGAGGCCCTCTGCCCCACCCACCAACACCAGCTCCAGGGGGACACTTCACACAGGGCTATCTGCTCAACCAAGGGACACTGACTCCAAGGGACGCTTGAGAGAGAACCACCTGCCAAAGTAGGGCAGGTGAGAGGACGAGAATTAATGCATCAAGACTCGGCTGTCAACAAAGCACCATGATGGTTTGGTTGGTACTTGTCTTTTTCTCTGAATTTGTATCACACTGTCCAAATTTAATATGTCTATGGTAAAATTGAAAGGTAATAGTGCATTAAGTAGAATAAATTTATAAAAGTAGGTAGACTGCAAGGGCTACGGCATGTAAGGCCTCAGCCAAAAAGCCGATGTCGAGATTCAGGCAGGTTTGGTGAGGTGGCTTCCATTTTCTCCATCTTACATTCAGGTAAATGGAAAAGACAACTGAAAGTGCTTCAGAGCCAGGCAGCCTAACGTTTTAAACAAAAGCAACTGCAATGTTGCTTTAATTGAAAGCCATAATCACACCTGCCATCATTTCAATGATCTCTATTCACCTACGACGAAAATGATGTACGAGGATTCTTGCTAGGACTGGCAAGCCGCCAACTCTCCTTGCTCACAAACACCGATCCAGCACCATATTCAAATTCTAAGACACCCCAGCTAACACTTAAAGATAACAGGCAGAGTTGTTAATGGCCACAGAACAGCCTGAATGGCATGCATATTTATGAGGCCATTGTGCCTCAGTGGAACATTACTATTTGAATCTTCACTATTTCTTTTCTTTGCTCTGTGTGCTTAAGCTGCAGCGGTCTCTTGTCTGTAGGCACCACCAGGAGAAACACCTTCTGTTGTTGGTCACAACGTGTGTCTGTATGTAATCCTGTAGCACAATCTCTGTGACCTCGGCCCCCCATGCCTCTGTCCCGTGACTCTGGGTCCAGCAGGCTGAAGACCACGTGTACACCCAAAGGCTGCAGTGGAGCCCACAGGTGTCTATGTTTCCCGGCTAAGTGCCACCATGGGCCAATAAAGACTGTCACAGGTGTCAGAGAGCAAGTTCTGCAAACACAAGGTCTAAATGTCAAAAGTAGAGATTATATTTATATATGCAAAACTCTCAGATAAATGAATCAAGAGGTTAGCCCCATGGTACCAGCTGTTTGTGAGATTTCTGAACTCACAAGACTTTTAAATTGCTTTGTACCTACTGATTCAGCAGATGAAAAAAACAGAAGCCACCTACTTTTCAATGACATGACATAAGAAGCCATTCATAGCACAGCATTATTAGCAACACATTAATCAAACTTTTGCATTGGCAGAGATAACATTTATAGCAAACTTTATCATTTGCAAGTATGTTTTAAGTGAGTTTTAAATATTATCTTTAAAAGAGTTTTAAATTATAGAAACAAAGATCCTTACATAATGTGTGAAACATGAAAGATATACTATTTTCATAAATTAAAAAAATTTTCTAAAATATGTGCTAAAATATTTTGGGAAAAATATTAACTATGACTCTGCAACACTGGTCTTCCTCACCCTTTAAAATTGGGCCCATACTGGAAAACCTGAAACACAAAGAAAGCAGAGCGCTCCCAAGTCAAATCAAACGTGAAAAACGAACAGCATAAATTCTGAAAAGCGTACACTGCATTCTAATTGTGCCCCTAATCTTAATAATCCAGTGGAAGAGTCACAAAATATGGAGCTTATTAGCAAGTGAGGACAGAGAGGTGCTGAGTCCTTCAGTAACAACAGGGCCACTGTGTCGCCCTCACTGGGAAGTTCACGCACACCCGACAGGCAGGGCACAGTGCAGCCCGGGGCGAGGAGCACGCCTCCACGCCTCCCTCCCTCTGGGCTCGAGGCTTCCTCAGGAACCTCAGCTTATCCTGGTTATGGGATTTGCCCTCGTTTCCGGCAGGAATTCAAAAGGAAAACTAATACTTTCCCAAACTGTGATAATTAACCACCTCACGACCTCCAAGGGAAGGCATGACAGGCCATGAAGGATGGGCCTCTTCACAGGAGGAAGGCATGGGTCTGGGTTTTAGGAACCATAAAAGCCGAGTGTGGTGACCAACTAGGACACAATCTTCCACAGTCTGGGTGACATACAAGGCAGGAAGCCCTGGCTCTAAATTAAATGGCCTCATGGTGAGTGCTCTCTGTCTGTAAAACACCTGTTCTCTTCTGGTAATGCACTTTAGAGGCGGCAAGCCAGGACTGCGTTTGAAATTCGTCTTCACCCTGAACTAAGTTTGGTGGGAAGCCACTCAAGGCGAGGGGAATACAGGGAGAGGTGCTGGAGCTGAAGCAGCCACTTAAGATGCGGAGACTTCCTGTCTGTGAACGCCACACAATCACGAGATGCAGCTCGTCGGCAGCAGGATGCTCCTCAGCAGCAGGATGCTCCTCAGCATAAGGGATCACCCGAGGCTCCGCGTGGGAGCCCGAGTTAGGAAGTGGGAAGGCTAATGAGAAGACAGACTCAGGAGCCGACCTCCTGTCATCTATGATTTACAACATTCCTGTGGCTGGTGATGAGTTGAATGGAATGAAGAATAAATAAATGTCTAAAGACATCCTCCAACGCTACGAAAGCATAAATATTTATTCTACATTTTTTAAGACTAACAACAGAACATGGATGCTTGGGTAGAATTATCTGTAAGCGTTTTGGCATGAATCCCGTAGAGACAGTAAGAACGGCAACAAATAAAAGGCGTTGGTCAAAAGCATGGAAAACAATACTCACTGATTCTTCATCTTGGATCATCTGTACTAAGTTGTCCAACACAGGTGTCAGATTTCTAAAGGGATTTTAAAGATGTGGACAGTGGAATCAAATCAAAAGCTTTCACGAGACTGGTTATTTTCATCATTGTCATATAAAGAAAAAAATGCAAAACTCTTACTTGGATTTCATATTATTAAAATTTTTGCCTAGCGCCAGGTGTTGTATTGATCTGTTTTTACTGAGCCACACTATTAAGGTGGAGAGGTCAGATTCTAAACCTGGAAAGAATCAGAGTGAGGAGAGTCAAAACACACGTGACACAGGACACCTGCCTGCCCAGCGTCGCCCGGCTCTGCACTGCTGTGGCTGGACTTACTTATGGGCAGTGCTGGGGACAGATCCCAGGGCCCTGCATATGCTCGGCCAGCACTCTACCACTGAGCGGCACCCCCGGCCCTGGATGCTATTGTTTTCAAAGTGGTATTTTACTCCACAGAGCTTGTATATTTGGCCTTAGAAACCAACTTAGTGAGACTCTGGCACAGATTTATGCTACCGGTAAACTCTATTGTTAAATCTGAAAGCCCCATCATTAAGATCACCTTCCCTTTTCCAACTTGCTTCAGATCCTATCTCGGTGCCTCTCCCGATGTGTGACTCACCGTTGTCGGAGATGTCCAGGCTGGTGATGTTGTGGATCTCAGCAATGCAGCCCTCCAGGACTTGCGCACCCCCCGACCTCAGCTAAGAGACAAACCAAGGCAAAGTCAGGCGTCTGCCCCGCAGGAGGGTCACCAAGCACCAAGAAAGGACAGGGGGTCACAAAACAAGCCAAAGGAAACGCACACACCCATCAAGTCCAAAAATCTAATCTCCACAGCGAGGAGACGCTGCTGTTCCTACACAGGCAATGCAACACCTCACCCCACGGCCTCTGCAGAAAGAGGAAGACCACAGGAGGCTTCCCAAACAAGTGTGTGTGTCTACGCCTCTCCTGTCCCTCTAAACCAAGGCCAGGTCACTGACGATACCAGACAGAATATAAAGGCCACGTAAACGGTCGTTCTGCTGCACTGTGGAGGCAGAACGACCAGGGGAAAGCGTGTGCGTGTCTAGAACAGACACATCAAAAACCTGATATTTCAGTCTCTGGTTGGGAATCCTCGGATGCAGGTCTCAGAGTCGCCGAGGGCCCACATGCTTTCTGGTCTTCCAATGCCCTTGCAGGGCCCATCTCCCACCCACCCCCAGCCCTGCCCAGGAACCCTGCTACTGTGCCATCTGCACACAGCTTGCTACTGGCAGGAACTGAGTAAGCACAGGATTCAAGTGTAAATGTCTGAGAACCCTTGGAAGTGATTTTAGGTCTGCTGCACCTGATAACCAAAGCTGAGCGATTTTCCTATTTTATGTCTCTCTAAACCCTTCTAGTAATTCAATCTCTGAATATCTTATAATGAATCAGTTTGTGATTAATAAATTTCAAAAATAAACCAAAAAAAAAGGGGGAAAAACCATAAATTGTTCCTCGAAGCTCTGTTGCAGGCCGCGGCTCTCAGCAATGGGAGAAGTGAACAGGGACGGGGACCCGCCTAGGCAAGCACTTCAAAGAAACAAGGGGTGTTCGGAGCATAAAAGGGGCAGGTTTAAGAAGAGAGACAGAAACTCATAAGCCTTCACTGTGACAGTTTGGTGACAGTGATTTCTCTGTTGAGAAATAAAATTCTGCAAGAAAATCTCCGTGTCCTACCTCTGTATAGTAAAAATATTCTACTTAGGTAAATGAAAACTACAAGTAACATCTGTTTAATTCTGTTTATTTTATAAATATTTTACTGATAGTAATTGTACACAAAAATTAACATTTTTCAATGCTTGAAAATAATCAAATACAACCAATATGTGCTAGTTTACTGATTCATAAAGTACTTACACAATGGCCAAGCTAAGGAAAGCCCAAGGAGAAAAAAACAAAGAACGTTATCAGCAGCAGGATGAAAAGGAAGAGAGCAGCAGCTGAAGTCTCTGTTAACACACTGCAAAAGGGGGTCCAGAGAAGTCCTCCTGCCTACAATGGGTTCCCACAACAGAAATTTAAATGTAAATAATGATTCATCTTTGGTTCCCAAGAATATCCAATTAAATTTATAGGTTATTAGGTGCCTATAATTCCCCCAAAGCTAAACCTTTCCCAAAACAGTAAAAGCTTTTCCATTACTGTAAATGAAAATCCTTTTAAGTCAATTTGCATAATCAAAGCCATGTCTGCATGTGAAGCTGGTTTTTAAATTACCCTCATTTGGATCCCACACACTAGCACCATTGAAAGGAAAGCAAGATCAAAGAGAACTGAGCTGAATCACAAAACATTTTTCAAGATGTTAAAAATAAGATATTATTTCTTTCCTGAGGATGGTGTCTTTTCATTGGTGGAAGGTGGAACACTTCGGATGTCACTCAAGGGAAAAGTCTATCACTCAACTATCCTCAATGGGGACGAGCAAAGCAAGGAAAACTAAAATTTGGAGAGAACTTTAATAACTCACTTTCCTTCTTCAAGACCATTTGCTATTTAAAAAGATATGGCAGTGTAAAATAGCACCCAAATTATATATTTTTCCCCTGTGTGGGTTCCAACTTTAATAAGCCAATTTTATCTTGGGGATTTTCCACATATAAAACTGAATGATGAAGGTTTTCCTAAAGAAAAAAAAAAAAGATGAGAAAACATGAGCCACTTCCCAGGTGGGAGCAGTTAGTCTCATGTCTTAGACCATCTCACAGTGCCACCTGTGAACCTTTGCAGTCATCCACACTGATGTGGACTGACGGGCTGATGGGCACAGGCGCAGTGCCACCTCCAGGCTGGCAGAAGGGCCCTCCAAAGGAATGCACTGCATGGAAGGCTGCTGCCGCGGCTGCTGCACCGTCCTACACACGGCACACGTCACTACCTGTGCTCTCCTCCTCTGCATCAAGAGTCGCAATGAATTTTGTGCTCATCTGCAGGAGACTGTCCCTTCAGAGCAACTCTCACACCCAGATCTGCACTGGCTCTCGGCCTCAGCTGGCCTCTGCATCTCCTCAAAATACCAGGTTCTTCTCTTAAGGAATTCAAGTCCAGCATGTGCAGATTGTTCCCCTGAGCTGTGACTACGAAGCCATAGATCCAAGACCTAGGCGATTCCTCCCTTAGGGAGAAGGGTGCATGGGGGACACACAGGGACACCGGTGTCACTGTGCCACATGAAACAGCTCAGAGCTCCTCTTCAGGGACCTGCCTCCAGGGCAATCAGACACATTCCTCCAAACACCTGCAGGAGGGCTCAGTCCCCAGCCTCGGACAAAGGCCACAGAGGCAAGCGTGACCACAGAGGGGAATACTGCACGGTGTCCAGAACTCAGGTGTGACTCTAAGTGGATGAGATAATTCTTCTTGAAAGATGTAAAAAAAAAAAAAGAAAAAACTTTGAAGGCAATTTTTTAAAATTTTTAATAAAGAAAGAATATTTATAGTTTCAAATAAAAAATTTAAAAAGGCAGTATTGACCTGTGCTATAAATTCCGACATTCAGAATAAGTCTCCTCCACAGAAATCCTCTTCCTCTCCAGGGAGTAGCTCAAATATGCTGGGCCAACCATGTGGCACTGCAACACATGCTGTCCCTGGAGACTACCACCATCCCACTCAACAGGAGGAAGACGTCAGGTCACAGCCCAGGACCCAAGCTGGGCCTCCGAGGGGCCTCTTGATTCCCCAGGGCTCCGGCACCCCCAGGACTACTATGGTCCCCATCTTACAGAAGAGAGATCACTCCCTGGCAGTACCAGAAAACCAAGGAATTAAAACCCAGTGGTGACATAATTAATGAGAAACACCTTTGGTGACAGCAGTTAAGAATCAAAGTGATCTAGAAAGGTAAGGTTGACTGCAGCACTCACTGCACACCCAAAAGGACACAGACCAGAATTTTGGATTTAGTTCTCCAAACAAAAATGGTATCTGTATTATAGGGAAGCGACGTCATGATCTATAAATTCCTACGGAAACTTTCTTCTTGTAGCTTGAAAGTGCAAATCTCCTCTCAAATTCCTTTCGGGGAATCTGGAGCCATCCTGAGCTCTGCAAGACAACTGGCCACTCGCCAGAACGTGAGGATGAGTAACAAGGGAACCCGGGAAGAGGTTCCTTTAAAGAGGTCGCCTGAGTCAACCCATCCTCAGCCTCCTCCAGACACCTTCATTCTGCCTCAAGGTGACTGTCCTGTCTGCCCCCAGTAAACTCAGTCACCATCTCACATGACGGTCCTTTACCCTCTATGACACCACACCAACCTGACTTTAAAACTGAGGGCCGGAATTTTTTTTCCCATCAAGAAAACTGAATCTGATTCAAAAATTCTATACAGATATTTTATATTAAATGATTGATTCATAAACACAAAACAACATCAACATTTCACAAGGTTCTTTGATTCCGTGGCGTGGGTGGCTGTGACCCCGGGGTCCCGATGGAGCTGCTTGGCCCTCGGGCACCACATGGGAACTGCAGGACTGCCATCAGACCCTCCAGCGCCAGACCCCACACCCTGTCACGTCTCAGGTACATCAGCCCCACCTCTCAAGAAAGGCACCCCTGCAGAAGTGACCTCCTGTGACAGTTAAGTGACAAGGAGAAAATTTTATTCCCAACCACCTTTTGGATTTTGAAACAAGATTCATGTGATGAGGAAAGTCAAGTGTGAATCCTTCCATGATTCTCACAAGATGATAACCGTGAAGAGGTTGGACCTACACAGGCTAAATCGAGAATGAACAGAAAGACGATGTTCACGGGAGCACGGTTTCACCCTCACGATGGGGAAGCTTCTCTCCAACCACATAAACCCTACAGCAGGAACCCGGCAGACCTACGGCCAGGACTCAGCACCAAGCACCTCAGCTCAGGTGAGCCGGACCTCCAAACACCTGAGGGGTTACTTCTCCTGCACAGGAGCAACCTGAAACCCACCGAGCCCCGAGGAGCACAGGGTGACACCACACTGCGACAGGGTTCAGGACAAGAGTCCTGTGCGGCCCGCCTTCACCCGCAGCAGTACAAGCTGAGCCTTTACACTGTGGCCAGCACGCTGAGCCACAAAAGGGAGAGGCATATTGTCAAGGCCTCCGTCTGTCTGCAGTCTCAACTTTTCCTATGATCGATCCGTAAGTGAGAGGCCAAAATTAAGCTGGCATTTTCATAACAGTCAATCCCACCATCAGAGACTAACCATTTGATCTGAATTTTCTGTCTTAATTAAAAAAAAAAAAAGTATGAAAGAAAAGGCCAGAGCTGTTTTCTACGTCATCACCTGTCTTCATAAATGAAAGACGACTGGTTTTTGCACAGGAAAGGTCCATAATGCTAGGGTACTTTTTCAAGTTTGGTTTTGTTTTTTGAATTTTTGTACTTTTTTTGTTTTCTATTTTTCAAAACAATAAGACTAGTAAATGGCAAAAGTGGTATCAAAATTAAGGAAGCATCCTACACTAACAATTTACGTGGTATCATTCCAGACTCATCAGTTTCTAGAATTTTCTGAGAAATGAAGTATCGATCTTCTACAACATCGAGTGCTGGGTTGGCGCCTGGCATCCTGTTGGGAGGGAAGGGAAACACAACACCAAGCGTGGCACAAGTCCTTCCCTCCAGAAGGCCGCAACCTCGCTGGGAAACTAGACGGGAGCCAACGCATCGTGCCCAGCAAGGCACACTGGGGCTCAGTGTCCAAATGCATGTCACCAGACAATGAGAAAAACACAATCATGAAGGGCTCAAGACTCAGGGAAGAAACCTGGCAGCCAGAGAGACAAGAAAACAGCAGGAGCAGCAGCCTTGATGAGAACCAGGTATGAAGAGGCACGCTTCAGAAAGCCCTTTAAACCCCACAGCAACTGGTGACCTACTAACTTCACCTCCACTCTGCGTGTGTAGAGGCTGGGGCAGTATCAACCAGTCCATCCAGGACTGCACAGCCAGGACCTGACCCACGTGTGCAGGAATGGCCTCAAGCTAGAGGGCCTTAGGGAGGAGCAGGGTCCAACAGGCACATGACCAGTGGGGAGAAGAGAAGGCCAAAGGCCAGGATGGACTGAGGAGCAGAAGAAACAGGCCTTGACTCGCTGGGCAGGCCCAGGCTCTGGAGAGGCCAGAGACTGGCACCTGGTACATTCTTACCAACCTCCTCAGAAACTAAAGTCCCAAGGTAGGAAAGGCTTAGGAGCCCTCTAAAACACAAAGGCTGCTGGGTCAGGTGTTCTCTGAGCCTCGGATGTGGAAGGACTGGGCTGCTATGATTCAGACAGGCATTTCACTTTCCTGTTCTGAATCAAGATACTAAAAAGCAAAATTAATGATGAGAAAGTCATTTGTTTTTTTACACTCTAGAAATCCAAGTCATGTACATACACGCGTCCCCTGCAAGGAATGCTGTGTGTCACACTTCACGACAATAAAACTGGCTTATAGCTTTGTACCTCACGGCATCGTCAAGAATACTCAGGCAACAGGCTCTAAGCCTGGAGAAACAGCCATTAGACACCCCTCGGATGCTTTCTGCATGGTGTTCAGTGGCTATCCGTAGACAAAACTTGCGAAATACATAATGTAGGCTACTTGTGCAATGTGTGTTTCTCTGCTTCCTTTATACCCTGCAGACTCACAGAATCACATTTTTGCAGGAAAAAGGGAAAGTGATTTTGAGGCTATTATGTACTGCAGTCCGCAGTCTGAAGGTGGTCTTACCTCACAGTTGCTGAGATCAAGAGAAACCCCTTTCAAGCTATGATTACAAGCCAGGCCCAGTAACAGCGCTCTGTGGGAGGAAACACACAAGGGTTAGATACAATTCCACACGACATGGGCGCGCGCGCGTACACACACACATACACACTGTGAGCACACTGAACAAACCCTGGGAGAAGAATGCTCTTTTGAATCACCTTTCTTTTCTTAAAGTGCCAACTGCATTTCTGCTCCCTCTACAGTAAAACACTACCCAGCAGCACTCTGCCAGACAGCGGCGGGTCCATCCTCCGTGCCAAACCTGGCAGAACCACCATTCCTGCGCAAATCAGCCAGCAGCACACCTAATTGCATATTGAAATTAAATTGTGTTCATCACAGATAAATCCCCACCTGCATCTGCTGGAGGACAGCTCTAATAATGTTTAGGATACTATTAGACGATTGTTACAGTGGCAAAGAAAAGCTGGCTTTCCCCAAGGAAATGGTAGCCAGGGAGGCCAATTCCACAGTGCTGCAGGATGTGGAATCACAGCTGGATGAGCTTATTATTCTTCCTAAGAAGAGCATGTGCCAGGGCTGGAAAGCTCTGGACACAAGCAGGCACATGTCTTGAGCCTGTCCAGGGGCCTGGCTGGCTGGCCACCTACAGGACCAGGAAAACCCATGTCTGTGAAGAAGGAATTTCCTCATCTGCAAATCGAGGAGACTGGATTCAGCACTTGGATGTCATATCTTTCTAAGAAGCTGCATCGACTCCACTTTTACGGCCAGTCTCATAAACTCCAATGCCACTGACCGGGTTTGACACAAAAATTCCACACTCATTAGATTACACAGAATGGACAAAAGCCCTAAATCAGACCTAGTAGTGAACTCGGTAAGAACAGAAAGCTCCTGCTCTTACACACAGAAAATAAATACATGCAGATCACCATGACTCAGGCTGGTGGTGAGCGGAGTCAGGCGCTGGACTACTGTTCTCATGCTCCCAGGACAAGGACCCTGGGCAGGCTACTCCAAAGTGGGCACTGGTGAGGAGGGAAGAAAGCTAATCCCTTCACAGCCAGGCCCCTGACACTCCCTCTTCCAGCCACTGGGTTCTGGGCTCGCCACCAAAAGAGCTGAGTGGCCAGGCAGAGCTGGCTGCCACCCCCAGCCAGGACCTGTTCGCTTGTCTGTCACTCTGCAGCACTGTCCTAGGAGAGAGGCTGGGTCCGTCCCATCGGGGTATGCGCCAACTTCATTAAACAGCTTCTCTTTGCCTAAAAACTGCTTTTTTTACATTATTTTCTGGGGCAGAATTGAGCCACCAAAAGTACTTGAGACTACAAACCGTGAGGCCAGTCTCAAGTCTTTCACTAGAAGCTGGGTGACCTCACCCACATCACTTTTTTAGGGTTCTCAGATTCTCAGCAGCCAACCTAGGGTTTGGACATCATCACGGAGGTCTCTCCAGTTTCTAGCATAAGGTGAGTCTCCAGGATGGACCCACCTGTCCCAGCACTGCATTTCATCATGCTCAGACGGAAGGAAGATGATTCCCACTTTCCACCCACATGATTGAGGCCCAGGAAGTCAAAGGTGCTCTCTGACATAGTCAGCTACAGAAGGCCAATGTCAGGAGACCCATAACAATAAACGGGCCACAGAAACTGTTCTTGGCAGAACGAAACACAACTACAGCAAAGGGTGGGCAGGGGGCCCGGGTGGGGGGCTCTGCAGGAGGAAGTGTCCTGCACTGTAACCTCACGACAGCAGAACGCCCAGCCACTCTCCCCTCGGTCCTCAGCCACTGCTGCAGAACTGGTGAGGAGAAGAACTGGCATTCAGTTCCCCGTCTTGGGTGGGGGACGCCTCGTCCTGGTGGAGGAGCAGGGTGCAGGTTTAAGTCTTCAGCCAAGCCCACGGGACTGGAGAGAGGGGTGCTGCATGTCGAGAGGGAGGAGGGCCCAGGGGAAGGGGTGGGGAGAGAAGCCAGAGAACAAGAAGGACCAGCAGCAAGGAGCACCCTTGGGAGACTGGAGGGGACCCCGGAGCAGGGCCACCAGGTTCTCTAAATCCTGGAGACACTCGAACAGACTGAAGGCAGCCCAAAGGGAAAGCCCCATCATGAAGGAAGGGTTCACATGCCTCCCTCGAAAGGACCCCAGATCAGTGGGAAACTTGTGGAACATCCTACGTGAAGTGTCACTCTCAAAGGAAGTGACAGTTCATTCTCTCACAGCTACTGATCCCAAGTGCTCTAGGAAGCAAGGGTGCCCTCCGCCCTCGGGGTGCATGGCAGGCATCTGGGGTTGAGCCATCCACCCAGCCCTGTGACAGCTGGGGGCAGCCGTGGGTGCTGCCCTGTAGGACCAGAATGCCCTCCACTTCCTTCCCCTCCCAGGGGGCCCCCAGCACCCCCTGCCCTCTGTCCAGTGCTGCTGTCTTCTTTTGCCCCTCCACAGCGGGAGTCGTAAAGCATGACCTAATGCGTATCCTACAAGCCAGCCACCATCTCTCAGCCAGCTTCCCAGGAAGCCACCAGCTCCTCACAGCTGCAGTCAGCATCACAGGCCACAGTGCATGTGTGGACCAGAGGGACTCTGCTGTCCCTTCCTGCCCCTCCCTCACAGGTGGACCCGAGCACCACCCTTCTGCCATCCATCCACTCATCATACCACACCAAAGTACGCGTGGAACGTGGTTTTGGGAATCTTCAGCTATGAAGCGTTTTTCCGCACTGTAAAATCTATACTGAGTAAAACTCAGAGCTGAAGTGACCCCTGAATTAACGTGATTAAACATTCCCATAAATAACAGGTCATGAGATTTAAGAATTACAAAATATCTTTCAAGTAGAATATTCACAAGTATACAGCTTCAGTAAGGTCCAGTAAGTCCCGGTTTGCTATGGCGTGGGATAATGCATAACATCAACTACATCGAGCCATTGAACGATCACTCTGCATCACACAAGGGCAACATTCTGAAGAATCAGAAAAAATGCACTTATCACCAAAACTCTCCTGACCGTGACTGTCTCCCGCTGAGCACAAGGGCTGCATCTGGGTTTGCTCTGTACTCAGTACCCCAAATCTGTCATACTGTGATGGTGAATAGATTCTAGCTGAATGCACAGGGTTAAATCGTAAAGGAGACCCTTTGGAACATTAGTTGTCATAGTTTTCTTAATAGCCAATACAAAGAGCCGAATCATAGGGATATTTTTTAATTGTTTTTGGCTGTTAGGTTGGTTGGTTTGTTTATTTTTGGTGCCAGGGATTGAACCCAGGGACGCCCAAACACTGAGATACACCCCGAGCCATTTTTATACTTTACTTTGAGACGGGACCTCACTAAGTTGTCACAGTTGGCTTTGAACTCTCGACCCTCCTGCCTCAGTCTCCCGAGCCACTGGCATTACAGGCATGGGCTACAACGCCCAGCGTGGCTGCTCGGCTTAGAGACAGCGAACACATTAACTAAACGTTAAAAAAAAGAAAAGCCTGCTGTAGTGTGACCCCAGGCGCTGTCTAGCAGCTGACTGGACCTGCTCTCCTGAGAGGCATCCTGCGTTTCCGTCAGATGGTGCCATGTGGAAGCCAGAACCTCAGACCTCCAACAAAAAAGGAAACTTAAACATTAGAAGAAAATGCATTTTCTAGTAAAATGAATAGCAGGTACTGATTTTGAACATCTCATGCAGAGCACAAGGGAAGAGCGCGGGTCACTGCCGCGGGTGACACCAGCTGGGGAGGGAGCCGTCTGCAGCACTGAGCCTGCCCGACAGGGCGCACGACCAGGGCTACTGCGACACACCCTCTCCAGGCGCAGAGAGAACCCGACTCCTTCGCCTCTGTAGGCCCACCTTTGATTCCGTCTGGCAAAGATGAACGGAAATCCCAAGGTGACAAATTCCTCTCAAACCTCAACTGAAGTCTTAAATTCCGTAACTAAGTCACCTGTCAGCCTAGAAATGCTCAGTAACTCAGACACCCAAGCAGCTAAAAACTGACTCTGCTGCCCACATAATGGATTCAGAGTTTGATCACCACTGTGAGTAGAAATATCTAGAACAAACGTGGACTGAGACGCACCCAAGACTAGGCCTAAAAACAGGCCGAACAGAGGGGAGCCAGAGGCAAGGGCACCTGGAGGCACAGCGTTCAGCGCGTATTCATTGTGCCCGTCACAGGGGTCAGGGCCGCGTGTCCACACGTGCTCGGAACCCTCTTTGGTGTAAGAGCAGTGACTACTGCCAAGGTCACGAACCACAGGGAGAACGCTCGAGAAGGAGAAGCTGCAATGATATCTACCTGCACAGGGTGCTTTCACACTTCCCACCAACTCTTCCACCCCCGAGTAGAACCTATTCTCAGTGCCTTTTCGGTCTCTGCATTATGCGGCCTTCTCTCTTCCCTCGAGCACTCCCAGAATAACAGACTCAACCTTCAAAGCTCTGGAGAAAAGGAAGCCATCACTCACTTTAAGGGCTCGGGAGACAGTTTTGTGCCGGAGAGGTTGATGTGCATCAGAGCCAGGGAGCTGCTGAAGAACTGCTTGAAGGACGGGGGCACTTCTTTTCCTTTCCTGCAAAAACACGAGAGCTGTGAGTGGTCCCCCTCCCCCAGGCGCACGGACTGGCCACCCAGGCCCTGTGAGTGGCCCGCACGCCAGCACACTCAGAAACGTCGAGCAGAAGACAAACGCCAGAGGCCTAAATGGAGAAATCAAGGCTGGTGCGGAACGCGCCAGGTCTTCAGTGCCCTGAGCACGTCTCCTCTTCTCGGCAGCTGGTGACCCCTGGACTTGACCTCATCCGTCTCCAGGAAACGGCACATCTGGAGTTTTTAAAAGCAGGAGGTCAGAGAGGCACACTTTGCATTGATCTTAAGAGGCTTCCCACTGGGTAGCGTCAGACATGAAGGATCTCTGCCTGCAGGTGGCTGTGTTTAGAAATGGCAGGTCTCGGATGCAGCAAGATGGGGACGTGGTGTCAAGCTGAGCCATAGCTCCAAGTCTGAGTGGCGCGAAGCCTGCTCGGCGAATCACCTGTTGAGCTCCTCCATCCGCTCTGTGAATCTTCCTCCAGCCCCAGCGTCAGAATACAGAGAAAACGCAAAATGAAGTGGCTGCAAGCTCCTGCGCATCCCCCGGCGGCTGGCAGGAAGTACGAGGGTCAAACCGCAGCTCGGGGAGGGAGAACTGAAGGCCCCGGAACACCCTGGTGTGGAGGCCCTTGGCTGGGTTCCCTCTGGCGGAACTGGTGGGAGAATGGAAGCCGTGCCAGGCAACAGTGGGAGCCCCTGCGCGGGGAGCAGCGTGGATGGCGGCACTCACGTTCCATGGAGGGAGGGGGCGGAGCCACCCACCCGTGTCCAGCTCACCCCCCTGTCAGTCCATGATTCTTCATGCCCACGGTCTGGGAAGACCTGGGAACATCTGGCAGGTTCAAAATACAGTTTAAAACAAGAGAATTCCAGGAGGGAAAATCTAAACCAGAATCTTCACCTGGAAAGATGAAAAACCAAACTAAGAGGAAAGAGTTCTGAGAGGACAAATGGTATTGGACGTCTCCAAAGCTGTGTCCAGAGAGGACAGCCTACCAGCTACCAGCTTGGGCACTCCTGCGCCTTGTGTGCCAAGCAAACGCCATCCAGTGGTTCGCCGACTAGTCTTGCTCCTGCTGCTTTGTCTTGGGGTTGACTGTTCAGTGTTCCCAAATACCTGGGTCCCCTTTCTGAGGGGGCTGACACCTGACACTTGAGAGCCTCATGCTCTCCGCGGCCAGCAGAGGTGAAGGGAAGAGACGAGTGTGACTTCCCGAGGTGCTTTGTGAGCAAGGGACTTTGCTGGGGTCTCTCTTTCTCTGCTCCGGGACTGTGAAGGCTCTGGAGAAGACGGCCTCCCAGGTGAGGGGAAGGGAACGTGGCGGCTGCCCTTGCTGAAGGCCAATGGAGGCCAATCGGGTGGAGCAGCCCTGGGGACCGGGCGGGTCATTGTTACTACCGAGCAGCCTGGCACACTTATGAAATCATCTGTGAACAAATGCGTGACGGGCCTAGCTCCCGTTCACACCGTGAATGCAGCGATCTTGACATCATCACTGGGCGCTTCCCAGGGCTGGCCTGGGTGAGGAGCTGGCATGAACAGTCTAGTCACAGCCTCTCCTTGGAAGACAATCTGTCAGCACAAGGTGCTCCACGAGCTTCGCGGCTGCACTGCCGAGCAGTCCCCAGACGCAATGGAGCTGTGGACGTAAAAGAGCGGAAGACACAAAACCCTCTGCAGTCTCTGCCGTCACTCGGGCCTTTCAGTCACAGCCAGAGCCACTGGTAAGCTGCCGTCCACCACAGGAGCTGAGCAGAGCCACCGGAAGGACCTAGAACCAAGCAGGTGCTCACGGTTCTTCCCACCTCTGACCCTCCTCTATTGAGGAACTGGTGACGTGTGTGGCTACTGCAGAATTTACATCACTGTTCAGTAATGAAGCAAAAAGCACTCTAACTATAGACTGTCAAATCTGCCAGCCACGACCGTGGGTCACGCTGCCAGGCTGAGATCTCGGCATGCGTGAGGGCTACCCACCCCCCAGTAGACGGAGCTCCTAAAAAGCCAGCTATGGACCACGGAGTACAAAGCAACACCACACACCGTGAACAGACAAGCAATGACCACGTCCTGTTTCCGACCTGTAGCCCTGGGAAGGCTGAGGCTGGCTGATCCGGGCAGGGTGGTCAGTGCCACACCTACGCAGCCCCGACGGTCCCCTCACCTCCTCCCGCCCTCTCCACACTCCATGCCGCTGCCTCCCCGAGTCCTAGGCTTCTCCCACAGCTTCCACACATCGAAGGGAGGGAGCTTTGGGAAGGCTGTTGTCTCTGCCCCCAGAAAGAGTTTGTCCTTACTTCTAGGCTCGTCACTGGGACACACACCCACAGAAGTTTCTAGAAGGGCTTTCACTGTATGAAGAGAGACCTGCTCACATGAAAAGCCATGAGCCACCCAGCTCAGAGTCAGGGAGGTACTGGTGAGAACCTGACCGGGCCAAGGAAGAGGATGGAACCTGCCTGCCAAGGCCACACAGGCCCAAGGCCATCCTCCTGGGCAGCACGCACCCCAGCAGCCTGTTTTCATTGTCACTACGTCATTCTCCCAGAGAAGGCTCTGCAGGAGGACAGAGACAGCAGGAGGGATTCATACCGGTGAGAGAAGACAGTTCTGGAGAGATTGAGCACAGCTAAATACTGAAGGCATCCACGGAGGAGAGCACCACAGACCTGGGGAGAAGAAGCACACTTACTTTCAAACGTTTCCAGGTCCAGGAGAAGGTTCTACTAGAGACAAAGGCTGTGCGCATGCACACAGTGTTTCTAAGACCCCCAAAGCCACGGGAAAGAACATTACCATGTCCACGGAGCACTCTGTGTTGGATAGGTCCAGGTGAGCAATGGCATTTGGCTGAGCCAAGAAATTGTACATGTGCTTGAAATAAAGAACAAAAATTAATGTTAGGATCTAGAAACACACACACACACACACACACACACACACACACACACACACACCCCTGCCACACCACCACAAAATAAGTTAATGTGTCAACAGGGAGTTGCCATGATCTCCAGGATCACTCTGATGTTCCAAAAGGATTTGAAGAACTTCCTGCCACTCCCTTCCCTTCCCTGAGAGAAACATCCAAAGTTCACCTAAAATAAATTCATGCTTCAGGAAAAAAAAAAAAAAATGGCCAAATGGAATCTTTTCTGCCAAACCCTTTTTTATACTTGACTTCATTTTCCTGACAAGCTCCATTTTATTACAGATTTTTAGAATAGTGCTAATTAATTTTAACTCTTGAGACTGAAATACCACCTGCACTGCGGCCACCTATCAAAATGCTAACAGCTCCTTTTGAATGTGTTCAAAGTTTGTGTTTGAGCCATGGGATGGTCTCAGGCTGCGCTCTCTTCTGCCTAGCCCAATGGTTTCTCCATCTGCAGTGATCTCCAGAAACCTAGCAAGAACAGCGAGCAGCACTATCCGTCCTTTACATAGAAACAGCACCTCGGACTTCAGGGGCCCTAGACCCACACTGACCTCTTCCCCAGCGCAAGGCCACCCAAACACTGCCACCATCACTCTGTTGTTCTCCGATGACCTCACTGGGCGACTGTGAGCGCTCGCTGGGTCACCAGGCAGGTGGCAGGGACTGTCCTCTACTTCTCTGGACACCACTAGATACACTGATCCCCAGGAAGCTGTGCCCCAGGCGCCCAGTGCCCAGCAAGCACCCCCAGCACAGCACTCACTACGTGGGGCTTCAGGAAGTGCCAAGGGAGCAGTCAGAACAGGCAGAAGCCTAGTGCCTCAGAGTGACCAGAGGACACCCAGGACAGGCTGGGCGGGAGCTGCTGCCTCCGACTCAGGAACCATCTGTGTCATCCACCTGCGCTCCTCACTCTCACTGTGGGCCTGGCCTAGTGACCTCAGGGGCACGGGAAGGAGGGGTGGCTTTGCTCCCAGCCACCAGCTGGGGGAGCTCCTGCCACCTGAAGAGGTGACGACACCCTTCTCTGAGGCCTTCCCCAGGCACCAGGGTGGCCTGGAAGTGGGCCAGTCGCAGGCCCCGGAGCCTGGCTGTCCCTGGCCCGGAGCCTGCTCTGGCTCAGGCCCCGTCCCATCCACTCTTCCCAGAGGAGCTGGAACAGGACCCAGCCTGCAGGGGGAGCCTGCCGCTCTTCTGTGCTCTGCGGCAACATCCCTGCCCCCAGCTCAGTCTCTCCTCCTTCCCTGTGTCCCTCAGCTCGGCCACGGGGGCCTCACACCGGCCTCCCCACTTCACCCTGGAAGGGAGCAGGTGCAGGAACCGCCAGTAAAGGTGACAATGGAATCGGGAAGTGACTGAGGAGCCCGGTGCCCCAGGAAGCGGGTGTTTTAAATGATGTGGAGTGCGAAGGACGAAGGAAAACCACAAAGAGGCTTCATTGGTATTCCCTGCCTCACCAGTAAAGTAGCAGCAAACCAGGAGAACAGACTCCTCGGGGTTTCTCCTGCCTCCAAGCAGCAGAACAAACCAAAGCCCTTCAGATGCCCACTGGCCGCGGCCTGTTGTTGAAGGAGCACTGCTTCTGACTCAGTGCTGTGACCAGAAGGGACCATGCACCCATGTGGCAATGAGACCTACCTAGTCCTCTGTGTCAGGGACACAGTCAGCTACCTGAATTTCAGAGGCAGGTACGCGAGCACCATGTTATAACTGGGGGGTCTCTGGGGCTCATAAACAAAGGTGAAGAGTGGCTTCAGGTTACTTTTATTTGGGGATGGGCTGGGGTTTATCTTACAAACCCCTTTTAATTGAAAACTGTGATTAAAAACCCACCCATCTTCCAAACACTATAATTTTAATGTTGAAATATTTCAGATCACATCACCAATATTTCTGACCAGACAAGGGTAGCTGGTGAAATAATGTTTTTAAATAAAGGAAATAACTCCTTCAGAAACACATTTCCAAAAGCAAGTTGAACTTCAGCACCATTAAGGAAAAACCGCCAGGGGACAGACTGCATTTGACGCAGGAGGGCTCTGGAGTTTCACCAGAGCACCTCATAAGGTGGTGGCCACGCGATGTTAAGGGTCCAGAGACACAGAGATGGAGAAGTGACACCTGAACTGGCGTCACTGGGGGCCAAGTGGGACAGACTCACCGAGAGGTCGTCTCCGCGGAGCACGTTCCCTGAGAGGTCCAGGTGGGTGAGGGTGGAGGCGGTCAGCGGGTTGGCACTGAGGGACTGAGAAAGGCTGTTCACCCCTGCAGCGGAGAGAGAGGCCGCTCAGACTCCACCAGGAAACCCAACGGGGCCATCGAGTCTCAGCCCCGGCCCAGCAGCCCCCACAGCAGCCTTGGCGCAAGGTGACTCAGCTCCCCATCACCCAGAATCAGAGGGCCAAGGAGCGGCTCTGCTCCTCCCACCCCTCCCACCCCTTCCCACGTGACTGAGCACAGACCGCATTCGACCCTGGGGTCTCCGAATGCTAGAGCCCTTTAACCAGTGATCTCCCCCTTCCCCCAAATCCTGCCAAGAGACTCCTGACGTTGTGAGTGACGTTCAAATGATACACATGCCATTGCAGGTGACGTAGGCTACCGAACCCTAGGAAATCGACAGGGTACTGCCCTACTTCATGACAAAATATGGACTGAAACTGTTTTACAATGTAAGAAGCAATGCAAAGGGAAAATGTTAAATCAACACCCGTGAGTCTGCGTGCACAGAACATGAGCGGCCCAAGGCGACATCGGCTGAACTGAAGCGTCAAACCCACCTCCAAAGGCTGGGGCTCTGAGCAGGGCAGGACTGCTCAGGAGGCCAGGCCTGGGCTCACCTCCACCTGGTGACAGGTACCAACACAGGCCCAGTCAGCACCTAGCAGGGTGTGGGCTTTGATCAGGTCTCCTTTCTTCATAGCAGAGTTATCAAGTGGCGACCAGGAGAGTCAGGTCACATACTCCCCACCACTCTGATGATCATTCATAAGACAACAGACAGGGGATATCTCCATGTTTCTCTCAAAAGTCTACATTTCTAGTTGGGTGTGTGGTGCACACCTGTAACCCCAGCTACTTGGGAGGCCAAGGCAGGAGAATTGCAAGCTTGAGGCCAGCCTCAGCAACTCAGGAAGTCCCTAAGCAACTTATGTCTCAAAATAAAAGGTTGAGGATGTTGCTCAGTGGTAGAACCCCACTGGGTTCGGCCCTTGGTACTGGGGAATAAACCCAGAGCTTCATGCCTGCAGGGCAAGCACTCTACCACCGAGCCACATCCTCAATGTCTTTTATTATGAGACAGGGTGTTGCTAAGTTGCCCAGGCTGGCCTCGAACTTGTGATTCTCCTGCCTCAGCCTCCTGAGTAGCTGGGGTTGCAGGTGTGTGCACAAAATTCTTCCTGGTCATGTCCACAGTAGAGAGGTGGGAACTCCAGGAAAGAGCGGGGGGCACAGCAGCCTCCGCTGAGCACCTCCCTAAGACAAGTGCAGAACACTTGGGGGTGGTACTGACGAGGGGCCCCTGCACCCTCCAACTTCAGAGAGATACAAAAACCACTCCAGGAACCCAGGATGGACCACCGAGCCGTTTCTCAAAGCAGGCGGACATTTGGGCGAGTTAGGAGACAACGGCAAATATTTTAATGACGCACAAGAAAGGATTTCTTGGCTGCGAACTCAGCATTTACTAAATGTTAATAAAGTGCAGGGCATTGGGAAATATATATATGTGTGTGTGTGAGATCCATTCTTTGCCTTGGAAAAATGCAAAGACCTTCATGTAAAAAAACCACCTAGACCCCAGGATGAAAGTCAGTGCTACATCAGGAATATTTTCTCATTTCAAGAAGTCTTCTGAAAGCCACTAGGAAGGGCACCGACCAGCTGAAGTCCAGCTTGGGGCTGACACAGACTTGAACCCTGGCAGCCTGCAGATCCACACTCAGCACCCACGGGCGCAGCAAGCACAGTGAAAACAGCAGCAGGGACCTTTCCTGCTCACTGGCCCCCCAACGATACAGAGTGTGACTGTCCACCTGGGGTCACGCTGCGCTAGGTACTGCCCGTGACCTAGAGGTGGCTGGAGTGTAGGGAAGGCGTGAGCGGTTGTGTACAAGCACCGCATGTTTTACAGGAGGACTCTGGAAGCATCTGTGAATTCTGCATCCACAGCACAGGGACGGTTTCCTAGAGCCAATTCCTACGGCAACTGAGGGACGGTGGTATTCACAGTGCACAGAGGCAGCAGCTATCAACAAGGCCGGCACCAGGGCTTGCTGAAGAAGGGTGAGGTCTGACCGCTGTGTTGGACGGAAGGAAGTTGCGAGGGCCTGCAGGAAAGGCCAATGTCTAGAGGTATCTCCTGTGATGGCCTGGCTGGCGGATTCCCACTAGTTTGTCTATTTAATATCAATCTTTTTCTTTAATGAAATCATTGAGTCTAAAACGCATGGAGAATACCAGACTCTCATCAAGAGAATCATTGTAAGAATCTCATCCTTAGTGGGGTGTTCTAAGACCCAATAAATACACTCCAAAATGAGGAGGCCAAATTAGTCCTGACAGCAAAAGGCTCCCTGACCGGCGTGGGCCCTGGCCGGTGGCCAAAGCCTGAGCACACTCCAGGGAGGATCGTGTGGTCACTCAGCTTCGTGCTACTGAAACAGCAGGCAGACTTCCTCCCCGCCCCCCCAGCCCCCGTCCACAGGAGCCTGCCTTGGACCGCCCACGAGGGCAGGGAATTATGAAAGTGCAGGATTGGGAAAGAATCGGGGCTCTGACAAACCCCACCCAACACAGAGCGGCGGCTGCTCTCCATGCTGGCCCCTGGCGACTCCCACCAGCCTTCGTGCTTATTATTGGAATGTTTACAGCTGGAAAAGGGGGACCAGATGGCCCTGCCTTGACATGGTCTGCCAACCAGCAGGACACCTCTAGAGATCCAGAGAACCACCAGAGAGCAAGCATCTGAGGAGAGAAGGCTACTGGGAGGCCCTGGGGAGGCACAAGGAAACTTCTGAAAAATGTCTTGAATTGTGGAGCCTTGAATATGAATGTTTTCAAGGAACTAAAATATAAACGTTAGTCAAATTCCACAGAAACTTAAAACTGCAATTTAATCTGAGCTATTCTGAAATTGTGAACCTTTCAGAATCTACGTATGAGCCTTTAAGAAATCAACGTTTTAAAAAAAGCATTTCATGATATTTGTTTTAAAACAGATAAACATAAAATTCTTTGGGTCTCATGTTATAAAACAATAGTAATTCTCAAAACACATTCCACTATATGTTGTTTCAGGAGAGAGATAACTAGGAGGACTAACTTGTGAAGGGTACAGGCAATTTGGGGCTGCCCTCAACATAAAGATGCTAAGGGGCCTGGCGGGGCCCATAGAGCCTCCCTTCTCCTACCACTGTGAGAGGTGGCACGGAGGGACCTGGAACCGAGGCCCACCCTGGGAAGAACAAATGATCACCACACCCCTCTCTTTCTTCTATGATACTGAACAAATACAGAAATGTCATTGAAAAGGCCTTTCAAGAAGACTTGGAAAAGGCCTCTGTCCATCAAAGAGCACAGGATACATGATTAGCCCTCTTGATAGGTAGAGAAGCCATGTAAAGTAAAGAAGAGATGAAAACTGAAAATAGAAAACGAATCGAGAATGTGGAGCAGCCTTCTCCCCAAAGGAAACAGAAAGCACTGAGACAAGTGGGCGGGGGAATGCCTGAGCAAAACCTGGAGGAGCTAAAATTGAATCATCCGAGCCCTTCAGTCCATGCTTGAGAAGGAATACAGAGGGCAACACCTCGTGATTGAGCATGTAGAGAAACCTGCACACAAGACCTGGGGACAAGGTGGCAACAAATACGAAAAGAAGCTTTTAACAATGCACACACTTTTCGACCTAGTGATTCTACTTGCAAACGCCAGCCTAAAAAAAA